>NW_022984636.1:600000-1130157 GCF_003426965.1 Aspergillus tanneri | reverse complement strand
CTCGCTTTCTGAAGAGTATAGTAGGGATGATAGGGTGCTGTCTTGCATTTCAACGATTCCATGCAGTTTTCGAGTGCGGAGTCCCTCCCTCGGCGCATACTCAGGTCGCAAAATCAATTGTTCATCTTTCCAGAAAGGATAGACTGTCTGGCGACTAACAGTTTCAAAACAGTCTGGACTGGGTAACTCAAAGCAATAGACGATGTGTTTGCATATAAGGAAGCGACTGTGGAGGAAGGATTTGCAAGCACAGACCCAGTTAACTGGATTCGTGTGGTATTCTTTTAATTTGTCCGGATCCACGGTTTTACAGGCTTCCTTACGCCACTGCTTCTTGAAGGCATCTCTCCATCGAGCTTTGAATATGCGAAACTGCCCACTGGAAATAGCTTTCATTCGATGGACGGCATCCGGGAGAACTCGCGACGTCAAGACCCACACCACCAGGTCAACCCGCGGCCGATTGAATCGATGAAGATAGTCGTGCTTTAGCGTTCGCCAGTGTGACTCAACAATCATTGTTGTTTTCACCACTGGGATATCAGTAGGATCGGCGGCCCGTGCCCACAGCTTCCACTGTTCGGGACAGTACCAGTTGATATACAGATAAGCCCAAAGACGGTAATATCCCCGTTCCTTACACCACGTATGCATCTCGGCCGCACATTCGCGATGCAAAGTCGTCGAGGACTTATATGTGCCATTAGAATCAGGAATGAGGGGATGAAGGTTAAAATGTCGACAGAAAATTTCTAGAACTGTGTCCCGGTCCTCCTTGGTTGCGGGTTCCAGTCTACCAATTTCGTCGATTTTATCCCCTTCGATGGGCAGGCGCAATCACCAAATCGATGGCCCAGCGGTCGGCGGATTGGCAACGAGCCCCAGCAGATCTCCAAATCTGAGACCAGTTTCTGGGCTTCCTCGGGCCGGTAGTGATTTTGCGTGTTAGTGCTTTTAGACGAATTGAGCTTTGTGCTTACAGCCCGTTTCACATGCCAGTAGCAAAGTTGAACTTTTACCCCAGACCACACTGCCGTGACTGCGGCAATTTCTGATGAGTCCTTGTCAATCGCTACGCATCTTGGATTGAACCCGAAATTTTTCAGTCGTTCAAGAAATTGCTGAAGAATGTATGTCGTCGCTCCAGGGTCCGCACGGATGGGTTTCTTCTGTGCTGGGTTGGCCTGAGGAGGAGGCTTTAGCAGCTCGACCAGGCAATATGCAAGCGGAACTCCAGTACCTTCAACTTCGGCCAATACCGCAAATAGGTCCATACCACCACTGTTGGTTCCAAACGTGGAGTCCATCACTAATTTGAGGGGCGGATCCCCGCAACTTTTCAATGGTTTCAGAGGCGAAGAACCCTAATGCCCTCAGGTTTCCCGCCGTGAAGACTGCGTGGTGATCACGATAGCGACTGTCTTCAGAAAGAAGCATTGTGGCCGAGACGAAGGGATCTAAGTCTCGCTGCCAGATCTCTGCATTCGCTTTCTGCCACAGATAGTACACTTGATGCCTCGTCACCGGTTTTCCTTCTGGAATCTGTCGAATCTCACGGTATATTTCGGACGGAGTTTTGGTGGATACAAGCGAATTGATCACTTCTTGCACAACTGGTGACAGTTCGATGTCTTCATAGGGTATGTGCCATTGATGACAGATCGATAGAGATAGCGTTCGGCTCTGTAAACACGGCCGTATATTGAGCTTGCTTTGGCAAGGAAACCGCGCCATTCGTCGGCCATCCCGCTGCTTCTCTTCCTCCACCGTAGACTGATAGTTTTAACGTGCATCAGGTCTTGGGAGCAGTGGTATTTGTACGTGAAACTTTGGAAATTGGTTCCCGTGTGGCGGAAACGAAACCCACCCGCCTTCCAAATCACTACACCCAGGTCGTGCATCGCCGCGTTCACTTCGGATCGCAGAAGCGTGTTACGGTCGATGTCATCTCCATCGCCATTTGCAACTTCAAGCGCACGCAGGGAGCCGAAATTAACAGGTAGAGTATCCAAATCAAAAATATAGCTCCCTTCGAGTATTTGGTCTTGATTCTATCAATTCAGATCAGGTTAGAAGAGCCTGTTTGTCCACCAGTCTAAGCTTTGCATTTCTACAATCTCAAAGATACTTGCCAATTTATTCCAATTTCGGAGAAGCCGGGTGAAACTGTCCCAGTCATCGAGCTCCAACGCGCGTTTTCGACCATGGCGCTTGCAAGTTCTTTGTGGCTTCCCGTCCTTGTTAAACTTGAATTCATCAACGCCGTAGAATTTCACGCATTTGCTGCAGAAGATTTTATCAGTCTCTTCAGGTAGATCAGGAAGAGGATCCATTGCTTGGGAGGGAAGTATGTGGGACAGGCAGGATAGGGATCAAGCAACGACGAGCATAAGATAAACAGAAACCGAAAAAGGAAAAGGTTGCTTTTATGACTAAGAAAGTATATATCACCTGATCGCAAATTTGGGGAAGTGCATTACGCCCCCATTCTTGTTTGTTTACCGCTCATTTTCCTCTTCCTTTCTTCCCTCCTTCAACGATTCCTTCTTGTACATAACCTATCTGTAGGTTCTACGGGTTCAGCCCTTGACAACTATTAGTGGCGGACCACCTGACCACCCACCGCCTTTCCGCCGGTGGGTGGTCGGCGGCCTACAGGCATTTCCACCCTAGAGGCAGATTTTTAAAATAGTATTTTTTTGAAGCCATACAAACCACCCAACATGACTAAATTATCTGAAATTCATGATGGGCGTGTAGATGAAGCCGTCCGAGCTGCCCAGCAAATTAAAAAACACCAAATATCGCTAAAATAGCGCGAGAATTCGGAGCAATTTGATGAAATTGGTGCTATCTGTCAGATATACGGCTAGTCCCGAAGAGGAAATAGAGTACGATTGATGAAAAGGTCTTATTTGAATGGATTGAGCTTGTTGGGCTCTTCTTGATTATTCTTCTTGGTTATTCTTGATTGATTATTTTGTTGTGTGCTCCACGGGGGGTTTTACCCCGATCCAGTCACATGATTCTGGTCCACCAACGGCCATATTATTTGACACTATCTCAACGAAAATTTCATGCGTAGGGAGGGGAAAGAAAGGTGGTGAGGGGGCGGTGAGGAGAAGTAAATAAAACTAGATACAAACAATGCAAACAGACCATGTGCACCGTCACACATGGTTCTCAAAACTCTATCATACATGATGATAACTGTGTTCTTCATATAGTCGTGTTGTGTGTTTCAAGTTTAATGGTCCCCTTTGGAGGCATCATTTCCAACAGACGGTACGTAGGAAAGACGTTCAATAAAACGCCCTTTCTGGTTTACGCTTTTTGGAGTGGTTGGCACTTCAGCCACCAATGCTAGTCTGTAAAAGGTTAACCTCATTGTTCCCCCAATCAGACTGGCTCCTCTGATAGACAAACCATTCATAAGGCCGTTCAATAGGGAGAGAAGTCACTTTAGTGGGCGCTGAGCCCAAAGCCGTGGCTAGTGGCATATCCGACCTTATAAATACTGACCATATTCCTAGCTCAACCAGAGATGAGACAGACCAAATGGCCCGTAGGTAAGTCCGCTGGTCTTTCAATACAGATAGCTAGAAATTACTTCTACGCATTAAGGCCAAGTGAATGCGAGATTGAATATTCATGAAAGTGGTTAACCACACAGAACACATGCAACAATGTCTTTAGCTAGATGCTATGTGGCTTGTCAATTGATTCTGAACCACACATTCTGTTGTGTTGTTGTCCTATCGAATTTTTTGCGGTATATACGTGAACGCGATGCTTGCCGTCGTGATACTTGCTTCTCTGTGGGACCATTGCTTGGTTTTGAATACGCTATGTGCAAGCGGTGCAATTTACTTCTATATAGGAAATCCAATCATTCAGTATATCTCATGTTTGATGGCCCTCACTACCAGCGAGTCGTTGCCTCCATTATATGGTTGTATGGTGCCATTATAATCGCCTGTGGTGTCTGTTGCGGTTGTGCTTCAGAGTAAGATTGATTGTTCTATTCTCCTCGTAAACTTGAGGGTTTATATACAAGATGAATATCAGACTGATTTCCAATCAACCTGATTCCATACGGAATTTATTCCGTATGAGATATGAAGCTCTATAGATACTTGAGCGAGCCTCAATTTACAACAGGAATATAGGGATACTGTTGGAAACAAACATCGGCACCACATATCTGGCTATATTCATACACCTTCCTCGTAAGACCTATCTCTCTTTTGTCTGACCTCATTTCTGCACGACAACTGAACTCCTTGCCTTTAGTTTTTGCCGTCTAGGGCCCCCTGTCGGCTCGCTCGAGGAGCAATGAGCAAGAGAACATTGAGAAGCTATCTTCAGGGCGGGTAAAGAGTTATTTATCTTTGTTTACAAGAACGAGCTGATATCCTGAAGCCGGAGGAATGTGTTTTCAGCAATCGATACAATGCGGAATGCTTTTGAACGGGCATCTATACTCCCTCTATTTGCGGAGTCACAAATCCTAAACTTTGTTTTCCATTTATCTTCCACAACAGGCCAAATAGATATTGGAATCAACAAGAATAGTCAATATAATTACTTATAATAAGGCTGGCCTATGAGTCATCTACTAGACGTTTCTGTTCCCATGCCTTCTTCGCTCCATCCAGCAGAAATTCCATGTTGCCACTGTTTTCACATATACTTCGAAAGAGGCCATCCGTCTTGTTTATCAGCGTCCAGGGATGGTCAAACTCGATAACGCGGCCGTGGTCCAGTACCAGCACCTTATCATAGTCGATGATGGTTTGCAGCCGGTGTGCGATCGTGATGATTGTGCAGTCCCGGAGCTCCCGTAACATCTCTTGGATCTTGCTGTCGGTACTGTAATCGATAGAAGCCGTTGCCTCATCCATCATCAAGACCTTGGGATTCTTGAGAAGCGCACGTGCCAGACACAGTAACTGCCTTTGGCCCTGAGAAAGGTTCAATCCGGATTCAGACACAGGATATTCAAGACTGAGGAAAATGTTCTTATTATCCTGGGTAGCCACATTGGCACCATTCAATATCAACGTGCTGGGCTCTAGATATTTGATACCGGTCAGGGGGGTTGTAGTCCCTGTGGCGCTGGAGCCAATCAAGCGCACGCGCCGAAGTGCAGTAAAAATCTGTTCATCAGTCAACATACCAAACGGATCCAAATTGCTCCGTATAGTGCCGGTGAAAAGTGTGGGATCTTGAGGAACAATGGTGATTGACTCTCGTAAGTCTTTCAAGCCAATAGCACTGATATCTATGCCGTCAATGTATATGCGTCCCTTCTCTGCTTCAAGCGCACGGAAAAGAGCAAGAGCAAGCGAGCTTTTGCCAGCACCATTACGTCCAACAATGCCAACTTTCTCACCAGCTTGTACGGTAAAAGAGATGTTTTGCAGAACCGGATCAAGATCAGCCCTATATCGAGTGGTGTAGCTGGAAAAGTCGACTGCGCCATGGCTTGGCCAGTTGGCCGGTGGTCTTGAATCGGCGATGACCGCCACCGCTTCTTGCTCAACACCTAAATATTCATTTACGCGCTCAACGGAGTTCATGTTTTGTTGAACCTCAGAATAAAGCCGGACCAGCCACAAGACGTTCTCTGTGAACGTGACTGCATATGTCAATGAAAGTCCAGCAGCACCGGCGTCTACTTTGCCAATGTTCGCGATGATGAAAACGGCAGTAAAAAATGATATCGAGGCTCCCGTAATATCAACACGGAGTGCCAGCCACCGATCAATAGCCCAGAGGTAAAAGTGTGGCCGATTGTAGTTGTTTATCCGACGGTGATTGTCCACGATAAACCTCGGTCCATCGCCATATGCACGAATGGTAACGATGCCATTGAGCGTTTCACCAAACTGCTGGTATAAAGGACTCCGTTGCACAGATTCTAGTCGTTTGAGATCGCGAGAGGAATTCAAGTAAACAGCACCCAGAGTAAAGTAGATAAGCGTAATGAATACTGCTGCAACCAAAAATCCAGGTGTGATAACAGAAATAAGAACCACGATTATAATAACCGATGCTAAGAAGTGGAGCATACCAATTACCACAGGGGCTACTTCCTGATCAACCGCTTCGACATCCTTTGAGAATCTGTTCATTATTTGGCCTAGAGGAGTGGAATCAAAGAACTTGAATTTCGCATGCATCACAGCCTTCAAAAGACGATTGTGGATTTTCATAGACGCATGCAGAGAACCCCAGAAAAGGACGGCCTCCCTCGTAAACGAGATTAAAAGATAAACGGCGCCAAGAAGCGCATAAACACCAAGATAGTAAAAGACATTCACATCAGCTGAAGCACTGATTGATACCTGCGTGCTATGTTGAGAGCTGCTTGAGGCTGAAGTCCATGGAACACCCCCAATGTTAAGAGATGGAAATTTCAAATTTGTCATCGCAGCATAGTTGCCCGCATCTGCAGTCACTGCAGCCTCAGTACGGTAGGAATTTGCCCACTGTCTTATCCAAATATTTGTGGACACCGAGCCTAACCGCTGCAGCGAGAAGACAAGCAGAGCACAGGCCCAGTAATACCAGGAGCCCATAGACTTAAGGTACATCTTGATAGTTGACCATTGGACACTACCAACCGCCTTTGACTCCACGAGCCTCGGGTGCGCATCGTTTCCTTTAATACCCTGATCAGTCGAACTGTTGACAGCAGAACTGTTGGCCGTATCTAAGTCCTCTTCGTGCTGTTCTTCCCGACCCGTATGCCTGCGATATGAACATTGGGAACTTGATCTGGAGACTGGTCTAGATTTAAGGAGATTGTCACCAAAGGCGCCTGAAGCTGCTACCTCGTCCGGATGGCCCTGTGCGGCGATTTTACCATTCTCAAGAACAACAACATGGTGTGCGTGTGGGACAGTCAAGGCAATATTGTGTGTAATAAGTATGCAAGTGCGGTCTACCATCAAAGACCCCACGATAGCTTCTTTGAAGATATGCTTTGCTGTATGGGAGTCGACAGCACTAAGACAGTCATCTAAGAGGATGTGCCGGGCTCTACTATAGATAGCGCGTGCGAGAGAAATTCGTTGCTTCTGGCCTCCTGAGAGACTGACTCCATTCTCCCCAACCATTGTTTGGTCACCAGCATGAAGGACGGCCAAATCTCGTTCCAGAGCGCCTGCTTTGATCACAGCATTGTAGCGCCGTTGATTAAATGAAGATGCAAAAACAATATTTTCCTTTACAGTGTCATTCACGAGCCACGCTTCCTGTGCACAGTATGCAACGCTTTCTATAAGGCCTGTCTGGGGATCCACTGGAAGCTCTGCCCTGCTAACAGTTCCACCTGGCAAACAAACCCGCCCTTTCAGGAGCTTCATTTCTCCAATTAAAGCCATCAGGAGGGATGTCTTCCCTGAGCCCGTAGACCCTGAGATAATATTAAGACGCCCGACGTGGAAAGATACATTGAGGTCGATTAAACGGAACGCGGCAGGGGTTTTATCTGGCGTACCATCCCAGTACCGACCCTTGATAGAACCCCAGGTAAGGGTAGCATTGTCAAGTGCGATCCTAGAAGGCTGTTCGCTGATCTCCTCGGGCTCTAACTGAACGTACTTATCGGTTTCTTCCTCGTTCAAATACTTGTCCACTCGCTCCAGAGAAACTTTCGATTCTTGAACGTGGGCTAGTATGTCGGCAAGCTGGTCAAGGGGGACACGGAGGAGCGTGAACAGGGACAAGGCAGGGAATGCCACTGAGGGCGTCAAGTCCTTCTTCTCAACAACGGTGTACAGGAAAAAGGAGGCGAAAGTAATGAGAATCGGCGTCCCAAAAAAGACTATTGCTATCACAGACCAGAGGATGTAACGGAAGCGTAAGGCTTTAAGTTCCGCTTTTCGCTTTTCATCCACAATATCCTGGAACCGCTGTTCCCATGCAAAATATCTTATAATGCGTATGTTTTGGAGGATCTCATTTGTAGCGTGGATGCGTGCATCGGTACCCTTTAGGATCTGGTTTTGTATCTTCGTAAATTGCTTTGCAATGAGGATATTTATGGGTAGTAATAGGACCATAATGATAATACCAGCAAACGAGCTGAACCCTAGCAGCCGATACAAGAGTGAGACAGCGATAATAATCTGCACTGGCACGCTAGCCCATAGGAAATGTAGATTGGCGCCCACCTCACTAACTTTGAAGGAATCAATCGCCATTAAGTTGATGACCGTCCCGACGTTCGCCAGCTGAGTCGCGTCCTCGGCTTCTGGTTTCACACCTCCTGGGCTCGTTTCCGGATCAGTTGCGGCCCTCTTCTTACGGCCAAAAGAAAAAACATCCTTCTTTTTGTTACCTGTAGGAGAGTCGTCTGTTATCTTTTGCGTCGAGTCGACGGCTGCAACGGCCTTTCGTCTAAGGGCTTTGGCATAGATCTCGCCGATAATGATAGCACGAAGTTTCACGCCGAGCATGCGCCCGATGAAGAGGGCCTGTCCATCGGCTATTCCCTGGATCGCTCCGAAACAAAGCAACAATATGGCGTACAACCAGGCAGCATTCGCCGTGGTGGACCTCGGATCCTCAACGTATTGTACAATTACCCTGAGAAGAATTGTGGGAAGATAGGTGAAAAAGCTCGAAAGGATAGTCCATGCACCTTGCATCAGGAGGGTGCCAGCGAAGTAACGCAAGAGCTTCCAGGTTAATGACCCTTTGTACTGTTTGCAGCGAAAACCCTCCAGTACTGTTGCGGCCTTCTGGGACTTCGTTAAATTCCAGACGTCTTCGAGCTCAAGAGTTTGTCTGCAGCCTTTGTAGACGAGAGGGTCAAGCCAGGAAAATGTGAAAAGAGATAGCAAGCTCGCAGTTGAGTGTCTTGCCGGCTGAAGTCCATCTTCACGTGGAACCAAAACTGTCTTATTCCCTCTACGAGTGGTCAAGGCAATAAGAAAGAGAAAGGTAGACAACAAGAACTCGATAGCACTAAAGCTTAATGCACGCCTTGATATCGGATGGATGACGGAAGACCGGAAAACAAATACGGTAAAGAGCCATTGCAGCCCATACAAAGCAGCTGTGTGATCCCAGAGCCTGGGAAATGAATGCAGCCCGAAGATCGAAAGAAATCGAACCAACACCAGGAATAATATGTAACCCCAGGAAACCAACTTCACGAGGGCAGGCAGTTTACCAAGGTCACCCCAGCCATTCGTGAACAGAATGGCAATAAAATTGGTCACTTCACCTACTAAAGCAACAAGCTCCAATGCAATAAAAGTGATTTGACCTCGAGGACGGTCGACGTCGAATTGGAGCAGCTCGGCCTTCGCCGCCTTGGATAGCATTGGATCAGCTTCTTCCACCAGCTCCTCCTCTACCACTCCGACACACTGCGTATCATCTGCGGTGGCATTACCATGTACAGCTTTATATAACAAAATCTTCCGAACAACGACATAACGGTAAACAAGGCGAAGGACGATCAATAGTAGGGAGAGACCACATGCTGTAAGGGGAAAAATTACTTGCAGGTAACTAGATTTCAGACGGCATAGGTAAGTAGCTGGCACCAACGTGGCATTAAAAGCAAGGGAAAGCCAACTGATACGGAATATGGAAGTACACACTTTCTCTGAAAGCAACGAGAAAGATCGTCAATAGCCCAAAGCGGGCCATGACACTCTGGTATCATTTCTAACAAACGAACAGAAAGAGCCAAGTTGAGAATAATTCGACTTTCGCCCAGGAGGCTAATTGAGAAATCGAGGGTGAACAGCTTGGTATTCAGCCCACTTTACGGGCAAACTTGAAACAGAGATGTAGGGCAAGCTGGACATTGCACGACTTTGGATAGTGGAAGAATAAAAAAAAGATTTTAAAGAAGCCGTGTAGAGGGGAAAAGAGGAGAAGTCAGAAAGCCACCAAAGGATAACTAAACCACGTAGAGAATTATAAAGGCATACAGAAAGTCACACCGGTAAAACTAAGCAAACTACATAGAGAGAGGGACAAAAAGAAGCAGAGGACGTCGATGATAACAAAGGGATAGCAGAAGCTAGGAATGTACGAGGCGGAGTACTAAGGTACTAAGCAGATCAACCGCCCGTAAGTCATTAATGTACTATTCTTACAATGCCCATACACTAGCCTACATACGATCAAAGGGAAATGAGTCTAAGGAGGGGGATGGGCCCCCCCATTGGTGGGAGACAATATTGTTACTGTACGGAATACAGTGGTCTGGAATGTGAGGGATCCCAAAGAATGGGGGAATTATTGGACGGCTGCAGCTGACTATTTATTAATTTATTTATTTATTTTTTTTTTTTTTGCCTAGAAGGTCTCCCTGCCAAGCAAGAATCACCCCCATCCGAGAAACGTAGTTTACCCCTATTGTTCGATCCCACTTTTTCAAAATTTCCAACCCAACCATTGTAGATTTAGAAAAATCAATGTATGTAATTAGTAAAATTATGGGGACTCCATCGCCGGAAACTCGTACTCGTGAGCCATCGAATCATTCAATTTGGGGCATTTTGCGTCGTTAAGTTCTGCAGTCCATACCCTCGAGGCTCTAGTGTTCACCGTGTATCATCGGGCAGCTGGGAGAGCATCCAACGCGCAAAGTTAAAAATTCAACTTGCTTGCTGAAGAGGAGAAGGTCCTCATTGAATGGATTTTCAGCTCCATCGTCTTGGAGTTCCTGCTCAACTGTCACGAGTCCGTGGAATGGCCGAACACATCCGTCGAAGAATGGGCGATGATTCGTCGCCGCTAGGTAAGAATTGGGTGACGAAGTTTACCAATTGACACACAGAAATCAAATGTGTAATGGGTGCAAGAGTAGATAAGGAGCGCTGGAACTGTGTTACTCGAGAATCTATGGAAGGATGGTTTAACCGCTCGAGTCGGTGAAGGAGAAATACCGTATCCTTGGCAGCAACATCTACAACATGGATGAAAAGGGATGTATTTTAGGAATATCAGAGAAGGCTCGAGTCCGGATCCCTTCCAGTTCTCGTGTAAAGTTTATAAAACAAGCAGGCGACTGAGAATCGGTCACAGTCATTGAATGTATCAGCAGCAGCTGGGTAGCCATTCCGCCGTTCGTGTTCTGGAAAGCTCAAACTCATCGGAACAATAGGATTCCCTTACAATGCGTCAGTCCATGAATGGGACTGCATTTGGGATCAGTCCGAATGGATACGCTGACCATGAGCTTGGGTTTGAGTGGTTGAGGACCATTTTCCAACCGGTGACGGTTCAATCAGCCTGGGGTCACACGCGTCTTCTCATCATGGATTGCCATTCCAGTCACCTCACCAGCGAATTCCTGGGCTTCTGTCATGACTACAACATCCTGCCTCTCTGTTTACCTCCACACGACACATCTCTTGCAACCGCTTGATGCGGGATGCTTCGCACCGCTGGCCATTACTGCCGCGTTGAGGTGGACGAAGCCACGCAATATGGCTTGCGTGGCGTTTCCAAGTATGACTTCCTCCAATTCGACTCAGTAGCCCGTGAAAAGGCATTCAAAGTAGAAACTACTTGCTCCGCATACCGGAAAGCTGGGATTGTTCCCACTGACCCCGAAGTAATTCTCAAGCAACTCATTGCCCACGCTGACGCAACGGGCGACCTGGCAACGTCCTCTGGCATCCCACAACCTCCGTCACGTCCAGGAGGCTCTACAGGCTCTGTGCCCACGCCGCGCGTTTATGCAAAACTGCTAGAATACTGCGGACGATTAGAGGAGTATGTCCAGAACCGCGCCAGCGAGAACAGCTCTTCGCGGAGGCTGCCTAAGTATACAAAGCCATGGTCCGCAAGAGTGCTAAGTTTACAATCCTCGAAGAGACCAACGCCGGATTTACTAAGATTATCACCGCCAAAAAAGAGAGAAAGAAGCTGAGGAGACATGTCGTTTCTACAGTACGCATTCTTACGCTTGTCCAGGTGCGCGGGATCAGGGAGGAAAAGCGCCGAGCGGAAAACAAAAAGCGACCAATGGAAGCTAATTAGTACGAATTCGAAGAAGGCAGCAAAAACGTAAGAATACAAACGACATAACTTCTAGGGATGATAAGAAACTGAAGTCGCGTTGCGAACATGAGCGGCCACGGATTCGAACCACCACAGAACCTAGGGAGAATCCGTTGACGACAACAGCCTCTGCCATGACCCAGGAAGAGGACACGGGCCCCAGTGCCTTTCGCAATACTGAGATAGCCGATAGTGTTCCTTTATCTGAAGACAAAAGGATGGAAATGGTTCCTCACAAATAAGCAACCACCTACACAAGAACCACATCTCGATTTCCTTCCCGTAGACCATGCCTCGCGTCGACCGGGTACGTCTAAGTGCTAACCAGATAATCCCTAATGTCTCGAGACAAGAGATAGCTCAACCCCATATAGTGCGGCCTCCGGACAGTGAGTCGCCATGGTCGCAAATCTCGAACAGCATCTTGCCAGCAAAATGGCCACGGGCCAGGACTATTCCAACCAGGCTATGGCTCGTAGGATCTATTGAAGCTCCTCAGCGCGACTCCCGAGATCAAATTCGAAAATCTCATCGCGCAGTGTGGGATTATCCTCATCATGATCTATTCGAAGTCGCCCAAAAGCTACGCATGTACAAGTACTTTATTGATAATTAATTAATATGCAGGGTTTGAACCACTCGGTTCTCTAGCAATTCATTTTGTCGGTTATTGGATCAGGCCATTCCCTGCGTGAGAAGATCTTTGTCGACTGCTTGACGGTGTAGACAAACCAAACCACGCCATCAGAGTGGACGAGGTCTTATAAAATAATCACCCATGGGGACTGCATGATTATATAAACTGGTGTCCAGCTTCAAGTACACAGGTTACCTTTACAAGATGCTATGCAATGCGTGGGACAATCGCGACTGATAGCGCGCGACTCTACTGACATGAACCCTCCAATGTGGACTGAGATACAGTTGAAACGCCAACTGGAGATAGACAAAGACCTAGGGAGACTGGAAACTGTATCATATCTGATGGGGACACCCAACTATTTGCCCGAATACCAGAACCGCTCTGTAGGGTGGGATACAAAATTAAAAGGCACGTCTCCACAATAGCATTCGCAAAGCAGTTTCCCTTTTCGCAGTCGGTGACTTTGTATATTCTTTCACCAGTGGCTGTGGAACCTCCACTTTGCTGACTCTTGGAAGAAGCGTCAGCGCGTAGCTATGAGCTGATCATAAACCACTTCGATCCTAACTGATATTGAATATTGCACTCGAAATGATCCAGCGCAAATCCTGGCCCTGGATCTGGTCCCCGATGTGGCTGCCACACGTGCTACAGAAGAATCAAGGGCAGCCGTTGGCGCAAAAAAGGACAGTCTGTCCAGTCATGATGAAACAATGAACTGAGGTTACTTGTCAGAGGGTAGGGGTGTATTAAATAGAACGGGCCTCTGTGGACGTATTGGCACAGGTTGCGATGGCTTAAATGGGCCTTAAAGCGGGAATAGCATGAGCAAGGATAGCGATTGTGTACTGGACGCTTCATTGGTGGCATAATGCTATTAATTCCCTAAGTCCTGGGCACAAAATATTATTTTCCATCGTAATTTATAGCCAAGCAGCCTTTTATTGTGGAGATGAAGAATACATTTGGTAATATGGAGTAGGCCTTGGGATTCATGTGAACATGCTTCCAATTGATCTCCGTAAGCCGCTGAAAGCGGTCCAAAAATACTAGCATCAAGCGGTTGCAATAAATACGTAGAGCCAGGAGGATAGGTGGCTACATAGATTTTATTGTCTCAACATTAGTTTAAAAACTTCATGGTGATGTGAGATCCGTGGGCATCAAGAATTAAAGGCCTCCAACGCCTCCTAATTTGGCCGCTATTACCAGGTCAAATATCTGCTGAAGCAAAGCAAATCCTAGATCTTCATTTGTCTAATCAGATGGCAAAGATGCAAAGAAACATTGCTGGTTTGTGGCATCAAATTTTTGGAGCTAGGAGTCTTATAGTTTGCCAGATACCTCATGGTATATCAGACCAGGAGAAAAAGAGGGCCGGTCTCCACTCCCTATGACTATCCTGTAGGCGCTGCTTACAGCCCCCTTGCTTTCAGAATCGATACTAGTGGTATAGGAAGATATACGGTCCTTTTTATGCCTTTCTAAGAAGCGGCCAGGCCAGTTCGTTCCTGGCTTTGTTCCCGCAATTTTCCTTAGCCAAATATTCCGTAGCATCTAATGCGCATAACAGAGAACTCGCTCCGATTGCTTACTTATGAAAAATACAAGCTTTCTGGCTTGCTGGTGGTTGAGGAAGCGCTGGTCTTCATATTGCTCGACTACTGAACTCCACGGTGATGCATTGACAGTGTTGATTCTCCAACGCCAAATCGCTTCTACCCCTGGTAGTTAGTCGACACTTAGTATGTAGCTCATCGACCCACGCTCTCTCCAGGCCTACGCTCTGTATTAACTCCTCGGACGGTATATTAGGTCGCTCTATCCTGGAACGCTATATCGCATCAGCCTACTCATCGAGCACCGTATCAAATGACGTAATCAGGCTGAGCTTCATCTTCAGAACTACTTATCCCCAAATGCTGGCGAAGAGCTTGGAGAGGCTTATCTCTGTACTGAGCCACCACGTCGCCGTGGTTGGAGGTTTTGGGGATCCTTTCACGGAGTTATTAGAGGTCCTTGTCTTTTCCGAGAAAGCATGGGGTACAATTCCTATAGATACCTACTGTCAAAGGGTGGCGCCTTTAGATTGCTATGTTAGCCTACTTAAACAGAGTAAACTGAGCTTCTTTTAATGCAAGATGGAGCTCCAGGCCATAATGGTTCTCAAACAGCTGCTGACTTCCATTTTTTGGCCCGCTTTCTCGCCTGATCTGAATCCTATAAAAATGGTATGGAATTGGATGAATTATTGGATTCACAATACCTGCAGAGATAGCCATATTACTTATGCTACTCTCCGTGATGTTGCACGCCGAGCGTGGGATGAAGCGCCAGAGAACTTTTTAAATGAATTTGTTGGCTTTATGGAGTTCAGGTGCGAGGCAGTAATTGCTGCAAATGTTGGCCATACAAAATAATGAAATGTCAATTTTTAGATACTGCTTTTCCGCTTCAGCGTTAACCAGTGCCTGTTCAATCATTTAAGGTCAGATACACCTTAATGTCGCCATATTGCGTCATTCCAATTGACCTTATGTCGACCAAAGTGGGCCAATATTACCCATTATTCAGCATCCGCTCGGTCCGACTTTATTCCTTTGTTTTCACCTTTGTCATCCAGCTCTCCCAAATAGATTCAGATAGTTAGAGACCTTAGAGACCTCATTTTTTTCTTCAATGCATATCCATATTCTTATATAATCGGTGATACTAGCTCATACGCGTATTCAGCTGACCGACACCTTAATCTCTTATGTATTTAGGCTTGAATATATCTCTGGATTTGATACTAGGCATTACGCTTAATAGCATTTACGAAATTTCAATGTAAAGTGGCAGAATTTTAGTGTCTACTACTACAGTGGATCTTACTAATGAAATCACCGGGATAGACCAGAGTAGAACTCCAAAAGGAGGTAGCATGCGCAAATAGATACAGTCATCCTCAAAGCAGACTTTACCAGCAAACATATGATGACTATTTTTCGCCCCTCCGTCGAGTGAGGAGTGCTGTAAGTTTCTTCCAGTACAAATTATAAAATATATTAAATACTTTTATAACTAATGTAAACTAAACTTTAATTTTTAGACTTTAGTGTAGCTTTTATGCCGTATTTGAAGTATGAAATTCCAAATTTCATACGTGGTAAGGGTGGGGGTCCGTACTTGTGAAGTCATTTTTTGCCGACAACAGTGTTTATCGTACGCCGCACCGATGACTTTAAAACGTTATCCCATACGATCCACAGGCTGTGATGGCCAAGCAATTTAATGAAATTGGAGCTATCTCAACGAAAATTTCATGCGTAGAGAGGAGGAAGAAAGGTGGTAAGGTGGTAGTGCGGAGAAGTAAATATTAAATAATGTCACGGGCTACGCCTGTATGTTGCTCGGCTTCACCTTCGCTGCGTTCGACACATATGATTGGTCCGCTTATCGTAATCACATGACTCCTTGTAGTATGAGAAGTGTGCGTAATGCACTTCCCCAACCGTGCGATCACATGATAGAAATGCCAAGACTTTAATCCTCCAATTAAAAATTCCCGCAATTTAACAATTTATTTGAAATACATCGTTGCTGGATGTTTACATCTCCCCAAGTCCGTGGCATGCTTCGCATATTACGACGGCGCTTAACTTCTTCCACCAAGATACGATTCATTTGGTTAGAAGCTATAAATCTCTCCACAAACTTTTCATTTCCCTTTGCTACTTGATCCTCAAAAAGATTCATCGCATTTTGCATCACTTCTCTGAATTCTGCGACGAGGATTTCCATGGGCACAGCCTCCTGGTCATCATCTCCATCCTCATCCTGCTCTGACTCGCTTTCTGAAGAGTATAGTAGGGATGATAGGGTGCTGTCTTGCATTTCAACGATTCCATGCAGTTTTCGAGTGCGGAGTCCCTCCCTCGGCGCATACTCAGGTCGCAAAATCAATTGTTCATCTTTCCAGAAAGGATAGACTGTCTGGCGACTAACAGTTTCAAAACAGTCTGGACTGGGTAACTCAAAGCAATAGACGATGTGTTTTGCATATAAGGAAGCGACTGTGGAGGAAGGATTTGCAAGCACAGACCCAGTTAACTGGATTCGTGTGGTATTCTTTTTTAATTTGTCCGGATCCACGGTTTTACAGGCTTCCTTACGCCACTGCTTCTTGAAGGCATCTCTCCATCGAGCTTTGAATATGCGAAACTGCCCACTGGAAATAGCTTTCATTCGATGGACGGCATCCGGGAGAACTCGCGACGTCAAGACCCACACCACCAGGTCAACCCGCGGCCGATTGAATCGATGAAGATAGTCGTGCTTTAGCGTTCGCCAGTGTGACTCAACAATCATTGTTGTTTTCACCACTGGGATATCAGTAGGATCGGCGGCCCGTGCCCACAGCTTCCACTGTTCGGGACAGTACCAGTTGATATACAGATAAGCCCAAAGACGGTAATATCCCCGTTCCTTACACCACGTATGCATCTCGGCCGCACATTCGCGATGCAAAGTCGTCGAGGACTTATATGTGCCATTAGAATCAGGAATGAGGGGATGAAGGTTAAAATGTCGACAGAAAATTTCTAGAACTGTGTCCCGGTCCTCCTTGGTTGCGGGTTCCAGTCTACCAATTTCGTCGATTTTATCCCCTTCGATGGGCAGGCGCAATCACCAAATCGATGGCCCAGCGGTCGGCGGATTGGCAACGAGCCCCAGCAGATCTCCAAATCTGAGACCAGTTTCTGGGCTTCCTCGGGCCGGTAGTGATTTTGCGTGTTAGTGCTTTTAGACGAATTGAGCTTTGTGCTTACAGCCCGTTTCACATGCCAGTAGCAAAGTTGAACTTTTACCCCAGACCACACTGCCGTGACTGCGGCAATTTCTGATGAGTCCTTGTCAATCGCTACGCATCTTGGATTGAACCCGAAATTTTTCAGTCGTTCAAGAAATTGCTGAAGAATGTATGTCGTCGCTCCAGGGTCCGCACGGATGGGTTTCTTCTGTGCTGGGTTGGCCTGAGGAGGAGGCTTTTTAGCAGCTCGACCAGGCAATATGCAAGCGGAACTCCAGTACCTTCAACTTCGGCCAATACCGCAAATAGGTCCATACCACCACTGTTGGTTCCAAACGTGGAGTCCATCACTAATTGAGGGGCGGATCCCCGCAACTTTTCAATGGTTTCAGAGGCGAAGAACCCTAATGCCCTCAGGTTTCCCGCCGTGAAGACTGCGTGGTGATCACGATAGCGACTGTCTTCAGAAAGAAGCATTGTGGCCGAGACGAAGGGATCTAAGTCTCGCTGCCAGATCTCTGCATTCGCTTTCTGCCACAGATAGTACACTTGATGCCTCGTCACCGGTTTTCCTTCTGGAATCTGTCGAATCTCACGGTATATTTCGGACGGAGTTTTGGTGGATACAAGCGAATTGATCACTTCTTGCACAACTGGTGACAGTTCGATGTCTTCATAGGGTATGTGCCATTGATGACAGATCGATAGAGATAGCGTTCGGCTCTGTAAACACGGCCGTATATTGAGCTTGCTTTGGCAAGGAAACCGCGCCATTCGTCGGCCATCCCGCTGCTTCTCTTCCTCCACCGTAGACTGATAGTTTTTAACGTGCATCAGGTCTTGGGAGCAGTGGTATTTGTACGTGAAACTTTGGAAATTGGTTCCCGTGTGGCGGAAACGAAACCCACCCGCCTTCCAAATCACTACACCCAGGTCGTGCATCGCCGCGTTCACTTCGGATCGCAGAAGCGTGTTACGGTCGATGTCATCTCCATCGCCATTTGCAACTTCAAGCGCACGCAGGGAGCCGAAATTAACAGGTAGAGTATCCAAATCAAAAATATAGCTCCCTTCGAGTATTTGGTCTTGATTCTATCAATTCAGATCAGGTTAGAAGAGCCTGTTTGTCCACCAGTCTAAGCTTTGCATTTCTACAATCTCAAAGATACTTGCCAATTTATTCCAATTTCGGAGAAGCCGGGTGAAACTGTCCCAGTCATCGAGCTCCAACGCGCGTTTTCGACCATGGCGCTTGCAAGTTCTTTGTGGCTTCCCGTCCTTGTTAAACTTGAATTCATCAACGCCGTAGAATTTCACGCATTTGCTGCAGAAGATTTTATCAGTCTCTTCAGGTAGATCAGGAAGAGGATCCATTGCTTGGGAGGGAAGTATGTGGGACAGGCAGGATAGGGATCAAGCAACGCGAGCATAAGATAAACAGAAACCGAAAAAGGAAAGGTTGCTTTTATGACTAAGAAAGTATATATCACCTGATCGCAAATTTGGGGAAGTGCATTACGCCCCCATTAGTATGAGAACGCACACTTCCTCCCCTTTACTTTCTCCCTTTCAGCGATTCCTCTTTGTGTATATCTAGTTATTAGATAGCAAGGCATTTCGCCCTTTACAATGAATAGTGGTATAAAACCAGCGAAGGCCTCCCACATGCAGTAATTGCAATATTCAGGGCTATAATCGATTAAAATGTCCTACCAGATAGTTCTACTGCGTATTTTTTATAATATATTTCATTTATATGGAGATAAATGGTATGAATAATATCTAAAGTAAGATGGAGGTGAGGGAGAGCCGGAGCAGTGAGCGGCGCGCCGCTCGGTGTCCAACTACTTTATCTTAATTTATCTTATTCATATTCGTGCCCAACAGCTGCTTAAGTTATTCATCGTCGAAGAAAATCATCGTCTCTCTACCCCTCTGCTTTCTCGCCTATATTGTATACTTACTATATTAACAGCTGCCCCATCCATCTTCTATCTACTACCAGGACGGGTTGTTTGCAGCCTTGATCTCGCCCCGCTATACTCGGATGAAGAAGAGCCCGCACGACCAACGCGATGAATGAGTCAGTCTCGTGGCATACAAGACTCTGGCGTAAGATTGTCTCCCTGACGGGTCTGGACAGCTTCCACTCCATGCATCGCGACGTGATATACTTATTCTTGCAGAGAATTGTGCGCATGTTTGCTTTTGGAGGATCAACCCTTGTATTATCTATTTTTCTTTCTGCTCTGGGAAATTCAGAAAAGAGGATTGGTTTTTTCATGTCGTGGACTCTAGTCGGCGACGTGGTTATTAGTTTATCCATCAGTGTGTATTCAGACCGCGCGGGGCGCAGGCAGGTTCTTGCCTTGGGATCATTGTTGATGGCAATGAGTGGATATGTCTTCGTCACCTGTGACAATTTCTGGTTGTTGCTCGGAGCTAGCGTCGTTGGAGTCGTTAGCCCCAGGTAAGTCCTGGCATATCCAACAGGTTCAATCTCGCCCTGCAGCATTAACAGATTATCTCATCTCCCCTCCACAGTGGCGCAGATGTCGGTCCGTTCAAAGCCGTGGAAGAATCGGCCATGGCGCAATTAATGCCAGCTCACAATTACAACGCGATCCTCTCATGGTACTATATGCTGGGCTCCTGGGGAGCAATGATTGGGACGTTGTCGTGTGGCTGGTTGTTACAGTTGCTCGAGGATCAAGGCTGGGGAACAGTAGATGCATACCGCTGCGTTTTCTGGATATACGCAGCGATGGGACTAGTGAAGCTCGCCTTATCGGTCATCCTTAGCCGAGAGTGTGAAAGCCATTTGACCCAAAATAAAATAGCTGACAGTGAGAATGAAGTACACGACCAAAGTGATAGAGAGACTGAACCACTTCTCCGCCCAAGCGATAACTCTCTCATCCATGCTGAGGAGCCACCCACCCTTATTCCTTCAATGAACGCAAGCACAAGAAACTTCGTATGGAAACTGTGCTTTGTCCTGATCCTGGACAGCATTGGAAGTGGTCTGTCTAATAATTCTTGGATGGCCTATTACTTCAACCAGAACTTCCAGGTCGAACCTGGGATCCTAGGCTCCATTTTCTCCGGCTTCAATTTTCTGACGGCGCTGTCTAATGTGCTTGCGGTTCCTTCCGTAAGACATATTGGGTTAATTAGAACCATGGTCTTAGGTCATACTGTGGCATCCACTGCGCTTCTTTTACTTCCTGTCCCCAGTCAACTCGCTGTCGCTACCATCCTGCTCCTACTTCGAGCAACCTTTATTGATTTCCATCAACCATCGCGACAGACCTTTATATCTCAATCAGTGGGGCCGAAAGAGCGAACTGCAATCCTGGGCACTGTGAATGTGATCCGGACCCTGGCTCAGAGCCCGGGGCCAGTGATCACTGGGTTCCTGGGGATCGTGGCAAGCTATGGCTGTCATTCTCACTGGCCGGAGGAATCAAGATAATGTACAATATTATGCTGTGGGCTCTCTTTACTGATCCTGCCAAGCAAACCACTTGAATATTCCTCTACCGATTTTTTGTAGTATGAAATTAACGTTGTTTTTCTATATACGGTAACAAGGTTCAGTACTGTGCTGTTCCCAGTGGCTTAGGATCAATTAGACACCTTTCCAGCCGCTTGCGTGGACGATCGGCTGATATTAATTTTCCCTTTACTGTAACCGGCAAAGATAGCATTATTCACACCGGCAATAGAGATGTCCCCATTCTCCGCGGCCATAATTCCCGGTGACCTTGTCGGCCTCGAACCCTTTGATTGATCCCATACTGTTGTATTTCAGATGAAAATTGTTACGGAAACACTATAATCTGCCCGACTTGGCGGTGCGGAACTAACGATCCATTCTACCCCTCAATCTTTTTAGTTAGTTGAACACCTAAATGAGAATATAGAACCGCTTAGTAGGCTCAGTTAGTTGAGATACTGCGATCCCTGGTGTGATGATCCTGTACACCTTGGCAAAATGGATAGATTCTATCTAAGGTGGCGATCTAACGAAACATCAAACGTAGAGAAGGAAGGAAGGAAGGAAGAATTCTATCGTACAGGAAATGTGGGAAATCTCTACATTGTGGGATCAACAGTGAATAAAGCAGACTTGGTGCCTCAGGCAGGGTTCGACCTAGGTCCTGACACCTGGTGTTTCCACTGAATGACATCTACTTCCTAATTAGGCTAGTTGGCCTGTAGCTGATAGAATAGCTCCCTACGCCCCATTTCCCCTGAGTTCACAACAACTTTTGAAACACAGCTCCGTAGAGGGAGCCTGAATTCTTTCTGCCTAGGCATTATTTTAATAATACTAAGCCATCCCTCTTTTGATCCATCCAAAAGTAAACAGTCTGTCCTTAGGAGAGAGAAACACAGACGAAACCACGACATTATGACCACCTAGACTGCGGCAAAACCGCGGTTTTGGGTATCATAGTCAAAACCACAACCGCAAATTTGCGGTTTTGGATATCACTTTGAAAACCACAACCACAACCGCAGATTTGCGGTTTACCAGGTTACCATGATAACGCAAGAAAACGCACTAGCATAACTCTCGCTTCTTTAACCAATCTGGATATAGGTGACACTTATGCAGCTTACATACTCTTGTTTTTAATTTAACAATACACCTGTTCTGGTTAATACATGAGCCCGGTTAGTGTCACGATCCTCCGAATCGGAACATTCGACGGAGAAAACCGCTGCGCCAGGAGCAAAAGACTAGGATTCAAGGACAGCGTCCTTGAACTGTTCTCGCTTTATATAGTCAGGTTGTACAGCGCCGTCACAATGGTCTCCCACTTCCGGATATGCCAATTGAGGAGAAGACGCAGGCGCGGTCAGGGAGGGTTCGGAAGAAGCCTAAGCTACCTGAGGGATTTGAGATTGATAAGCTGTAATATTAGAGACTTAGGAAAGAAATCGAATTTGGTCTAAAAGTGTATTTTCAAGGTTTTAAATTAAGAGACATAGGTATCTATTACATATTAGATACTCCAAAAATACTGCGAAAAGTGCACAATTTATGCATTCACGGGAAAGTCACGAGTTTCAGCATGTTTGTAGTGTTTACATATCCATGGATAACCGCAAAAACCGCGGTTTTCCAAAGTGAAAACCACAACCGCCCACAGTGCGGTTTGCGGTTGTGGTTTTGGTTATCCACGGTTGTCCATGGTTTTGCCGCAGTATAGTTATGCCCTTTGGCTTGTGCAACGCCCCCGGGTATAAACAACTCAGTGCTTGATTACCTCGATGTCTTCTGTACCGCATACCTGGACGACGTCCTAATTTATAGCGATACCCCTGAAGCACATACCAAACATGTTCTGAAAGTCCTTCGCCGTCTCCGGGACCGAGGTCTGCACCTAGATGTCGACAAGTGCGAATTTGATACCCAGGAAGTTAAATACTTAGGTCTTATTATCAGTACCAACAGCATTAGTATGGACCCTGAGAAGATTAGAGCGATCCAGGAATGGCAAACAGCTCAAGCCTCTCCCGATTCCTGAACGAAAATGGCTCCACCTAGCCATGGACTTCATCGAAGACCTCCCAACCTGCCGCCGCCGCGGCGGGAAGTATAAATATGTCCTAGTGGTTGTCGACCGACTTACTAAGAAGCGTATCTTTGAACCAATAAAGACTAAGGGAGTTAGCGAGCTGGTTGAGGTCATGCACCGCCGTGTGTTTTCCGAGTATGGTCTACCCCAATCAATTGTTTTGGACCGGGGCAGCTCATTTACCTCTAATTTCTGGAAGCGCTATTGCCTTCAATACAAGATTAAATGCAAGATATCCACCGCTTACCACCCCCAGACCAATGGACAGTCAGAGATTCTGATTAAATATCTAAAAAACTATCTTAGAGCCTTTATAAATTGCGCTCAAGATGACTGGGCCGATTTTATCCCTGACGCGTAGTTAGCGGCTAATGACCATGTATCTGAAGCAACTGGAATAACACCTTTTTTTTGCTAACTTCGGATACCACCCCTATTCTAGAGCCGAACCGACAACTGACCCTCCCAACCATCCCGAAATGGAAGCAGCTGATAAACTGATCAGGCGAACTAAGCAAGTTAACGAGTTCCTACGCACCGAGCTTATATGGGCTCAGGAAGCACCAAGCAAGCCAACGCCCACCGCCAACCACACCCCGCGTACCGGATCGGGGACCGAGTCTATGTTGATGCTAAGCATTTCTGCCTCCATCGGGAGTCCCAGTCTCTAGCTCGAAAGACCTTAGGCCCCTGGGCTATTACTCGAATTATTGACGGTAAGGCTTACGAGGTCGCCCTACCTGATATATGCTTTCGCCGCTGGTATCACACCCGTGTTTCATCCCTCCAAGCTTTACCTCGCCCTTGTTGATGCCTTCCCGGGCCAAATCGAAGAACCTCAAGCCCCGGTAATGCTTTGGGACGCCGAAACTAATGAATCGGAGCCCCACCCCGAATGGGAGGTGCGGGAGATTGTTGACAGCCGTCAGACCCGATATGGGGTGCAGTACAAAGCCCTGTTCGAGGGAGGATGGGATGATTGGAATGCTAACCCGCCATGGCAACCCTGGGAGGACTTCAAGAACGCAAGGGACGTGATTGCTAATTTTCGTGCTCGATACCCGAAGAAACCAGGCCCCCTGCTTACTTTAATATCTGTCAGATAATACGGCCTTTGGTGGACCATAATCATGTGACTAGATAGGGTAAAAACCTCCGCGGAGCACACAACCAAACCAAGAAGAATAATCAAGAAGAGCCCAACCAGCTCAATTCATTCAAATAAGACCTTTTCACCAATCGTACTCTATTTCCCTCTTCGGGACTAGCCGTATATTCGACAATATCCTGTCTACTGACCCTTTATCTGCCCCTGATGCTTTTAATACCTCTAATACCTCTGAGACTGAGCCCACTGCTGAACCCAATGTACATAAAGCTTTAGCTAGTCCTTGCAAGCCCGGGGACCTCGCCGCCGGTCAGGAGGGGAGTAGTGTTAGGGCCCTACGCCCCAACATACCTCCAGCTCGGAAGTGTGTCACGTGGGCAGATGGTGTTCCCCCCACAGAAGTTGATCCACGGCTCCGCCGCGGATCCAATTTCCTCTCCACGCTTCGCATTCTAGTTAATGGGAACACCATTATTGGATGGGCGGCCCAAAAGAGGTGTAGGCTGGGTGATCACGTGATTAAATAGGGCTAGGGCTGTTCGCGAGGCACAAATTCTCCAGGTTACAGGTCGGGTGGCACCGTTCTAGAGGTGAGACGCCGCGCTAGTCAATCACATGACCTATTTTACGGCTTCCGGCAAATACACTACAGAGTTTTAAATACACGGCAGCTAACCTATACAAAGCCTTAACTACATTTTATTATTTATTTGATGTTGAAAATCTCGGGGAAGAAGCTACGTTGTGAGGTGCTAGGATAGCTATTATTATTATTATTATTATTATTATTCTTCTTCCATATTATAGAGCATTTTTTCAGTCAGAGACTATGCATGCTCTACCTACCACCCCTGGGTGGTAGGATTTGAACTAACAAACAGATACGTACATAGTGGGTAAAATCGAACATAAATAAGCAGTATGACATTCTAGGAGTGGGGAGGACCTTATAAAAGGGGTTAAACCATGCGAAATTCCAATTCTTTTTGCTGTTTTTCCTTTTTTTTTTTTTTTTTTTTTTTTTTTTTTTTAGGGATCCAGGTGTCAAGGGCTAAACCTCTATAACCTAATAACTAGGGTGGATACAAAAGGAATCGTCGAAGAGGAAAGAGAAGAGGAAACAGCGATGAGACGATTGCGAAGTAAGGGGGAAGTCACATGATAGAGTGTACTAATCAATATACTAATCATGTGGCAGGCGAGGAGAAAGGAAACACGAGGGCTGAGGGCCCGAGTAGGCTGAGGGGCTCTAGCCCCTTACACTACTCCCCTTCCTATATAAGGCCTCCGAAGGAGGCCTAATAGCGAGGCGGGTTGCTGGCGCGGGCTGTAAGCTTTTTCGGAGGTTTCTCGGAAGTATCAGACAAAGTAGAGCGGGCATCGCAGTCTGCGATCCAATGATCATTAGAACCGCAGTAAAGGCATAAATTATTCGCAAGTCGGAAACGGCGGCGGTCAGAGGTGGTGGATTCATGAGAAGAATCAGATAAAACAGGCGAAGCAGCTCGGGCTACTCTCACAGAGCCAACATGAACAGGATTGGGGTTTATTTTAACTGAGTTGACTCGGACCGGATCAGTATCCATTGGGTCTGTATTCGGGGTCAAAGCTGGTTTCGGGGCTGATTTTGGACTAGGACGGGTACGCCGATCGGTACTCTGGACAAGTTCAATATATTCATTATAGGGAAGATCAAAGAGAGAATTATTCGAGTCTTCTAGTATTCGACGGAGATTAGGCCGTAGCCCCGGTGTAGCGTGGTAACACGTGATATATCTGGCCATGAGTTTACATTGGCTTCATATGAAAGTCGTTCAAAACGAGCAAGGTAGGCGATAAGCGATTCGTCATCCCTCTGTTGTATAGAAGTAAAGCGCTGAATAGCCTCCTGCTGTTCCCGTGGGTTATGGCATAGACGCTGAAAAAAAAGAAAATAACTTCAGGATCCCATAGCTGGTTTTCTTCGGCAGATTGGCGGAGGTGCAGGACAGAAGCTTGCTGAGACTGTTCTAGTCGATCCCATACATAGTCAAAAGCATCAGCTCCTACGAGCTGGTCTGATCGAAGTTTTGCTTTAATTGACGGGAGCCATGTGCGAAGCGTGTATGGTTTACCGTTAAAGCGAGGCGGATCTGGCAGGCGGGATCTGGGTGTCTGGACGGAAAGAAGCTGCGTACGAAGCTGGTGGACATCTGTTCGGGAAGCATCAAGGTCCGCACGTAGTTGCTGTATTTCATTACGCTGGTTTTGAATATCAAGGCGCTGGTTTTGGAGCTCTTGCTGGAGCTGCTGCACAAGCAGGAGGAGTGGATTCGGGTCGGACATCGTAAAGATATTCCCATAGACTGGCGGACAGGCAGGCAAGCGGGCGGGCGAGCAGGCAGGCAGGCGAGCGGGCGGACAAGCGGGCAGGCGAGCGGGCAGACAGGCAGACAAGGACGATTCCTAATGTCAAGGGCTAAACCTCTATAACCTAATAACTAGGGTGGATACAAAAGGAATCGTCGAAGAGGAAAGAGAAGAGGAAACAGCGATGAGACGATTGCGAAGTAAGGGGGGAAGTCACATGATAGAGTGTACTAATCAATATACTAATCATGTGGCAGGCGAGGAGAAAGGAAACACGAGGGCTGAGGGCCCGAGTAGGCTGAGGGGCTCTAGCCCCTTACACCAGGAGCCACTTTCTAGTGGCGATCCCGGTGCTAGGATAGCGGTGACTGGATAGTATATTGAACTATCGGTGCGATCTAGTATCGCATGGTGAGTATGTTCATCAATCTACGGATAGGAGAGGAAGCGTAGATAAACGCTTCCTTATGTCTACGTGTCCTTTAGCCCCTTGCGTGCGATATATCAGATCCCTACGGGACTAGGATATACAAAGGTGCCTTAGGCATCCTGATTTCCAACATTTGACGTAATTTTTCCGTCCGTACTATAAGCTCTATCTCTTTTCCCTTATTTTGAGGCTCCTTTGTCTTTTTGTTTTAATCGAAGCTCAATCTCGCGGACTTCCAGGGCTTCCCGTCGTTGCTTAATATTTAATATATTTTGCGAGGAGATCCGCCGAAGACTTTGTGAGGCATTGAGGATGATGATACAAAACTACTTAGGAACCAGTTAGTAACTGGTTCGCAACTGGTTCACAACCGCTTTATACCTACCCTGGATTTTGTGACTGGGATTAAGATCGTTGAGGTTGTAATTCTTTGTGCATCTACAAATAAATGAGCTGAAGATGAGCGACAATGCTTCCATGATTCTAAGTAGTTATTAAGTAGTTAGTAAATAGTACTATAAAATAAATATATATATATACATATTCTTCACTTGCTATATGTCGTAAATAATTAACTTCTATATTTGCTGTTTGATATGAATAATAAATACCAAAACGAGTTTAATTATATATTAAAAAACAACTTGTCTATTAAGCTTTGCAGAACTAGAAAAGTATAATTGGCAACTACTTAATAATTGGTTATGAACTGGTTACAAACTAGTTTATAACTAGTTTGTAACTACTTACTTTGCTGCCACTAATAATAATCGCTTGCCTGCTGCATTAGACTTGTGAAACTTTACTAAAGCTTAACTAAGAATCTTCTACATGCATATTAATTTGGTTTGTATAAGCAGTTAATAACTAATTAGCAAGTAGTTAGAGTAGGCTAAAATGTTCGATGGTAAGAAATATTATGAGGGAGAATTGAAATTGAATTTCGTTGTCTGTAGTATGGTATTTAAAGGGTGAGGTGCCGCGCCGCTTGTGCCAAGACCAGTGGGGCCGGCTGACGGCTTCTGGGAAGCGGCACCTGACCTGTGTACTCCACTTCTCTTCAATTCAGGAGCTCGGGCGAGCTGACTATCTAGGTGGGTGACTAAGTGAGGCCACGTGACCATACCGAATATGGTAGGTCCCTAACATCCACCAACGGCCATATTATTTGACAGATACATTGTCAGGATTCGGGTTCTGCCTCCCTTCACCGCCTGTAGATAGTTTAGTTCTGACCTCGCGCCGCTCTGTTTACAAGCCCTTCAAGCGATGTCTTCGTCAAAATGCAATCCAGTTGTTGACCCAGTCTCGTGCCGACATACATACAAGCAATGCAAACAGACCATGTGCACCCGTCACATCTTCAAGCTTTTGTTAGATTGCAATTGGCCTAGCTAGATTGAATATAAATTTAGCTTTAGCCCTCCACTTTGACATATTCTTTCATCTGTCAGGATCAGCAAAGGACAAGTAATAGAATAGTTGTCTGTCCTACCTTACTGTACGTAGCAATTAACTCTAATGGAGGGCGTTTAGCACCAGGAGAGTCCTTAAGCTTCAAAATTCCAGCAGGAGTGGTGACATGCTTCACAACTCCAACAGGTGTCCAATCACGAGATGTGGTATCTGAGCTGCTAGGATGCCCAAATCTGAAAAGCTGTCAGCTCTAACTGAACACCCTATGGGATATTACGAGCTTACATAATTCGATATAAACCCTGATTTGTACCTTCCTTGAATGCAGGGTCGGTGAGGGGAAATTCCATGAGATCACGCTTGTCGAAATTGGGTGGCATTTCGAAAGAAAATTTATCCCGGTTGTCGAATTTTTTGGGGTACCCTATTCATAATGAGTATAGTAATTAATCATGCAGGGGACAATTTGACAATACCGGGATTCTCTGGCTTGGCCGTTTTCTCTGACTTGGTCGAATAGGCCATGTATTTGGACTTTTTAGGCATCTTCTTCTCGGACCTCAATTTTTGATTATGGGCCTGTCTTTTACCTTCTTCCTCCTTCTTTTTCACAGTCTCAATTGGTGGAATAGTGTTTCCACCCGTCAATGCCTTCAGCCCTGCTTTTATTGAGGCCGAAACTACGTGCCCCTCAAAGTTTTCGATATTTGGGAGTTTGTTCCCGGGTGCGTTTTCCTCCGGAAGGCCCTTGTCTGACCGGGTAGGTCTATTATTACCCTTATTTCTCACTTGAGTCCATCCCCCCTCCCCATCACTCTCATTCTGTTTTGTCTTAGGGATGGCACCCTCAGAGTTTCTTTGTTGGTTCATTGTTCCTTGATGGTCATCAAAGTTGACCGGGTCGTCGCCAGCATAGATATACAGGTTCGGCCCACCTACAGCACCAAGTGGATCCGCCGACGTCCATCTTCCGAGCCATGGTGCGTAGTATCTCTCGCCGCAGAGATAGAGCCCAGATTCATTATCCCGCTGATACCTTGCAAATCGATACTTCCGCGGCGCTTCCGTGATCCGAGCTTGATATGTGCTGGATCCATATGGAGAGTATTCCTCATAGGATATCACTTTACAGGTATCATCGAGTTCCAGATTCTCGCTCATTTGATATCGAAGCAGACTTTGCCCAGTCCTGGTGTTGTTTTGGTTCTTGGTCTCGATTATGACCATGGGGGCGCTTGCAGAGCTTAAATTGCCAACACTTGTGGTTGTCTTCTTTATCAGGGACTCACCATTTCCCTTGTAGGAGGTAAATCTATCACAGAGAGGGAGATAAAAAGTCTCTTTGACCTTTGACTTTCCATCTCGGACGGTGACCTTGCGAACTCGTTTCCCCTGCGAATTGTAGGTATACCAGGTTGTCTCCGGCGTGTGGCCATCCCTAACCCGCTGCTTGGAGAATGAGCGTAACCGATGGTTATAGTCCCAGCCTAAAGATTGTTCACCTATAGAAGTCATGCAGCCATTGAGTCCAATGTTACCGTTATATTCGTACCGCTCTGTGGTAGAGCCAACGTGGGTGCTGGTCAACCTGTTGTTTACCCCCTCATAGGTGTATTTCCGAGTCCATGCTGAATATGTGGTGTTACTCGCTGGCTCGTGTTTGATCTCTAAGATATTACCAGAAAGATCATACTCATATGACTCCAAGTACTCAATTAGTTGCTTCCCGTCGCCGGCTAATGTGTTCACTTTTCCCGAAGTCGGGGCATATGGATTTAAACGATCACTAGAAGGGTTAACCTGCTCTCGACCAGATGCTGATAAAAGCTGGCCAAAAGAATTGTACTGGAACTGTTGCTTTGGTTTGACGACTTCGTTACGGAAATAGGTTGTCTGTTGTGCGGTGTCGGTTTTTTCGACAACTTTCCCAAGGCAATCGTATATAAGAGAGACATCTTGCAAGGCTGTTTTTATATTGTTTCTTGCAATAATAGTTCTCTCCAGCCTCCGTGTCTGAACGTTGTATATGTGCTTGGCCTGGGATCCATTCTCGTAGCTGACGGAGGTCATTTGATCATCTGCGGAATACTTGATATCATAAACAGAGGAGGTAGCGCTGGGGTTGTCTGTAGTTGTGGCCGACTTCACTTGCTTTAGACGACCGGCGATGTCAAACCTGTTTTGAACATATTGACTACCAGTGGTAGCTCTATACACCGCGTGGTTCATTGCGTTGAAGCTCGACCTGGTAATATGTAGCTCAGGCTCCAGTTTAATATCCTCTAAAGACCAGTCCAAAAGTTGATCATACGTCGCTGCATATTGGATGGACGATTCGATGCAATTGCCCTTGAAGTCAAATCGCGAATTAGTATCGACCCCAGATTGATCTTTACATTGGTAAAGCCGCTCCCTCAAGTTCTTATTGGCTCCGTCCTGCACGTATTTCTCGTCCCCATACTGATTCTGAATGACGCAAACTGGGTTTTCTTTGTCAGACTGCGGCATTAACTGTATGGACTTGATTCTCCTCAGAGCATCATAGTCTACTCGTTTCCACCAGTCATTGTTGGCCTGTGACACGAATGGAGCTCCTGTGCAGTCTAAGAGCGACCAGTGGACCCCACTGTCAATGTTGCTACTGTGAAGTGGCCGGTTTAAGTAATCGTACCAAGTTCTACTAACGATCCGATTGCGTGGGTCAGAAAGAGCAGACAAGTTCCCCCGCTCATCATATTGTTGACGGGTTTGTCGTACGGCAAAATTGCTGCGCTGCTCGGAAAGGACCTCACGACCTTGAGCATCCAAATACACAGATGTTGGGGTGTTGCTGTAGATTTCGGACTTCTGTGCAGCCAACTTGTCCGAGGCCTTCCCCGACTTCATTTTCTGGGAATGCCAGGTAGGGTAGTACTGCTTACGTTCCAGTAATTGGAAGTAGATGCCCACGTCAATGTCCTTGGAGGGGTCGTCGATCAGTATAGTGTCACCAGCATCCCACTGTTCCTCCATCCATGGAGTATATCGGTGTTTGCTCCAAGTGCGATCCGCATTTAGGATACCATGAAGCCTGGCAAGCCCGTCCCTGAAATAAACAATAGCTGGTTTATCTAGTTGTTCTGACTGGAAGCAGAACTTATGGGATGACTTAAAAAAGGGTAAGAACTGCTTCACGGGCTGGCCGTTCTGGCTCTGGATCTCCAAACCATCGAACTGCCATTCACTGCCTCCCTCAGTTCCAGAATATGTAGTGCTCTGAATTGCTGTACCCTGGCCGCCCAAGTAGCTAATATAAACCGAAATCTGAGTAGGCTCACCTGAATCTCTATAGTGGGTGTCACGAACCAGCTCCGCCTGGAAGCCTGGTATCCTACTTTCTTCATAGAAGTTAAAGTCATAGATTATCCGCCTCCCCGCCTTGCCCAGCAGCTTGGCAGCTATGGGGCCGGATGGATTTTTGACAAATTCGTCTCTTTCTGCCTGTGACAACTGAATGGCAAAGTCCTCAAGACTATCCCCAACTGGCTCATTTTCCTTCCCCATAACGGCAATCCCCACACTGACTCCTAGCGAGTCTCGCGCGAATTGAGTCCTATTACCATTTGCATCGATAACCAGGTTGGGTTGTAAGCAGGAGTAGTCGTATGCTACTCTAGTTGCGTTCTCCATAGGATCCAATGTCTCCACAAACAGTAATTTATAGGGATCCAACTGCTTCTTCAATATGTTTCTGAATTGGTCAATCTGAATGTTTGGAATAAAGAACTGGGCCCGGGCAACAAGTAGTTCACTGTTGGCCGCATCTAGCGTATCTACTTGGAATACGTGACGTGGGGATGGAGACCACCATTCATTTATCAGCCCACCGTTGGCGACAGGCAATTGAACGTAACCCGTGCTCTCTAGCGCATTCTCGATGTGACCTAGCTTCGAGATGGGCGTTGTGTCTATCAGCTGCCTCGTAAAACAAAGCCGATAGACTTGATGTGTGATGGAATATGGTTCTAATTTTCCTAGGGCCAGGGGTGCGGAGAGGTCTTGCCGGCGGTATAGTGAGATTTCCTTGGAGTGGAGAGACTTATATCCTTCTGCAGGAATATTTTCCCTCCAATCACGGTTTTTCGGGGGATCCGGAAAGTTGACAGCCTGAGTGAGCAATTTACAATTGTTGGCAGCCAGCTTCTCCCAGATATGTCGTCCATCGGTCATTGCACTAGTCAAGCAGGAGCCTTGATATACACAATACTGGATACTTTTAGCCACTAGTGGGGTGCGAAAACATTCTTTCGGCTCCAATATTGCATTGGTGTATGCCATTTCGGTATATGTGATTGCCGTTTCTTCTTGTTTTTTGCGGTCTTCAACTGTGGCCAGTGCGCTTTTCTTGTGTCCATAGCTAATAATAGCCTGCCTCTCAATGTTACCAAAATCATCTGTTTTTAGTGCAAAGGTGTGCTTCAGCCTTGGTTGTCCTTCGCCCTTCTCATACAGCGTCAGCAGCTCTTCCCGGTTGTTAACTCGGAAGATACCCCGCCTGCCCTTCTGCACCCTTTGATGAATCACAACTACATATGATTGTTCGGATATAGTATATGGCAGATGTCCCTGGCTCCCATCACCACTGCCGTATATTTCCTGCCGGCGGGGTTGGCCAGCCAGTGCTGCGTATGCTTCCTGTTTTTCCGCTACAGTAAGGCCTTGGGGTATCGTTGCACTAGACACTGGTTTATACTGAGGTCCTTGGATCTGGAAGCTGTGTGGGAGAAGAGTCCCCTGATCCAATCGCTCCAGGCCTAGGTAGAACCAATTGCGCTTGATAACTGGGGGTTGTTTAAATTGAGCACCAGTAATGCCTACTGCAAAATCCTCCATAGTCTCTTCCTCGACAATTTGGAAGCCTCGGAATTGGCGCTCCTTATAATCGTAATATCCATTATGATACGTGTAGTACGTTGTATGAGAAGTCTGGGCAACATCGTCCATAAATGTTATACTCTTAACACAATCGACGGCGAAGGGCAGCCGCGTGGTCCAAGGCCGGCCATGCCGTTTGGCCTCCAGGTAATAGCTAGTCGCGGAGCGATATTGTATAGTTGACCTCCCGCCCATGCCGTTATATGTGTTGGATAATAAGCCGGGCTTTCCTCCACCCATCAGGTCGATAATTCGCAGCGTGGTCGTTGTCTGGTTACCAGAAGGGCCACGAACATCTGATGTCCAACATAGACATTGTGTACCCTTTCCGTTGACGGAAAGTATGTCGGTCAGAGCAAAGCGGTCTAGTGGAGGGACAAAGGGTAGGCGGTATTCACGACTCCACCTAGTACCCCATTGGTTATAATATACTAGGGCGCCGCCCTCGGGCAGTAAATATATGAAGTCGGCACCTCCCCAGCCCGTTATATCGGCCATTCGAACGCGGAGGGGAGAAAAGTTTACCGGGTCTAACAGGGTGGGTGGTCCTAACATATCAACCTGGCGGCCAAATCTCCCATGGCCCGCGTTTGGCCAGTAGGAGATGTTGCCATTTTGGATACTTACAATATCCGTCAAGCCATCTCCTGACATGTCGCACAGAAAGATTGCTGTCGCTGGTTCAGAGGGTAGCTTAGGTGCTCCGACTGTACGCCGTTCCTCCTCGAACCCATTCGGACCCAGAGAACGGTGCCAGAACCATTCACTATCGTTGTTCGGGGGCTTGTGCAGGATATCTGCCAGCCCATCACCGGCAAGGTCCACTTGGTACTTAGTCCACCCATTCTTCGAATGGCCAAGTGTTGGATAAGACTTGAAAGGGACGAACGGCTCCCATTCGCCATCCTCGCTACGCCCATAGAACCCTTGGACTCTCCCATCGGGCGATGCCGATACCAAGTCCAGAAATCCACGGGCTTTGACATCTTCAAAATGCCACATCTCAGACTGCATAGCACTTGGGATGCTGTTTTGAAGGGTCGGTCCGCCAATCTCGGTTTTTGTCCCTTGGCTTAAGTTGGGGTGATAGTAACATCCTCCAGGCAAAGTCCCCAAAATACCTGGTGCACCGTCACCGTCCAAGTCCACCCAACTAGCTCTGCCAGAGGAAAATCCAGATAAGTTGAGCTCAAGATTTTCAATGTGCAGTGATTCTAGATCAGGGAGTTTGTTGTAATTGAACTCCATTAGCGGCAAAGACAACGTCGAATAGTCTTGCTTGCATCCATCTAGTGTATGGCCCGAGGCTGTGCAGGACTTGAGAAAGGTTGTCCCTGATTTGGGCTCAGTTTCATACTGAAAAGTTGTAGAGGCCACCAAACAATCCTGAAGTTCCAGTTCCTCTGGAATGTGGTGGAACATGAGCACTCGACTACATAGACGATATGTTCGAACCTCAAAACCACCGGTATGTATTGAAAACGGATCGTTACGAAGTTCCCATTTATTAACTGCTTTTGTAGTGGGAAATTCCTTATTATGTTCTCCGTAGTCGAGAATAACTTCAAACATCCAGTAACCTATATCCCTGTTCGGGTCTAACAGCTGTGCCTCCCAGGTTTCCAAGTCCCGATTGGGTCTCCTATTTCCGTATTTGATTGACTTAAGGTAGCGCTGGGTGGTACAGACATCAGAGTTAGACATTCCTGCACCGTCTTCAGACTTGTAAGAATAAACCATGTAGTTGCCAAAGCTGTCATATACATCGCACGAGAACCATGTAAATATCTCGTCATCTGTGCTAGATATTCCCTTTTCAGAGCAGGAGATCCGAGAGCTTGTTGTTCTGCCATATAATGTTGTGGTATTCTGTGACGTTGCAGTTTTCCAAAACATGTCTCTGGTGTTCGATTTTTTTATCCAGCATTCAATTCTTATCGGGTCAGACTCCACGCGTGGCCTATATCTCCGGACGCGATATCCGTCTCGATCCTCCTCATCAAGATCTGCTCCATTCGTGCGCAACAGAGGCACTAGCTCCCCCACACGTGAATGGACAAATATATCGCCGTCATTATATAACGGTATGCCCAGAGAAGTCTTCCGTGTAACATAGTCAACGCCTTCTAATCGCCATCCCAGACCGAAGACACCATTGGCACTGGCGGATCCTGAATCATAGACAAGATCTAGTGATGGCCCGAATCCCCTGCGGCCCGGGGTCGTATGAATAGGGATGTTGAAAGAGGCTCCCCCAGTCTGAGTATTGATATTGAACTTCTCGGAGGCCGAGCGACGGCCATCTCCCTCGGCTAGCAGGCGCCCTGGAGAGTTTTGATCCCTGTCACCACCTTTCAACGAGCTCTGGTTGTTTAGGGATGCTCTTTCAGTTTGGATCGAGGAGCGTGTCCTGGATACTGCCATTGTCTAAATCAAGCTTCCTATTCACCGCCCAGTGATCGTGATGTGGGTAGACAACACGGAATAATGGCTTGCAGCGTGAAGAATATTATTCTGTATGACTTATTTTCCAGTCAGCGCGGCATCCTCCGTGGCAATAGGAGTTGGGGCCATACATTGTGTTCTTTGGAGTTTTGTCGTCTTTGGCAGATTGGCCATTGGTTAGATTTGTCTTGAAAGGATCCCGCGTATTTGGTAGCAAATTCTATTCGGTTGCACACACCGTGGCAAGTTACTGGGGCATATAAACAAGCTAGTTTTTGGAGCAAATTTTGGGACTTACGTCATTCACATAATATGTACGTTGTTTGAGTCAATTACAGTGGGTACAGAGCCAGCTCATGGTGTATGACATGTAGACACGCATAAGGAATTTCAAACCAAGACCAGAGTATGAAAGGCCGGTACAGCAATTAAGTGCGACCCAATGTAAAGAGCTTCTGTTAACCTTGTATACAGATATACGGCGAAATAGACCTGCTCCAACGTCATGTACTACGTATTCCATTATAAGTTCTCTAAACGGGGCGACCGGAGTATCCGTAAAGACTCCACATAAATACAGCCGCTCTCGGAATGAGCCAGAATATATGATTAGACGGAGCTCCACATGCACGAATTCAAATTTCCGGATATGCGGGCGAAAGAAGTTAATTCTTTTTAGTACCAGAGCCGGTATTGGTTGCGCATGCCGTAGCATTCCAACACCTGGTTGTAGCATATTTCCATATACCGGGTATTGCTGGAAGAAACAAGAGGGTTATACCAAACCAAGGTCATTTTGCTATTTCTTGCATGAGGCCATATCCGTTTGCATAACATGTTGGCTCTAAGGTAGTCTGTTTATCGGACAGGCTATTGCCTTGTATGGAGAACATACTGAGGTTACTAGAGCAATCGCCTGAATTAGGAAGGGCCTCCTATGTCCTAGGGACTTAGGATGTACAGGTGACTCTGGTCTGTCTCGTCATGGAGTCAACTAAATGCTGAGACATGGCTTAACAGGTGTATGGACAAGCATACCGAACCGACAATGCCATTTCCTCGGAGATATCTAACTAAACTGATACGACAACTGCTATTTTCATAATGTAAACAACATATATACTGTGTTCTCTCTGTCGTGCAGGCACCTACAGTTGGACTTTGCGAATCCACCGGTCTATTTCTCATGGAGCGCAGGCTGCTTGAAGATGTAACTTTTTTTGACCCGGCCGAACGCCCCACGTGCAGAAACTAATATCTCGCACTAGAATACAATTTCAATGGAAATTATATGTTTACACTAGATTACAGCCACACGCTAACAAAGTCTCCTCTTCCGTCATCCATACTGTCTTCTCTAGCTTCGTCCACAAATTTAACGTCAATGACAAGAACCACCGGCACCAGTGGTTGGCTCTACATAATGGAGTCGGTGATACTAGCTTATATCGACACTCTAGCGATACTACAACTAGAGAAAAGGCTCGTTCTAGTTAGATGTTATATTTTCCTAAGTGGGGTTTTAGAATCCGCGTACTGTACTTTCTGTCTGTAGAACGGAACAGTAGTTAATCGCAAAGCTTAAGGCCGCACCAGGCTTGCGTAGGGAGTCCATATGACCATATTGTTCCATCCTCGAGTTTACCTCTGTCATTTGTTCCGCTTCTGAGTATTGTACTTATACATAGTACAGATTTATTATGGGTCTATGTTAGCACCACCTGAATAGAAAAATTTATCGTTGACAAAAGAATGGATATATGTCAGTTAAACTGGCTAGAGGAAACACACACCTTAGCTTGTAATCAATTATTCTTCTTTTCTCTCGACGTCCTCCAAAGACTTTCCAGTAGAAAAGAAAAGATTATAATTTCATAACTAAAGATAGCGTCCTTGACAGCTTCAACTGATGTCATATGTAACCACCCCGTGCCAAGGCACCGGAAAGGGTAAGAGTTCCAGAAAACCCAGACCGTGAACGTAAAACCTGGTACCGAATTTCACGGCCCAATGAAGCACCATGGTTACTTTTACATAGGCCAACCCTGGGAAGTCGAGATATAAAACTTTTTCTGACTACCCATCGGACACAGGAATCTTAAAATTATGTAGCGCATCTTTGTCTGTTACAGCTGTAACATCGGATCATCTCTTGCCGGAGTTAGGGCTTGATTTCCATTTGTGTTGGTACTCAGCGAAGGTCGTAAACGAACATAGCCCTGGACCCACCTGTTCTTGTTTCCAACAGCATCCACAGACGTCGCAAACAGTAAATTATCCTAATCGAACATCTGTTGGGATCTGTTCTAGAACCGCTCAACTCCGACGTTGGGAATAACGAACTGGAAGTGGGCGACTCGTATCTCGTGGTTAAGAAGAATGTTATATTGAAATACACGCTGTTCTGGAGCCCACTACTCATGGTCAAGCCTGTTGGCCACCTGGGCTTAATCAACATACCCGCTTGTCTTAGTTCCTAGTCCACGATATTTAAATGATTTCAGTCTAGTGATCACCGTGCGGGTATAGAAGTGCACATAGCTAACTTGCGGACTGGATAATTCGTATCCTAAGCTACTAGACTTTGTTTGCAGAAGGAAATAAATGACACTAACATGTTACGCATGACAGAGAAAAGTGTCCTCTGGTTTGGGGAAAGTAATTTTTGTGATTAACATACTATGCATTCACAAATGCTGAGTGGATCCGTCCACAGCTGGCTGGCCCGGAATTTAGAAAACTGGTTACGTTGTGTGCATCTGGGACGTAAGTGGATTACAAGCAGCGATCGACAAGTCCATGGCGGGACAGCTCTGTGGCGGAGAATGTAGAATGTATCCAGGAATGGAAACTTCCAGTGGTATGATTCATGTATGACATGCATGTCCCTTCCCCAAGCTCCACTCTAATAAAGTCAGCCGCTGGGGGTAGGGTTGCATCTGTCCCAATACTGGGAATATTGTGTTTAATAATGCAGTTTAAGTACGGACCAGGATGATTAGTGGTCAGCCGTGGATTAAACCGGGACGGCTGCGTACCACCGCTACATCTGAATAATAAGAAGCTGAAAGAAAAAGCGCTATAACATTTTCACATATTTTAAAGTCCTATATTTCCAGGTCGACTACAAGTGTGAATAAATCAATGGTTAGTTCATTTTTGTTATCCAGAAGAGCGAATAGAGAAAATATAGTGGAGGAATATTCCCATTGCTTCTGTATTGTCCCAACAAATGTAACTTTTTTACAGGCTACTGGCAACTTAACAGACGAAGACCTGAGAGTGCTCTCCTCAGAAGTCTTTCCCCTTGTCTTCCCCAAATCGACGAGTTTCGTCCAACAACTTGAGGACCAGCTGGTAACAACCCGCTCCCTCACATCGGCCATTGATGCAGTGCGTCCTGGACTTGACGCATCCAGCCCGGATTGGACCAATTTGGACTCACTCGGATGGCTCTACACCCTCAGCAGCTCCTCAGTTCCCATTCTCGCCTTTTGTTTCTCTCAGCCACCACTTGCTGGAGCGTCCTTCGAGACGGCAGTGACACGAAGAGAACTTGCCGAGAGTGTTATCTCTATCCCAATGGATAGCGAAGTGCTCTCAAGCAATAATAAGGGGATTTGGATGCGGCTGCGGGAACAGCTCTTCACCCAGGAAACGACATCCGTCCTTCGAGGCTTGATCTGCTCGGGAGTAATCCCAGTTATGCCTCTGGGGTGTAAAGAATATGTTCTCTCCGTCCTTCAGACAGCGACGAAGACCATCAACTTCGACATTGGAAGGCTATCCATCCGAAGAGTGTTTCCAAATATCAGCAATCCTGATGATGAGAGCAACCTCTCCACCATTGTTGGAGTGCCACGCGAGCAGCGGTCCGCAGTGATCACGTATTTATGTACTCTGCAGCGGCTGCAGGCTCTGGTAAATGAGCCTGCGGACGTCGGTGCCCTTATCCACTGTGGCTATGTGTCTGCTGATTCCATTGCCTGGCAGGGAGCATGCGCTGTGCCTTGTATTGTCGAGCAAGGCGTGCCCCAGGAACGAGCAGACGGTATCTACAACCAGGCCTGTTTTATTGCGTCGCGCAACGAGCATCTCTCGACCAGGGCGCTCACATTACGCGGCACGGGAAGCACTATGGACATTGCTATCGCTGCTATTGAATCTCAGTCTACACCCGGCAAGAGGAAGCAGGAGATCAATCTGAGTATAATGTTTGGTTTGGAGAGTATGGGCTGCGAGGAGTGCACATCCCTCACCGGGCCTGCCGCCTTCTTCGTCGATCTGCTTCATAGGTTGCAACCACCGAAAAGCAGTAATAAGCTCTCCCTGTTGGATAAGCTCTTTGAGCGTCGACCCGACCTGGGAAAACTCGAGTTGTCCTGCGCTAACACAAAGGCACTGGTGCCCTATGTCGACCTGGTCAATGAAGTGCTCGAGGAAGTGGTGTGGTACATTTACAATAAGAAAAATCCAGACATTCGACCATTCAATTCGTCCGACCAAGATACCAACGAGGGCTCCTTGATGCAACCGCACAACACCAATTTCAAAGTTTATAGCCAGATCATCCAACCGGTGGTGTCCCCATTGCACACGTTCCCCTACAACCAGGCTGTCTGGAGTACCCGAGCATATCTTACCACCCTTGGGGTCACGCGGTCCCGCTTGCTGCGGACTTTTCGGTCGCCCTATTCGATTACTGGGGATAAGGGACCAGTGGCAGACGTGAATCAGACTTTGGATAATGCTCTCTCTGCTGAAGTGCTGAATCTCCAGCATGAAGACTATGTAGCCATCACCAGGGAAGGGTTCTACCCCCTGGAACTGGTAAAGCGCCTCAGTGGGAAGGACATATCCCAAAATCAGTATGAGCAAACGATTGGCCTCAAGCCCAAGTGCCAATATTGGGGCTTCCTGACCGACAAGGATATGGTCCCTGGCAATATCACGGCTGATAAAGGGTTGACCATGGTCCAAGACGAATTACTTCCCCGGAGCGGCCTCGCCTTCCAGGATCTGCTTGGCATCGTTCAGACTAAGTACATAGGAGGGCAGTTAGCCATCGAAATCAAGAAAAAGCCCGATGGGAAAGACCCAGAGCCCTCAGAGCTGCTACGATACATGCGTCTCCGCCAGTGGAGCGATACAGAGAAGATCCAGCCCCTGAACGTGGCAACGTGCGATCGGCTTCAGGCCTTTCTCCGTCTGCACAGCAAGGTGCCATGGCCGACGGAGGAGCTGGACGCAGTGATGATGACCTTCGTATCACCAGACCAGGAGTTGACAATCACACCTGCCGTTATCGACAAGCTCGCTGCCGTCAAAAGATTAGCGGACCTCACTGGGCGCTCCCCTACCGAGCTCCAGCCGTTCTGGGGGGATATCAACACTCACGGGTCGAATTCACTTTACTACCAGCTCTTCGGGACAGCGGTTCTCCCAAAGGAGACCCGCAGCTTGCTCGCGCCGGATGACGACGGCCATGTGGTGGAAATGCAGTCTCAAGAAAGCAGGGAGGTGGAGATTGCCACTGTTCTGATGGCGTTGAACCTTACAACGGCCGAATTTAACTCGATCCGAGTCGCTTTAGGGCTGTCATCACCAGTGAAACTGACGCTGGCCAACATCTCAGCCTTCTATCGGGTGTCGCTGCTCAGCAGGATCCTGAACATACCACCGCAGACGTACACCCAACTCCTGACGCTGTATTCGAAAGACTTCAACCCCTTCCTGGACCCATACACAACACTGACCCTCGTAGAAGGGTACCCGCCAAGCCAGCCGGCAATGAGCCATTGGACTCTCGACCGTCTGCTCTTCGTGATCAAGAAGGTCCCTAGTGCAACCGATGAGGCGTGCCGGACCACAGTCGACCAGCAGATCACAATCGTCCAGTCGTTGCGCTCCAGCTTGAATGACCGCACGCTGCAAGAGAGCAAGAAGAAAATGAAGAGTGAGGATGCTCTACTCAGCCTGCTGGACGAAATCATCATCGACGCTGAGGCCCGACAGAAAATCGTTCGGTTCATCCAAAGAGGCAGCGAAGGGGATCCCAAATACTTTGTCGAACAGCTAAGTGGCATCATCGGCAAAACAGAGGCTACGGAGCTATACCAGAAGATTAAGGAAGCCTCAGCTGGCGGGAACCGACGGGATGTCTTCCTCGAGGCCTTCCTCCCAGCTCGATATCGCGAGCAGCAGTGCCAAGCAATCCTGAAGTCATTGATGCCTTTATTTCCTAGTTTTAACATGGCGTTACTGCGATTTTCGCTCGAGAACCTAGTTCAGATCGAAGACAATCCTCAATTGTCCGGGATAGATGCATTACTGACAGTCGTAGATCCATTACCGACACTCGTTGATGATAGTAGTCTCTCCGCGTACTTCCGTCCACCGACCACGGACAGTTATCAGATCCTGTCTACGGCTGAGGAGGAACCCAAAGGGTCGGTGCTGGATGAAGCACCGCTCAAGTTTGAGAAGCAAAAAGACGACCGCCGGCCGCAATGGGTAGCCACCACCCAGCCGCTCACCGGGGGCCGTTGGTACCGCTTGCGTTACAAGGGACAAGCGGGTGACTTGAGCTGGCGAGCCGACAAGGCAAAGCAAGGTAGCCAGCCGGCCGCTTTTACCGAGGCCGAACTAGTGGCCGAAGAGACCGTCAACCTCGTGGCGGCGGTCATGGTAGACCTGATGCGGATCTCTCTCCTAGTCGACCAGTTTCGCCTCCATTCCGCCGAGGGCGACTTCGGGAGCGTCATTCAAATCCTCAAGCTATCCCGACCGAACGAACGGCTCAGCCTAAGCCTCCGCTCGATCACGGCGTTGGAGGACTATCTAGAGCTCCGGGACTCGTTCACGCGAAATGGCGCCACTCTTCCGCTGCTGGCGCTCTACAAGTGGCTCATTTCCTCCGCTCCAGGGAAGCAAGAGGGCCAGGACGACGTCCGGGGGGAACTGGCCAAGAATCTGGCCCACGCGACCGGATGGCCCCCGAGTTTCTGCACCAACTATCTCCGATGTAGATACAAGGAATACGACATGGCAAACCTAGTTCGGCTATTTCAAGATGTGGCGGCTCTCCAGCAGATGCATGGGGTGGTTCTGTTCATTCGGGACCTCGGTCTTCCTAGCCTCTCTCTCACATCGCTCTTTGACATGGCCCGACCGGCCTGGGAGGACCTGGTTCTGGCAGACTTTAAAAACGCTGCGGCCCTCCGCATGGCCATCCAGTCGAAACGATTCTCCACTCCCTCTACCGGCGGCCGGACGGCGCTCGCAGATGCTAGCGACAGCATTCGAAGTACCCAGAGGGCGGCCCTGACCCACTACCTACTCACCACGCCCTACGCCGCGGAAAAGGGCCTGCGGGAGGCAGACGAACTCTTTGGGTATTTCCTAATCGATGTGCAGATGGGCCCCGGACTGCAGACCTCCCGCATTAAGCAGGCTATCTCGTCGGTCCAGCTGTTCGCCCAACGATGTGCACTCGGGTTCGAAAAAGGAGTGGGATCCACGGTGCTAAACCGGGCTGTCCTGGAGTACATGCTGCGGTACCGGCTCTGGGAGGCCGATCGCAAGGCTTACCTGTATCCGGAGAACTGGGCCGACCCGACGCTGCGCGACAACAAGACCGAGCAGTTCCAGGCGCTCGAGTCCGGTGTGATGCACGCGAAGCTGGACCGCGAAAGCATCGCAAGTCTCGTCAAGGACTATGTGCACAGCATCAACGAGATTGCCAACCTGCGCGTGGAATGCTACGTGATCGAGGAGCAGCAGACACCAAGGCGGGACTACTTCCACTTCTTTGCTTGCACACGGACCTCGCCGCCAGTGTTTTACTACCGGAATACGTTCATCCGCCAGGGCCGGGGGGAAGTGCGGACACCCACTTGGTCCTCGTGGACCCGGGTGAACCTCGACGTCCCCGTGCAGGAAACTGGCGCCGATGGGAAGCGGCTTGCGAGGCCGGGGTCATATATCATCCCTGCCGTCCATCGCGGACGTCTCTATGCCTTTTTTCCCGAAATCACCGCAACCCAAAAGGATAGCTCTAAGATACAAAAAGGCACAAAATTCTCAGAACTAGCTAATAAGTCAATATCTAGCACCCATCCGGACCGTTGGTGGGAGATTCGCATGGGTTTCATTGAGCGGCGCAACGGAAAGTGGTCCCCCAAAACGGTCTGCCGGTCCGCCATCAAGGTGCAGGTCCCTCCAGTCGACAATCCGCCCGATGTCGCTGATTTCAAGTTCTGGATCACGCATAACGGCAACGATGCGAAACCTTTGACGGTCACAGCCGAATGGACGACCACAGCCGAATGGACGACCACATTCGAGACCACAGCCGAATCGACGGGCCCTAAACTTGTTCATTGGGACCTAGGATATTTTCAGCTCCGGGGCCAGGAGCTGATCCTCGTCAAAGGAGAGGATGGCCTCCCCGTGCCCGAAGTCATAGTAGATAAGACAGAAACAGCGGAGCTGCAGACCATCTCGACCAAGTTTTCGCGATACACAAGTCGGAATCGGAACCCAGCCGACGAGATGAAAGTGCAGTACAAGGATGGAAAAAGCAAAAAAGACATCACCTTCAGGGTCGGCAAACCGCCGACATTTCCCGATTCTGCCAAAGGCGAGTGGTTGCTGGATTTCAGCTACCCCTCTCAGTACACGGCCAGCGCACTGGTGATGGAAATCTCCACCTCCACCATCATCGAACAATACATTGATCTTCGGGAGACCCATTTTTTCCGAGTCGACCGCATGTTCAACCGGGTGGCCCCCCAGTTGGCTGAAAGTGCTAGATGGGAAGACGGTTTGGAGCGCGTGTACAACTGTCTGAAGCAAGTCCAGCACCTACAGACCCCTGGCGACGATCCCCACGAAGACGCATTTGGCCGGTGGATTGAGAAGAAAAACAACAACAAACTCGTCCACTACCACGAACGGGCCGCACCGTTCGCCATCTACAACTGGGAACTGGGCGTCCATATCCCGTTACTTATCGTTGAGCGGCTGATGGCCACGCAACAATTTGAGATGGCACTGAAAGTGATCCGACTGGTCTTCGACCCCAGCATGGATGGCACTGACATCAACCGCTGCTGGTCGTTCCCCCATTCCAACAAGACTCCGTTCGCAACCCGGCCTTCACTCCAGACCAGGAGAAGTCAGTCAGTGAATGGCATGATAGCGGAGGCAACGTCCATGCGGCAGCGCGGTCGTACCCAGTTGCCTACATGAAGCGGATTGCCATGAAGTACATTGAGCTGATGATTGCCATGGGGGACGAGTATTTCCGGCGCGACACCTTGGAGAGCATCCCGCTGGCAATTCAGATGTACACAGAGGCATCCCAGGTCTTCGGGCCGCAGCCGGTGGAGATCCCGCAGCTGGGGAAGCGCAAGGTAATGTGCTATAATGACCTGAAGGGGTACCTGACGGCGCTGTCCAATGCTACCGTCGATCTGGAACTGGACTTTCCCTACTACGTGGCCCCGGGGAAACGCGGCGCCGATACTCCAATAAACCAGCCATCACGTGGCTACCTCAAGACAGGTTATTTCTGCATCCAGGGCAATCCCATGTTGATGTCCCTCCGAGACCTGATCGACGACCGGCTGTACAAAATCCGGAATGGGATGGACATCAACGGACGCAAGCGAACTCTGCCGCTATTTGAGCCTCCGATCAACCCGGGAGCGCTCCAGCGAGCCAAAGGCCCTGGAGGCGGGGGTATCGCGGGCTTCCTCCGGGATCTGGAGAGTCCGATGCCCCGGTGTCGCTTCCTCGCGTTAATTTCGTATGCTCTGGACCTGGTGAGCGAGCTGAAGACCGCGGGCCAGCAAAGGCTGAGCATCCGGGAAAGAAAAGATACTGAAGCCCTTTCTCTGCTAAGGTCTAGCCATCAGCGGGCCGTGCTTGCACTGGTACTGCGAGTGAAAGAGCGGCAAATGGCCGAGGTTCATCGGGCCATTGAGGTGCTAGAGGAGACGCGGAAGCAACAAGAGATGCGTCTGGCGTACTTCATGACCCTAACTGGCGACAGCGGCACTAAGGAAATCCCAGCGACGGGCGCCACCTGGCAGGATATACCCCAAAATATTGAGAAGCCCCGGATGGATGACTTCCGCATGTCTCCCTTCGAGCAGGAAGCAATGAGCAAGGCCGATGAGGCATCCGACTGTATGCTGGGCGCCATCGGTATTGAAACCACCGCCTCGGTGGCCTTTGCCTTCCCCGAAGTGGGTATCAAAATACAACCTCTTGGGGCGGGTGGAGATACGACTTATGGTGGACAGAATGTTGGGAATCTCCTGCAAGCATTGGCCGGGGTCTCCAGAGGATTTAGCCAGCGGGCTTCGGATGATGCCGAGAAGGCCGGCCGCAAGGCCACGGCCATCCAGCAGCTGCAGGAGCGCCGGCTGGAAGCCAACACGATTGGGCGCGAACTGGTCCGCATTGACAAGAATCTCGTCCAACTGCGCGCCCAGCTGGACACGTCCCAGGCGGACATGCAGGCCCAGCAGCAGGAGATCGACAACGCCGCCGCCGAAGATGAGTGGCTGCGGACTAAATACACCAGCACTGAGCTGTATACTCTCCTGGACAATGCCGTGGGCACGCTGTTTCACCGTACCTACCTGATGGCGATGGAGATGGCCAAGACGGCCAAGCGGGCGTTGGACTTTGAACTGGCCATCGGATCGACGACCGGTGATCCGTCAGGTGCATCGCCCGCAACCCTCGCCACCGGGTACTTGGAGACATCGCCGGACGGTCTGTTGTCCGGCCAGGAGCTGTGGCTGGACCTGAAGCGCATGGAGGCCGTCTACCGGGAGACCAACACCCACGATTACGAGATCGCCAAAACCGTGTCTCTCCGCCAGATTAATCCGCTGGCCCTCCTCACCCTGCAGGAAGTGGGCAACGCGGAGTTTGATATCCCGGAAGTCCTGTTCGACCTGGATTTCCCTGGCCACTTCTGCCGGCGCATTGTATCGGTAGCCGTCTCCATCCCATGCATCGTTGGGCCAAACACCAACCTCAGCTGCACCCTCAGTCTTAACCAACACAAGTATCGCATCTCGTCCAGTGCAGTGGGATACGATGCCCAGAAAGCCGCCAACTTTCGGACCGACCGCATCCCCATCACCTCTATCGCCGTGAGCAGCGGCATACAGGACACGGGTGCCTTGGATCTGGGCTTCAGGGGCAACGAGCGGTACGGGCCGTTCGAGGGCGCTGGCGCCATTTCCAGCTGGCGCATCTCTCTCCCGGAGACGCTGCGGCAGTTCGATTACAGCTCCATCACCGACGTCGTCCTACACCTGCGGTACACGGCGTTCGGGACAGGTGGCCCTCTCGGGAAGAGTGCGTCCGATGCCGTGAAGAACTGGACCACACAGTCCTCCATCCCTTCCACTGGCTCAGAGTATGGGAAAGTCAAAAAGGTGCTGGCCATCAACCTGGCCAATGACTATCCGTCTGAATGGCAACAGATCTGCTTGACGGGCACGACGACGCTACGGAATCTCGATCAAAGGCTGCCCTTCTGGGCACGCACCGCAAAATCCGTCAACTCGAGCGTTACGACTCTATTCATCACACCCAAGCCAAACAGCAACCCGACGATATCAGAAAACAAAAGCACTAGAACGCCTAGCCAATTGGGTAGATACTGGACGTATCAATTCGGGAAACTGGACGTTTCTAAGCCTTGGACTATTAAAGATCTGAAGCATGAGAAAGACAAAGGCTTCCAGCGCGCTTGGCTGCTTATACAATATTCAATTTCACTTGGTGGTTAATTCTTTATTATACAGAGCAGGTGTTCTGTGATAAGAGAAGGGTAGGCGATAGTTTACTCAAGCGGCAGTTGCGTGAGAAAAGGAAATATTTTTATTTTTTTTGGATGGGATCTACATATTATGTATCTTTCTGCGTTGACATAGACAACTTGTTGGTATATTGATTGCCCAGTAATTCGTCCACTTGATAGATACGGATTTTCCCACATGGCTCTATCGGGTTACGGGTTAAGTCGGTAAGCAAGTTCATATAAAGAGGATATCCGATGTCCCGGCCTGTCCCTGCGGTTATTATTTCGCCACAACTGTTCAAGTTTGTTGTAATTCGGGGGAAGATTGAATTGTTCTATTCTCATCGTAAACTTGAGGGTTTATATACGGGATGGGTGTCAGAATATTCAATTGCCTCTCGAGGAGGAATTGATAATAATTTCAATTAAAATAGGCCCGAAGAAGGGAAAAGCGCCTGCTAGAGAATCTCCATACTGTACTGTAGGTCACTACCTGCCGCCCGACACCGCCTGCCCATCAATTTCAACACACCACCGCAATGTCGAAAGTGAAGCTTTTGAGCCACATACAATTTAAATTATACCGAGATCTTTTTAGGTACTGAAACTGAGGTTCTAAAGAAGCTATGTACAAATTTTAATCGCTCCGAAAGCGATGTGGTAGCCGGATCTGCCTTCCTCGGCGATTTACCGTGATAGAGGCCTCTCCAACAACTTCAGGTGCTGGAACAACAATATCTTCCTGATTCTTTGCTTTTGGAGTTGCCGGAGGATTCTTCTTGCATTTTCTGGACTATTTAAAGTCATTTTGAAGCTGTATATTGGCCTCTTTAGCCAACCGATCCTCTTCCTTCTGGCGTTTCTTTTCCTCCGCTGCTTGGGCCGTATCTCTTGATTAGATGCCCTGATTCTTTTCCTTTCTTCAATTGATTGTTGTTTCTTTTCCTTTTCTAGCTGACGGCGTAGCTTCTCTTCCTTTTTTTAAGCCTTTGAAAGCTGTATTTGCTTCTCTTTTTCTGCTTGAAGATCCCGAGCTTGCTGGATTTTATTGGGAGAATGGAATACTGCATTACCATCCTCAGGAGCCCGTAATTCAAACTGTAAAGGCTTTGCACGTTGGCGTCTCTTTTGTTCATTCTGGAGAGCCTTCTGGAGGTCCCTATTCTGTAGCTTAAGCAGGATATTCTCTGTAGAAAGATAATGCATCGTTCGGCTCAACATTTTAGTGTTTTGGTCCCGGAAGTCTGCAAAAAGTTCTCTAAGAAGCTGTTCAATCTTTCTCCAATCCTCTGCTTGTATAACAGACTTAGAGGAACTGCTAGAAGAAGGTCTTTTATCCTCTAACTTGCTAAACCGTGCCAATACCACTTCAGGATTAAAAGGCCATAACCCAACAGTTCTCCACGCACTTTCAATATTTCCCTGCAGATAAGGCCTTCGTCCAGCTTGGCCAGAATAGCCTGAAGAAATCCCGCTTGGTAATACGGCTTAGGCCTTGAGATTCATGTAAATGCTTCCAATTGACCTCCGTAGGCTGCTGAAAGCGGTCCAAAGACACTGACATCAAGCGGCTGCAAGGAATGCGTAGAATGAGGTGGATAGGTCGCCACAAAATCTTATTAGCCTCACAGTAGTTTAAAACTTCATGGTAACATGGGATCCATGGCCATCAAGAATTAAGTGCCTCCAACGCCTCCTAGCTTTGGCCTTTGTTTCCCGGTCAAATATTTGCTGAAGCCATGCAAATCCTAGCTCATCTTGGTCCAGCCAGAAGGTGAAGATGCAAAGAAACATTGCTGGTTTGTAGTATCAAAATCTTGAAGCCAGGAGTCTTGTAGTTTACCAGATACCGCTTGGTATATCAAACCAGGAGAAAGAAAAGTCTGGTCTGCACAAATACAAGCAATTGTAGTAATCCACTCCCGATTACCATCCTGTAGGCGTTGCTTGAGGCCTCCTTGCTCATATAATTGCCTAGAAAAGATTCTCTTGCCCTTAGGAAGCATCCCAATAAGAAATCCTTTCTCATCCATATTGTACATATCCTCTTGCTGTATATTGTATTCCTTGATTTTCCGGCCCAGATACTCAAAGTATAAAGCATATTTAAATGCAGGATCAGCCCGCTTGCGTGCAGAATCAATACTAGTTGTATAGCAAGATATAAGGTCCTTTTTATGCCTTTCTAAGAAGCGGCCCGGCCAGTTCTTTCCTGGCTTTGTTCCAGCAATTTCCTTTGCAAAATTCCGTAGCATCTCATGCGTATAATAAAGGCCTCGCTCCGATTGCTTATTTATAAAGGACACAAGCTCTTTGGCCTGCTGGTTGTTGAGGAATCGCTGGTCTTCATATTGCTCCTCCCTCGGCTGCTGAACTCCGCGGTGACGCCTTGATAGCGTTGATCGATCAACACCAAACCGTTTTGCAATTTGAGTATAGTTAATCCATTCTCCTGGTACCAACAAATTGATTGCAGCTAACGCGGCTTCCATTGAAGCCATATTGAATGAGATATGGTAAATTAAACATCTACGTTTGTAAAGTCGGTGAGTAAAGATTTTGGGCGGCAGGCGGTATCGGGCGGCAGTTGGTGATCTACAGTACACCTGGCCTGTGATGAATCTACTTGGTCGGGTAGATCAACCGGTCAGCTAGGTAAGATAGTAGAAAAGAATATGAAGCTGTGTTTCAAAAGTCATGAGCGACACTAAAAGTCTTAGCTGTAATGCCACCGTACCGATTCCCATACTAATTTGTATGACCAGCCAGACACGGCATTCTAGGAGCAGATAGATTATTATACAAAAAAAATGAAGCTATTCAGACCCGAAAAAGTAAGGTTTTTGCACCTAAAAGAGAGGACCCTGTCCGAGATCCTTTCGCTTTGATAAATGACCCCGTAGCCGCATACCTTTAAAGTCACGGTTATCCTCCCCTGTACGGCCTTCTTGATATTCATTTCCTCCTTCAAGCTCTATAATACCCTGTATATGGCGTACCAATCGCTCAATCCAGTGTTGTATATCCTCTTGAGGCATCTCATTCCAAGCAGCGACCCAAGCAGATTCTGCAGTCTTTTTCTCTTGGAGCCCCTCTTGAAGTTGTTCGACGCGTAAGATATGCCCACGCAAATTCAATTGCATTTAGATCAGGCGAATTCCCTGGCCAATCCAGAATTCGTTGTACATTATGGATATTGTATACTGTATGTTGAAAATGATGGCGATGAGCTGGGGCTCCATCCTCTAATACAATAGTATTTCGACGCTCGATCATACATTCTTTTGCAAAGGGGATTAATTTGGGGACGGCCCTGTAGCTGATAGAATAGCTCCCTACGCCCCATTTCCCCTGAGTTCCACAACATTGGTTATGAGCCCGGGTTTGCAGCGTCTGCTTAACAACCAGGCCTTTGCACCCCGGGAGCTTATATAGGCTTACAAACCCTATCTAAGCACGCAAGTGAAGCTATTCATCAGCGTGTGTGTCCTCAACATCCAGGACAGTGGCTAGGACCGATCAACCTATCTACCAGTCGGAGTTGGGTAATATTACCACGCCTTCCTACCGCCGAAACGATTAGATGTCAGAGAGGGCTCGGGATCCCCGGGCAGGACGATTTATATCAAGCCGGGAGAACACTGAGGGACCAAGTACAGACCCGAGCGCCGCATCGAGTGAGGATCCCGTGGCGATCCCACTACCAGGCGATTTCCTTGAGGTGGAAAGTGAACCTGAAGAGGGTAGAAACCCTAGAGAGGAGCTAAGAGAGGCTTCTAAAGAGAATAGAGACATTCCGAGTGAACAACTCCAGAGCGAACTAGCAGTCAGAATGGTGACCCAAATTCCACGAGCGCCTACCTCTGAGACGGTTAGATTAGAACGATTTAAGATATCGACCTCGAGCAAGAAAAACGTACGGACATGGAAATCAGAAGTGGAGGAGTTTTGCCGTATACAGAGATGCTGGGAAGCAGTGAAGCAAACCTTGGCTAGGCAGGATAAGCAAGATGAGCTGAAGGAATTGCTGGAGGATGAAGACTGGAATGCCCTGGATGCGAAAGCAAGACACTATATCAAACAGAATATCCAGGATGAAGACAAGACAGCTGTACGCGATTTGACAAATTCAGGTGCAGTCTGGAAATATCTAATGAATAGATATGAGAGAATAACACAGTATGATGTGGTTATTGCACTCCGAAGAGTATCACAATGGAAGAAGGATCCCAATATGGATATCGAATCATCTCTTCAGCAGCTGGAGCAATGGAGTGCGGAACTAGATGAAGTCAGTAACCGTGAAATAAAGTTTAACGAGCTTACCATCTTAACATTTTTCTTGGATGGATTACCGGATGAATATGACTTTATTAGAGATGCCTTATTTGGCAATGCTGTGCTTGAAAGGGGATTAGTCTTACCGACTGCAACAAAAGGAGCTGAAGTCAAATAAGACTGGCAACACCGGTACCGAGACTACTGGCGAGTTGGCAAATCGAGCAAAACAAATAGAATGCTGGAACTGTGGCGAAAAGGCCAGGCAATGGAATTGCAAAGCTCCAAAGAAGGAGAAAGGCAATAGAGATCATCCCAGAGAGATGCGAAAGACCGCGGGCAGAAAGGAGACCGCGGGCAGAAGGATAAGAAGAAAAAAGTCCCGGAAAGCCAAAGCTAGATTCGCAGAAGAAGAAAAGGACTCGGATAGAGAGCGATCTAGCGATGAGGAAGAGCCCGCAAATGAGAAAGGCTATAGGGTGTATTTAAACGAGCAGATCAGCAACCAATTTACGCATCTAATTGATCAGGATGATCAGGAGAAGGCCTACCGCTTAAAGGGGAGCAGAGACCCCATAATCGACAGCGGTGCAACCAGTACGGCAAGCGGAGACATCAGAAGCTTTAGATCTCTGGACCAGAGATATGGTGGAACCCTTGGAACAGCAGGAAAAGCAATAAGGATTGCAGGAAAAGGCACAATGCAGATATCTTTAAGCAGTGGGAAAACAGTGAGAATCCCAAATGCTTTATATGTGCCAGGCATGAAAGAGACCCTGCTTTCAACGCAAGCTTTGTATGCAGATGGCATCTGGAACGAGCATACCGAGAAGGGATACCGATTCTTCCGCAAGCGAGGCAAAGAGAATATTATTGCAACTGGGTACAATATTGGCCGGACAAGTTACCTGGGATGGGTAAAGAGTAAAGATGTATTAGCTGTTCAGTCCCAGGAGTGCAAGGAATGGGATGAAACTGCAAGGCTGATAAAGCAGGTGGATTGGGAACTAATCCACAGAAGACTTGGACACCCAGGACGGACCAGATTCAGGCAGTTAATTAAACAGTGGGACTTACTGCAAAGGAAGCTATAAAAAGCTTACAGACCTGTGAGACTGCATACAGGCAAAAGTGCGAAGAAACAAAACCATGAAGAGGTTCCAAGAGCGTTAAGACCGCTGCAACGAGTTTATATGGACTTTTTTGGGGACCATATAGTAAAACCAAATGCAAAGAGGGATGGAGACATTATCTTTCACTGACAGATGACCATACACGGTTTTCATGGGTATATCTAACCAAGGACCGAAAGGTAGAGACCGTCCAGGAGACTCTAGAAGCATGGTTAGCTCAGGTGGAGCGGGAGAAAGGAGTCAAGCTCCTGGTGATACGCACAGACAATGCAAAGGAATTTTATGCATTGAAGACATGGGCAGAAAAGCTGGGGATTCAATTGGAGTTTATTGAGCCAGATACACCTCCGCAAAAGGGTGTTGCAGAGAGATTGAATAGGCTATTATTGGAGATAGTTCGGGCAATACTAATCGGGGCAGATATTCCAAAGGGATACTGGCCATATGCAATCGAAATGGCAAACCACCTACGGAATAGGACTATACAGGTTAGAGACACCAAGAAAACCCCGTTTGAGCTTTGGAAAGGCCACCCACCAGATATCTCAAATTTCGAACCCCATTCTGCAGAGTTTGGTTTCACCGGAACCAAAGGATGGTGATAAGCTTGAACCAAGAGCAATAGAGGGAGTCTTTATTGGCTATGAATCAAGCAGGAGTCATTACCTGTATGACTAGAAAGGATCGACAATCCATCGAGTACGAACCCCATTTTCTGGAAGACAAGAAGGTTTTATCAGCAGAGAACCAGGAAGCAGAGATATTGGGGAAGAGTCAAGATACTAACAGGCTTTTGGAGAAGGCCAAGATAGGCAGAGGCAACCGCTGCCTCAAACCAGCTCAGGAAACATCCAGATACCTTATATATCTGCAGGACACGCAGATAAGAATCAAGGAGAGAAGGAATCTGCAGAAAACAGTCAACAGGTTGATGACCAGGTTGATGATGCAGAGGTTGAAGAGGTTGAGGAGGTTGAAGAGGTTGAAAATGAAGATCAACAAGCAGACAAAGAAGACCACAACCTGTCACCTGACCAACCGAATCAGGAAGGTCACATGCAGAGAGATATTCAGCAATCCCCTCAACCACCGCAACTGCAACTGCAACTGCAGCCGTCGCAACTAACCCCCGAAAACACCTCTGATTTGCGCAGGCCAAGCAGAATTCGAAAACCTTCGCAAGCGGCAATCGAATTTAACCAGACAGAGGCAATATATGGGCGAAAACCACGTGCCCAGAAGCGCAGAGAAGAGAGGGAGGCAGCAAAAGAACCTTCTCCGCGCATATCCACTGCAGAACTGCAGCGAATCCATGAAGTTGCAAACCTAGCTGTAGCGCTAGAGCTTCATCTTGGTGACAACAATGAGTTTGCTTTCAGAACCAAAGCCAAGGCTAATAGCAAGTTCGACGGACAGATTCCAATCCCGAAGACGTACCAGGAAGCAATATCTGATCCTGTTCATGGATCCCAATGGAAAGAAGCAATCCGGACTGAATTGAGCAACCTAATCCGCTTCGGAACATGGAGATATGTCAAGAAACCAGTCAACCAAAAGGTTATCTCCACCAAATGGGTATTTGATGTCAAATACTCTGCGGACGGACGTGTGGATCGATTCAAGGCACGCCTTGTTGCTCGAGGCTTTTCCCAACAAGAAGGATTAGATTTTGAAGAGATTTTTGCACCAGTGGTACGATTGGAAAGCTTGCGGATTCTATTTGCACTAGCTGCAACATATAATCTAAAAGCTCATTTGCTGGACGCCACAAACGCCTTTGTTGGATCAAAAGTGGACAAGGAGCTCTATATGGAGATCCCAGAAGGAATTGATCCAAAATCCCACAATCCAAATGATGTTTGCGAGCTCTTACAATCCTTGTACGGGCTGAAGCAATCTGCATACCTTTGGAACCAAAAGGTTAAAGAATTCGTCACATCTATTGGATTCAAGCAAAGCACGGCAGACCCGGGAGTCTTTATTAATAACCGCGGAGTTATTATAGCCTTATATGTGGATGATATCTTAGTCTTTAGCACAGATCCAAATGATCTGGATGCTACTAAGAGGAAACTGAAGGAGTTTCATCCCATGAAAGACTCTGGTCTGGTACAAAAGATACTAGGGATTCGGATAACCTGGGGAAAGGACTTATCCAGCTTGACCAGGAGTTCTATGCATACTCTATTTTGGAGGAATTTGGAATGCTAGATTCAAGAGATCAAGATCTTCCATTAAGTCCCAGCATTGATCTGAATGATGAAAATTCCCGCAGACTAACCCGGGAACTGCATGAAAAATATAGGAAAATTATTGGATGCTTGACATACTTGGCTGGTGGAACCAGAGCAGACATTCAATTTCATGTCAACAGATTAAGCCAACATCTTGCAGAACCCAGGGATATTCATCTTCGAGCATCGAAACACATTCTCCGATATGTGAAGAAGACTATAAGTATAGCATCAAGTATAGCTTAAAGGGGAGGGAGGAACAATGGGATTAATTGGACACTCTGACTCATCATATGGAAATGCAACAAAATGTCGCTCAACCAGTGCGTACATATTTTGCATGGCCGGAGGACCGATTAGCTGGTGCAGTAGAAAGCAGCCCATAACTGCTACGTCTACTACTGAAGCTAAATATATTGCTGCTGCAGAAGCTGCTAAGCATGCAATCTGGATTAGACACTTTCTTATAGCTATTCGCAAGCCATGCGGAGCAGTTAGATTAGGTGTTGATAACCAGGGAGCTTTGGCACTTGCAAACAACCCGGTTAATCACCTGCGGAGCAAGCATATTCGCATCCGATACCATGCAATCAGGGATTTCATTGAACATGGTGACATTAAGGCAATTTATATTCCTACATCTGAAATGCTTGCGGATGGACTCACAAAGGCTGTACGGGTCGAAGGATTGAAGCAAATGGTCAAGAAGTTGCAACTAAATGGGTTGGAGAACTAAGATCCTATGGATGCAACATCTAGGATCTTCAGATTGATTATTAGAGGCGTTCAACACCCCTCCGCAATTGTTTTGTCTTATTTCCTGTTTTGGAAGTCTGTATGGCTTCATTTCATTCATTTATGGAAAGGCTACGGGGTAATGAACGAAGGGGAGTGTTACGGAAACACTATAATCCACCCGACTTGGCGGTGCGGAGTATCTGACGATCGATTCAACCCCTGAATCCTTTAGATACTTGAGCACCTAGATAGGAATGCAAGAGACTCAGTTGGTTGAGATACTGTGATTCCTGGTGTTTCCACCGAAGGACATCTACTTCCTAAGACGGCTAGTTGGCCTGTAGCTGATAGAATAGCTCCCTACGCCCCATTTCCCCTGAGTTCCACAACAGTTTACAAGCTCTTCAAGCGATGTCTTTGTCAAAATAGAATCCAGTTGTTCCACCATGCTCACGCCGTGACATACTTGTCCTCAAATTCTTCCGAGTCCTCACTTTCTTCCCCCCCAGATACCTCAACTTCACTACCAGAAAATTCATCATCACCCTCCCAAATTGGTTCAATTGGGGATTTCTGGTTATAGAAATTATTAAGTTCTTGATCCAAGGCCTTACTAGAAGCGCCAATTAATTTCAGTTCATCGCGACCGTGTCTTAAAACTCGTTCTTCAAGAGAATTAACCAGGCAGGACTGGCGATGCCTCCAGCATGAAAGAATAGAATCCTAATTAATGTAAGTATCTTTTCTTAATCTGTTACCAAAGATTATTACTTTTGGGGTGGTTATAGTAGCTGGCTTAGAGGAGATCTCAGCCAAAATCTTGCGAGCTGCTTCATGTTCTTTTGCAGCTATTGCTGCTTCTTTCTGAGCCTCCTGGAGCTGAAGCTGCTTTTCATACCACTCTTTGGACCTCTTAGCATTAAACCTCTCTTGCCATAACTGCGCAAGGGCATTATCCTCAAGCTGTTGTTTCAGTGACTCAGGTGCTGATTTCCTATATATTTCTTAGGCTCCATGGTTGTTACTAAAAGCCGTTACTACATACCAGATTCCAGTTTCCTTGAGCTTTTTAAGACAGTCGAATTTCGCTTTGCGGTCAGCATCATGTCTTTTCTGCAACTCCTTCTCAGGGCCAGTCTTTGCTTGACGACGGTTCCTTGCCTTCACCACTCGTTCAACAGTAGATATTTTGCGAGGCATTGAGAACTGGTGGTAACAGCGCTTGGTAACAAATATAAAGAGAGGGTGGTTAAACTGCAGGCTGGAAAATAAAGAAATTAGATGCTAAGAGTAATAGAGGACAAGGCTAGGAAGAGAATATAAGGTAAGTAAAGAAACAAAGGAGATAAAGAGAAAAAAAAAATTGGTTGCCTAGGACTTAGTGAATAAATGAGGTTTTGTTTACTTATTTAATCTTTCTTACCTCCTTTTACTACTGATACATTCTTTTATTTTACTCTTCTTGCCTTCCGTTGTTGTCTCCTTTCTTCATATCTTTTCACCTCTTTCTTGCATTTTCTTGTTACATTGGTCTGTTACCAGTGATTTTCTTGACAAAATGCCACCAAAAGGTAGAAGGAATACTGGTGGGAAGAGATTACCAGGTCAGACTGCTGGAAAAACTGCTTCAAAAAGCCCAAGCGTACTCCACGTGTTCAAGGTAAGGGAAGCTTGGCTCTCTTTAGTAACGAAATATAGTAACAGTTTTAGCCTTTGAAAAGGATAACGATGATTTAAACGAGGCTTTTATTGAACAGTACAAAGCATGGCATGTTCGCGCGGCTGAATGGGTTCTTGAGGAGAATGGTCGTACTGTGGATGATTATACCTCTATTGAACCAGCGCCTGTCCCAGACCTTTCCAACGAGATCCTTCCTAGTAAGTATTAACTAATCTATTTAGTAACATATTTTACTAATAACCGCTTTAGAGTCTGAGCGGGAAATTCGTCACTATGCAAACCAAACTGGCTTTTTATTCCCAAATCTACATTTGGACGCCTTGTCCGTGAAGCTGTGAAGAAAATCACCCCGAGTTTCGTGTGAACCCCAGGTAATTGATGCTCTGCAGGAAGTTACTGAAATAAGCATAACTCATTTGTTTGCCTGTAAGTAACAGTTTCTAGTAACAGTATAGACTACTAATATTTAATAGGTTCAAATAAACTTACACGTCATGGAAAACATGCAAGTCTTATGGTTGAAGACATGCGTCTTGTTCTCAAGATTATCCAGGAATCTTCACAGTCTTCACAGATGGTTGGCTTGCAACCTCAGGGCCCTTCTAATGCCCCAAAAAACTTACTACAAAGAAAAGGGAAGCAATCAAACATATTAATACAGATTACATGACACTGCGCTTTTCCTTCGAGATGCTGCTATAGTGGTCATGAAGGTCGTATGCCCCCACGACCATTGACTACATCTCAGATTTTGCAACTTGAGGAGGACAGTCGTCGCCGTGCTCTTGCTTACCAGAATACTACCGAACAGAATACGAGACATAATAGCTCTTATCAGGACGATACTGCTACTCAATTTTGTTACGAACCCAGTTATATTATGGTGCATGATTCTGATATTAATTCAGACGAGGATCCCGAATTCGAGGGTGAAATGGACCTTGATAAATCAGAATCAGACTTAGAGTCAAGCTCTAATTCATCAACGGAATTTGGAGAGCAGGGCGACGGTGAGCAGAGCGAAGGTGGGCAAGGCGACAGTGAGAGGGTGAGAGTGAGCAGGGCGAGAGTGAGTAAAGCGACGGTGCATAGGGACAAGGCTAGTAGGTGACAGATCGGTGGGACAGTTCTATGGTGTTTATATTTTATGTGAATACTGTTACGAACTTCTGTTACTTTAGTTTATATTTCATGCCTCACTACTCACTGAATATATGGAGGATCAATACATGGGTATTGTGTACATTAGAAACAAGGTAACAGACTTTAGTAACAGTAAAGGTAGAATCCCAGAAGTTTCCCTTCCCTTGCCAAGACTTTCGGGAAGGGATTCCCATTATATGGGATTCGGGATGGGATATTCCCATTCCCATATACTTAAAAGTTCTGGTCCCGTTTGTGTCAGGGGAGTCCCATGGGATGGGAATGCCTTTAGAAATAAGAATATGGGAATTTCCCTCCTAAATTTTTAATGTCCCGAAATAATCCCTTCCCGATCTTGGCACGGGACGGGATATTCCCTTTGGACCCTTTCCCAAAAATTTCAAAAAATCGTCCCGATTTTTTTGGGAGGGAATCCCATCCCGATTTCCCATGGGAATTTCCCTTCCCAACGGTCAGCCTAGATACTAGCCCTACTCCTGTTACTCCGCTTCTTTTATTAAGTTAGTGGCAAGATATTGTAGTGGAGGAACTAGGGGATTGGTATGTGACAGTCGTATGGATAACTATTATCTTAAGTCCTTGTTCAAAGAGGAAATAGACAATCAACAACCTTCTTGCAGACCTCGGGCGCAGTTGCGTAAAGGGAATGTTGTCTTCTCTCCTTCTAGGAAGTTGTGGGCTCAGGGCCCACAACTTCCGAACTGTTTAAGAGTGTCTCCTTGACCTACTCCTTTGGAGTGTAAAGGGCTGGAGCCTATTTAACCTCTCGGGCCAATGTCCCTACTGTCCCTATTGTCCCTACTGTCCCTTTTGGCCCTGTTGGCACCTTTGGCCCATCGGCCCTCGATCTGTCTGGGGAAATTGTCACGGGCTAGACCGCTATATAACCTATAAATAGGATAGATACAAGAGGAATCGTCGAAGAGGGAAAAGGAAGGCAATACTGAGGCGATTCCGAAACAGAAGAAAAATGGAGAGGGAGTCACGTGGTGGAAATACCAACACGTGACGCACGAAAGAAGAAAACACGAGGTCTGAAAGGTCCGAGTAAACTACAGGGCTTCAGCCCTTTACAGAAATATTTTGATAAATATTAATCACGTGATTAAAAATCTTTCCGAAAAATAAAAAGTTTTCAAAAATTTCAATTTTGGCCTGAAATTTCGAAATTTGAAATTTTTTTCACATCTCTAACTCCAACACAGGTTGTGGGTCAGATGACTGTCATGTGACTGCCAAGCAAATTTTTGGATCGCCCGAGCCATTCCGAATGCCTATCCGACCTGCAACCTGTGGGATGGGAGGATGGATGGATTTGAATCCTGACGTAATCCGGGAATGGCCGGCTGCCCGGAAACATATGATTACACCAGCTATGAACCGCATTCAGAATTACTACCTGGCTACGTCACTTATTAGGTCAACTTTGAAGATTTATATCGGTGATTTCGCAGGTCCGGTTTTTCCAGCACTATCTACTCGATTGCCAACAGTCCGCCTTTTTATCTGCCAACGATTAACGTGTGAATTCAGCAAAAGGATTAGTTTCCACACTCACAAATTGATTATTTAACATGAGACCCCAGTACTTGTACTACCTTCTAACCACAGGTGCTATGGCTCTTGCTGAAGATCAGCACCAACCTGTACAGCTCAGGTTTGCCTCCTTTGTCCTCCAAATAATTTTTAACACTCTAATACCTACTAAAAACTACTGGTTGGTGGTGTATAGGAAGTAGTGATCCTTTTACTATAAGCTTAGAGTTTTACTAATACCAGTGGTGGGATGGGATATAGTATGTAAGTGATTCCTATAACACAACTATAAGCTTAGAATTTCGCTAATATATAAATGGATGAGATACAGCCTGTAAGTGATTCTGATGGCAGAACTATATATATTTACTAATACTGGGGGTGGGATGGGATATAGGTTGTAAGTGATTCTGATGACAGAACTATATATATTTACTAATACGAGGGGCGGGATGGAATATAGGTTGTAAGTGGATTCTGATGGCACAACTATATATATTTACTAATACGAGGGGCGGGATGGAACATAGTATGTAAGTGATTCTGATGGCAGAACTATATATATTTACTAATACCAGGGTGGATGGGATATAGCTGTAAGTGATTCTATGGCAGAACTATATATATTACTAATACCAGGGGGATGGGATATAGGTAAGTGATTCTTGGCAGAATATATATATTCCACTAATATCAGGGGTGGGATGGGATATAGACTGTAAGTGATTCTGATGGCAGAACTATATATATTTACTAATACCAGAGGTGGGATGGGACATAGGTTGTAAGTGATTCTGATAGCACAACTATATATATTTACTAATACCAGAGGTGGCATGAGATATAGTCTGTAAGTGATTCTGATGGCAGAACTATATATATTTACTAATACCAGAGGCGGGATGGGATATAGACTGTAAGTGATTCTGATGGCAGAACTATATATATTTACTCAAATACCAGAGGTGGCATGGGATATAGTTTGTAAGCGGTTCTAATGGCAGAACCATATATATTCGACTAATACCAGCGGTGGGATGGGATATAGGGAGTAAGTGATTCTGATGGCACAGCTATATATATTTACTAATGCCAGAGGCGGGATGGGATATAGTTTGTAAGTGATTCTGATGGCACAACTATATATATTTACTAATACCAGAGGTGGGATGGGATATAGACCGTAAGTGGTTCTCATACCAGAAGTCTATATATTCTACTAATATCAGGGGTGGGATGGGATATAGTCTGTAAGTGATTCTGTGGCAGGACTATAAATATTTACTAATACGAAAGGTGGGATGGGTTACAGGGAGTAAGTGGTTCTGATGGTAGATCTATATATATATTTACTAATACGAAAGGTGGGGTGGGATATAGCTTGTAAGTGATTCTCATGGCAGAACTATATATATTTACTAATACCAGAGGTGGGATGGGATATAGTTTGTAAGTGATTCCGATGGCACAACTATATATATTTACTAATGCCAGTGGTGGGATGGGATATAGTTTGTAAGTGGTTCTGATGGGAGAACTATATATATTTGCTAATACCAGAGGCGGGATGGGACATAGTCTGTAAGTGGTTCTGATGGCAGAACTATGTATATTTTACTAATACCAGAGGTGGGATGGGATATAGGAAGTAAGTAATTCTCATGGCAGAACTATGTATATTTTACTAATACCAGAGGTGGGATGGGATATAGTCTGTAAGTGATTATCATGGCAGAACTATAAATATTTACTAATACCAGGGGTGGGATGGCATATAGGGAGTAAGTGGTTCCGATGGCAGAACTATATATATTTACTAATACCAGGGTGGGATGGGATATAGTCTGTAAGTGATTCTCATGGCAGAACTATATATATTCTACTAATACCAGGGTGGGATGGGATATAGACTGTAAGTGATTCTAATGGCAGAACTATATATATTCCACTAATACCAGCGGTGGCATGGGATATAGTCTGTAAGTGATTCTTCTTTTGGCAGAAGTATATATATTCGACTAATATCAGGGGTGGGATGGGATATAGGTTGTAAGTGATTCTGTTGGCAGAAGTATATATATTCGACTAATATCAGGGGTGGGATGGCATATAGGGAGTAAGTGGTTCCGATGGCAGAACTATATATATTCTACTAATACCAGGGTGGGATGGGATATAGACTGTAAGTGATTCTGATGGCAGAACTATATATATTTACTAATACCAGAGGTGGGATGGGATATAGTATGTAAGCGGTCCTAATGGCAGAACCATATATATTCGACTAATACCAGAGGTGGGATGGGATATAGGGAGTAAGTGATTCTGTTGGCAGAAGTATATATATTCGACTAATATCAGGGGTGGGATGGGATATAGGTTGTAAGTGATTCTGATGGCAGAACTATATATATATTACTAATACCAGAGGTGGGATGGGATATAGGTTGTAAGTGATTCTGATGGCAGAACTATATATATTTACTAATACAGGGGGGATGGGATATAGGTAAGTGATTCTGTGGCAGAACTATAATATTTACTAATACAAGGTGGGATGGGATATAGGTAAGGTTCTGATGGCAGAACTATATATATTCTACTAATACCAGGGGTGGGATGGGACATAGGAAGTAAGTGGTTCTGATGGCACAATTATATAAATTTACTAATACCAGAGGTGGCATGGGACATAGTCTGTACGTGATTCTGATGGCAGAACTATATATATTCTACTAATGCTAGGGGTGGGATGAGACATAGACTGTAAGTGATTCTGATGGCAGAACTATATATATTTACTAATACCAGAGGTGGGATGGGATATAGCTTGTAAGTGATCCTGATGGCAGAACTATACATATTACTAATACCAGAGGTTGGATGGGACATAGTCTGTACGTGATTCTGATGGCAGAACTATATATATTCTACTAATGCTAGGGGTGGGATGGGACATAGACTGTAAGTGATTCTGATGGAAACTATATATATTTACTAATACCAGAGTGGCATGGGATTAGCTTGTAAGTGTCCTGATGGCAGAACTATACATATTACTAATACCAGGGGTGGCATGGGTATAGCACGTAAGTGATTCTGATAACGAACTATAATCTTTTACTAATAATGAATTGGGATGGGATATAGGGAGTAAGTTATTTATACTTTAAGACTATAAGCTTATAGGTTTTACTAATACTAGGCCTGGTGGAATGGGATATAGAATGTAAGTGGTTCTTATAACACAGCTACCAGCTAGCAGTTTTACTAATACCAGGGGTGGGATGGGGTATAGCTTGTGAGTGGCATTATAAAGTAAGAGAATGATTTAATATTACTAAGTAATTGGGAGATAGGCTGTAAGTATTATACCCCTCTAATGTTAATTGTTAATAAAATAGTGACTTAAATGAGATATAGCCTGTATGTTGCTCTAAATAAAATTATATACCAACTTATATTTACTTGTCTATGTTGGTTGGTATATAGCCTGTATGTGAAAATATATATACATATATTAAGGGCACTATAACCTGGGTGGATGGCATGGCCTTAGATTGTATGTGGCTCTGCTTTATAAACTTTGAGAATTATAAACATCTAACCTGTGTTGGCTGATTTTAATAATATAACACAGACTGTATGTGACTGCAAATACTAAAACTTAAGGTTAAGCCTTACTAATGTGTTTTTTATATGGTATAGAGTGTAAGTTATATTGGTTAAACCTGTGAAAGTATAAAATTACTAACCTACCTTGTTTGGATGTCTCAGGCGGTAGGCGGCACTATATAAAATATTTTATAAGTAATACTGATTATATATCTAGATTAATGCCGAGATTGTAAGTGGAATTAATTTATTAGTTTGTTGTGCTAATAGCTTTTAACACATATATTCTTTGCATATAGACGGTCAGTCACTATAACCCACTGGGCTAAAACCCAGCTGATATTAACTTTATGGGCAAAAATAGAATGTAGTTCTTTTTATTACTAAAAAATAATAAAAAAAGCTGCTGGCAGGAGCTGACTACATTGAATATAGGCTGTATGTGACTACGATAAAATTGCTGTTAAACTAAATTTGTGGCTTATAAATGCTGGTTGGGTGGAATATAGATTGTGAGTGGATTTAGCTATTAACTGGAACTAGTTATATCTGACCATTTTTGAACTTACCATAGCCCGTATGTGACTGTTGAAATCCGAGTTGATAAACGTTGCTAAACTTTCTATGTTTATTGGGATATAGAGAGTAAGTTAATGATTTTAACCACAATATTTAACTATAGGAAGCCACGTGGGTTTGGTGTTAGTGGAAATAAATCACTAACAGACATATAGATAGTGAAACCAATCTTGTAAGTGGTGCGATACTAAGTGGAACTTGTTATATCTAACCCTTGTTTGTCAAACTTTCTGCAGGCTGTATGTGGCTCTTAGAATTCAAAGTTTATAGCTAAGGGTTGCTAAATTCTGTTATTATGGGACATAGAGTGTAAGTAGAACAGTTTTAATTATAATGTTTAATTAGGGAAGCATGCACATGCTAATTAATATATAGCTGGAAAACAGGATTGTAAGTAGCTCCGGCTACAAAGGAAGGTGTGTTTATAAGGCTGCTAATATAAACATGGTATTATGGATATAGAAAGTAGGTGAAGAATTATCTACTGAAGAATGGCGCTAATATATAATGGTTAACGGAGAAATAGAGTGTAAGCCACTCAGATAAGGATATAACCTATATGGGTTAGCTGCTGCTGTTTGCAAACTAACTAATAAAATAGCTTGTAAGATGGCTCCACCTAAGGAATTATATGGACAGTTACTGACCCAAGATTATTGGACTGGATTTAGGAAGTATGTTTTTCAAAGCAAATACTTAACTAGTATAAAATATGTATACCACAATGGCATAGCCTGCTAATGTATTCGGGGGGGGAATAATAGATAGTAAGTAGCTCTGTTGGGTGTTTCCTAGAAACTGGACAGTTTATTAACTTCGGCACGTAACATAGCCTGTATGTAAATTCCACAAGATTACCTTAAATATGGATATTGTTGCTAAATACTGTTGGTTTGGAATATAGGCGGTAAATGTCCCCTGTTACTATACTGCGATTAATAGACGTTACTAATCTGCTGCTGTGTGCCACAGAACGTAAGAATTACACCCAAACCTGAGTATTATAGGAAGCAGTGCCTGACCTGCGAGCAATAACTACAATACAGTGTGTAAGCACCCCCTTGCTATATATAAAGAGAGTTATGATTAGTTAATAATAGCTCTTGTAAGGGATATAGTATGTACGTATCTCCCACTAATTATCTATTAGTTTAAAAAAGAATTGTTAGCTAAGAACAGTGTGTGGAATCCCACTTTTGGATACAGAATGCAAGTTACTCTTACCCCGAGGCGTTGATGGCCCAGTATATTATATTAACTCGATGGGATATAGTGTGTAAGCCGGATTAGTTAAATACTATAATAACCAGCATCGCTAATTGCCATGGGGGTTTTTGCACAGCTGGTAAGTAACATGCTGTTAATAATAATAGGAGAGAGATCCCGCTAAGTGACGGTTATATAAAAATATAGGTGGTAGGTTAACCACACCTTGCTTTTCAGAATTAAGGCAGCTGTTAACCAAACAATGCGGGCTATATGGGATATAGGAGGTAAGCATATTAAATATATTTCTTCTAGCTATAAAAGTATTTGCTAAGTAATCTGGTTGCTGGGGTGGGAATGCAGTCTGTAAGTAAAATAAACTATCTTGGCTTGCACTTATAACTAATTCCGCTATGCAGGCTGTAAGTATTTCTGTGTCGAATAGCCACAGATAGCTGAAGTATTGCTAATTTAACCCTTGTTGGGATGGGGTAAAGGGAGTAAGTTTCCTAAAAATCTGCTAATGTTTAACTATTGCTAACTACTATCTCCTTAATATAGTGTGTAAGTATAGCTGAATTAGGCATACACCTTAAATAGTGTGACTCGCCCGTACCTTGTTAACAAAATATAGGGAGTAAGTGGATTTAACTATTTTAATTACAAGAGTATATAGTAGGAACTGACCAGAGCTTGTTTTACAGGTGGTAAGTGGGCTTTAGAACAGTCTTCTAATATAATCATGATTTATTAATCAATACTAATGCAAGGAGAGTGAGACAGACTGTATGCATTACTATTAAGTCTTAATTAATATTGCAGTAATAATATACTTACCAAGAATTGGTTGGATTGACTTAGTGTGTATGTGATGCTCTTTATAAAAAGGCAAGGATAATACTTATTTGTGATGACTTATCTGCACATAGACTGTAAGTGATATTTCCCAGATAATACCAGAACAGGCCGCTAACTACCAACTATGTTATAGACGGTAGGAAATCTAAATAAATAATCCCGGAGCTAAGTGTGTTACTAACATATACCTTCGTGGTGGGATACAGCGGGCAAGTCTTGCTGAATACAATATATAGCAGAATAGTAATGCTAACAAACACAAACTAACTGTACAGCCTGTGAGTTATCCTTTAACTTATTTGCACTGGCACTACGGTGACACTCACTTGTAATATGTGACTGGGTGTAGACACAGGTAAGTAAGGCATACAATAATATATAGGATTATAAAAGAGTTTTATATATGCTTAATTTATTATAATATAGGTAAGTAGTGCTATTCACCAACCAGTATAATAAATATAAAATTAGTTTACTTACTCCAGGGGGCATAACACAGATGGTAAGTATATCTGATTATGAGCTGAATAGAATATGCTAGCTACAAGATGACTAACTCCCACAGGTGGTAAGGGGTCCCCAGTATAATATAAACTCTGCCCCTATATGTTAATATACATGTCCTGGGCTAAACACAATAAAGGCTGTAAGTGGCCTTGGTCAAGTCCTATAATTCTGCCATGAAACTGATAATAGTTAGCCCTATGACCATAATGCTCTGGTAAGTCAGGACAACTAAAATTAATTAGACTTGAATATTAAAAGCATATCACTGTTACTAACTTGAAATATTAGTAACAACGTGCAACCGTTATAGTGCGGTCTAGTGGACTCAAGGTATTTTTAACAGTATAGTATCCACCTCCTTCCTATTATTATTTCTTTGTTTTTAATGGCTTTTATGCTAACCATTATCTTATTTTGTCGGATGACTAAACTATGATTATTGGTATTGCTGCAAAGCAGCAGTGGTAGTTCAACACTGTAAGTCCACCTTATTAGGTCGTGTGTATACTAACTTAATAAACAACTAAGACTTTTATTTGGTTGTCAATGCGTTATTGTTACTGGAACTATTGGTTTAACTATTTGTTCGCCTCGGCATGGGTTTTTTTCCTAGTATTTCTTGCTAGGTTTTCCCCATGTCTTCTATGCAAATGCAGGGGCAAATGTTGAATGTTTTCTTATATTTTAAGTTGTACAATCAGAATTGAAGATTGTGGTCCACTTTTCTGCACTACTATGTCTACTACTATGGTTTATGACAATGCTGTAACGAATCAACTTGGCCAGTAGATCAGCCAGTGAGTTGGATAAGATAGTAGACGCAAAAGTGTCACTATATCCGAAAAGTCAGATGTAGACAGTAGACTTGTTAGGCCCGCGGGTTGGGCCGGGTTTTTGAGGTTTTTCAACCCAGCCCGTTGGGTTTGGGTCAGGTCAAGATTATATATAAAACCGCCCACGGGTTGAAACAGGCTTGTCATCGATAATTTCTTGGCATTATAGTCAATGACTTCGATTCTCCCCCAGGTTACAGGTGAGCCGCCCTTGTTCAAGCGGTCGGGCGCCCCGAAACTGGTCATGTGATATGCCTAGCAGTTGTCAGAATAAAGCTAGTCCATATTGGGACATCATGTGAATATATATACCCAACACTCCTCATAGAGGGGTTGGGCAGAACATCCTTCTGAATATACTCAATTCTCACCTCCATACCAATATCCCATATATTCTGACAGCAGTGCACATGCCCATTACCGCTCATGGTTTATATTACACGGCATCTAAGCTTTTCAATACATGACATCCTCCATTACCCACCACCTCAACAGGAAAATGATTAAGTACTTGTAAACCAGTTATTTACTACTGTTGTAGTGGAGGAATTCGGGGGATTAGCACGTGACATTTGTATGGATAGCTATTATCTTAAGTCCTCATACGAAGAGGTAATAGACAATCAACAACCTTCTCACAGACCGCGGGACGCAGTTGCGTAAAGGGCATGTTGTCTTTTCTCCTGCCAGGAACTTGTGGGCTCGGGGCCCACAACTTCTGAACTGCCTAAGATTGCCTCCTTGACCTACTCCTTCGGAGTTCTACCATTTCCCTCTCATTCACTGTCTAACTACTTCATAGCTGTTTACAACATCTCAAGGCTTATATTTTGTAATCTTGCGCGCCTTTCCATAAGCTCCAGCTCTTTTTCCTCGTTTTGAAGTTGTTTCTCTCGTATGTGCTCTTCTTTTTCCTTATTTTAAAGCTGCTTTTCTCGTACGCGCTCTTCTTTTTCCTTTAATTGAAGCTCTCGCTCTCGAAGATCGAAGTTCTGTCACTGTTGTTCAGAATTTAATATATTCTGTGAAGAAATTCGACGAAGACTCTGCGACGAAGAAGATATTGAACTGATTATAAAGTACTTAATAACTACTTCGAAAGCACTTAAAGAGTAAAACTTACCGGCTGGCGCCTGATACCCTGGGTTGCGATTGAGACCTATTTGGTATTAATTCAGGTTCCGACCCTGAAGACAAATGGGTTGATGATGAATAGCGGCGTTTTCTAGACTCTAATTATATTTAAGTAGTTTATAGTTAGTTAAAAATAGAATAATATATGTATACATATATATATATATATATATATATTTACCTTCGCGAGCCACATGTCTTAAACAGTTTGTCTCCATGTTTGATGTTCGATATGAATGATGAATATTAAAGTTCGTACGATTTATATATTGCAGAATATCTTGTTTATCAAGCTTTGCAGAACTAAAAAAAATTTAGCAACTACTTTTTAAGTACTTGTTAAGCAGTTACGAAGTACTTACTTTTGGATTGCTGCTGTTAACGTTAATCGCCTTCCTGCTGCGTTGGCTTTATGGTGAGACTGTTCAGCTGAATTGGTATGATTCCGAATAGAATCATAAATAAATACTGGGATATTCGAGCAATTTTTGTTAAGCCCAGCTTTAAGAACAGGAGTCTTTTTATGGGCCGCCCATGCCTGGACCTTTTCATTTTCATGTTCTAAGCAGTCAGTAACTACTTTGTAAGTGTTTATAAAGTACTTACCAATCAATAAATTGCACAACTGATCATAATCATCTTCAGATTTGCAATCAATTAAGCTGGCCATTCGACTCCATACACCTGAACTTTTGTCATTGCTCCCAACTGCTTCAGTAATTGTCCGAAAAAAGTGAACCCAGCAAAATATAATAATCCCTTGTAACTGCCACTGAATCGATTGGTGAAGAGGGTCGATTTCCTGAAGATAGTGACCAAGGCCTCACGAACAGGTGCATCTTCAAATTAAAAACAAGAGTATGTAAGCTGCATAAGTGTCACCTGATATGCTAGAATTGGTTAAAGAAGCGAGAGCTATGCTAGTGCGGTTTTCTTGCGGTTATCCATGGCTAACCGTGGTTAAACCGCAAATCTGCGGTTGTGGTTTTGACTATGATACCCAAAACCGCGGTTTTGCCGCACGTCTAGAGGAATCGCTGAAGGAAGGAAGAAGAAATAAAGAGGGAGGAAGTGTGCGTTCTCATACGACCCCAGGTATGCGGACCAATCAACTGCGCCGATTGTGGCGAGGGCGAAGCCGAGCAATATACAGGCGTAGCCTGCGACATGCTCCAATACTAGTTTTCCTATACCTCTCTGGGCTAACCAGCTCCAGAACGGTATCCCTAGGAGTAGTATACTAGTACTGGGGATACAGCTCACAGTCTTGTCTTTCAGGTGAACTTAGGCTTCCTACTAGAGAATTCTACAAGGCAGTCCAAGCTTCCTGTTTTTGGTGGAGTAAAACGCAGGAAAAAATCTCACCACTTTTTAAAGAGAAGTGGTAAACTAAGGGCAAGGTTTTTATTGTTTTTGCAGAATACCAGGCTAGAATAACTGCTGTGGTGTGCAGGGCAGCTAGGTCCCCACCTCTTATCCTTCTCCAGGACAGTGATGGTGTTATACCGGTAGAGGCCTAGGGAATAACTAGTAGTGGCCCAGAAGTATTACAGGGGTATCAAGATTTCAACCACATGTAACAGTAAAGGGCTTATCTAGAAGTTCCTTGAACCCCCTAGTAGGTGCAGGAGTAGGTATAAGTATAGACTTATAGAGCTTTCCTTTCCTAGATAGGGTGTTCCGCAGGGACCGTTCGAAAGTCGCAGTATATTGGTGGTTGGTGTTGTCGGAGGTGGGAGGTGGCGGCAGTGGGAGGCAGAAAAGAGGAACTGCGTTGGTGGTTGGTCTCGGCAGCCCGAGCTCGGGAGCGTGGGAACACGAAAAAAAAAAATTTTTCACACGAAAATCGCAGTCTTTTTCATCAAAATACGGAACGTGGTTGGACTGTTGTATCAAGAAAAGTGGAGAAGTGACTAAGCTTGAAGAGGGCTATAAAACGATGTATGAATCGGTACCCAATACCCTACGGCAAGCCATTAGGACAAAAGTTTAAAAACTAATTTTTTAGCCGAAGTCCCTTTACCGCTTTCTGTACCGCTCTAACTAATAGTAATAAAGTAGCGGTGAAGATAAAAGAAAATAATAACATCTAACTGAGAGTAATTGTTTCTTTATATCAATTACAAGATGCCTCGTCCTTCTATTGAATTAGAGCCTTATAAAGCTGAGATTACTAGTCTATATAAGAATAAGAAGTCTTATAAAGATATTGCGAAATACCTTGAAGCTCAATATGGAATTGATGTTCAAGCGAGTACAATCTATGGCCGTTTAAAGACTTGGGGAGTTGATAAAAAGCATCGTACGTTAAGGTCTGAAACAGTTCTTCATTCACGGATAAAGGTTCTCTTTTTTCAAGTAGGTCTTGAAGAAAAGGAACTTCTCCGTGTACTAAATCTTGAAGGGTGGGATATAAAGCCTCGGACACTTAAATACATCCGTCATTACCTTGGGCTTTACCGTCGTACGAAGAATCCTATGATTTTACAGCAACAGGTTGAGAATGTTATGGAAGAACTGCAAAAACAGATTGAAAAAGGCCAAATTGAAGGCTATGGAAAAGAATTGCTTTATCGTCATATGCGAAGCCAAGGGTTTATGGTTGCTCGGTAAGCTCTTCGTACGAATATTAGATTCCGAAAATTAATTTTTTTTCCCTTAGGGATCGCCTCTTTTCAATCTATCGTACGCTTAATCCTGCGTCGGTTCAAAGACGTTTGCATGATTTGCAGCGGCATAGAGGAGCATATATTGTTCCAGGGCCTAATTATATATGGTTAATTGATGGCTACCTGAAACTTGCCCCTTATGGGATTGAGATCTATGCTGCTATTGATGCATATTCAAGATATATTATCTGGGTCTACGTCGGCATTAGTTCTCGTACGGCTGTTAGTGTTCTGCGGCAGTTTTTGGATGTTGTGCAGGTTACCAAAAAAACACCTCGATTCGTACGGTCTGATCGTGGAAATGAGACACCTCTTCTTGCTGAAGCTCAACATAAGCTTCAACAATCAACAAACCCAGAGGTCTCTATTAGAGATTGCTATATATACGGTACAAGCACAGCGAATCAAAGAATTGAGGCCTGGTGGCTACAGTTGAGTAGGGGCTTACTTTGGCGCTGGAAGGTAAGATGTTATTCCCTATTTCTTCGTACGAGGAGCTAACTTTAATAGGACTTTTTTATATCTCTTCAAGAAGAAGGGCTTTTTTCTCAAGATAATCTACCTTCTCAGATTGCTCTTTTTGCTATTTATATGCCTATCCTTCGAACAGAAATTTTTTCCTTCGTACGAACATGGAATAATCATTCTATTCGGAAACAAAAGCTTCGTCCGCATTTAGTTCATGGCAAGCCATATATGAACTATCATTTCCCTGTAGATGGTGTACAGGATTTTGGTATTTCATTTAATGAAGACCTTTTACAGACTCTACAGAGTGAGGTTCAAGCCTGGGGTAAGTTTTTTTTATTAATTATATATAAAATATACTAATAAATCTATAGATTCCGATGAATACCTCCCTCAAGAAACATATAATTGGGTATATAAGCAACTTTCTGAGCTTGGCTTTAGTCCAAATAACCCTTCTGAGTACTCAGATAATGATCGGTTTTCACCTTATCGTACGATGTTTATTGATTTGTGTCAACGTATAAGGATTCACATTGAAAGTGGGCTTCAACCAATACTCAGCTTATCTACAAAGCCAACGGGTGGTTTTAATTGGCAGCCTGAGCAGGAGATTCAAGAAATTGACTTTGATTTTGACCATACTGGGGATAGCTCTCTTAGATAGCTTTGTACGAAGAGATATATCTTCACCGCTACTTCCTCACCGCATTTTTGTTAATAGGTATGAGCTCTACCTTAAATATCTCACAAATTTCGTACAATAATGTAAAAAAGACTTATTCTTCAAAAACGGCAAAAAGTTTAAAATGGATTCATCCTGGAGTCCATTTTGTCCTAAAACTGGTATGAGACATGGTGATGCCTGGGCATGTGGAAGCTGTGGTGCTAGGCGAAGCCATCAATCTTCTCGTACGAGAAACAAAATAGATATTATTGACCTTTCTGATTCACCTCCTGCAACAACGGTTTTTACACATTATGATCGTACGGAAGGGGCAGAGCAATATCGTCAAGCTTCTATCACTCGTACGAAGAAACAAGTTATTCCTTCCTCCTTTATTTCAGCTACTGTTTTATTTTACCTTTTAAAACAGTCAAGAACTGAAGAGGGATTTTATTCTCCTACTTCGTGCAAATCTTTAGGTATGTATAATGCTTAGCTATTTATTATTTTATCTAATTCAACTTCTAGAAAAAGTATCAATGAAAATCAAGAATCGTACGATTGAATCCTTTGAAGACTTTATTACAAATGATCTTTTTCCTGGAATGAGTCAACAGCTTCAACAAGATCCTTTAGATCAACTTCGACTTGCAGTATCAGTTTCAAAGCTAGAGCCAGTATATGTCTCTAAAAATGCCGACTCCCCTCAAACTATCGAAGAACTTGTTTCAACATGGTTTCGTACGGGTGGGCAAAATCAGCCTGTTAACATCTTTGTTATTATCGTACGAGAGGTCCTTTCTGCAAAAGATGAGACCCCTGTTCCTGTTCTACAAGAGGAGAAGACGTCTCAAATAAAAAAGGAAAAAATTTCAAAGGGTAAGAAGGGGATTAAAAAGGAAATTAAAACAGAATTAAAAGTCAAAACAGAACCAAAGGTTTCTCGGAAAAGATCATTCTCTGTGGCTCAGTCTGAGGATTCAGTGTCTAATACACCAGACACACTTGAATATATTGCAAATCGTACGAGGAACCAGCATGAATTGACTGAGGAAGATCTTGAACGTTCAGCACAACATGGACTTTGATTTTGTTGCTTGGATATGGTGTGAATAATGTTTGTGACTTAATTTTTATAAATCTTATTCACTTTATTGTACAACATAAGTAAAGGTATATAAAGGCCTTCTTCCCCCTTTTTTAATCCTTTACTTCTCTTCTCCTTTTATCTCTAGATACCCAGTCTTGTTTCCCCTCTTTCAGCCCTTTTTCGTACAACATGTCTGCCCTTATTCCTGCTCTTCTCTGGAGGAGATTTGGCGCCGTGCAGTGGAGGTCTCCCAGGGTGATCCTGTTCTCCCTATTGGGGGGCAGCAGCTTGCACCTTGGGTACACAGCCTACCAGGCCAGGCAGTTTTGGCCCGTCTAGGTCAAGATGTCCGGTTCGTACGGGGGTGTATCTCTGGATATCAGATCCTATCCCATCGTCCTTCATATATAAATGCCCTCCTGATCCAATCTCGCGGTCGTACGGTAGGCGTGCCGTGTTTGGCCTGTAGGCTGGCACGGCCAGGCTATCGTCCATTCCCAGAGTGTCGCCGGGTTCCAGGCCACTTTGGTGGAGCTTGTGCCAATTGTAAATGGCGTGACCATACTAGTCGCTGCTCCGTACGGTCAGGAGGAGAGGACGATCCAGGAGATGATGAACCAGAGGCACCCTTGGATGATGTTGGTAGCCCTGCAGACACTCCTGGGGATCGTACGCTACCGGCGCCAGGTTCTTCTCCAGAGAATGCTATTGTTATTGTTTAAGTGTATTCTTCCCTTTTGGCGTACGGCGTTGGTTGGCGTTTGGTGTATGGCGTTCGGCGTTTTTGTGCTTTTGTGTTTTTACCTGGGCAATGGCTTGCACCTCTTTGTGGTGCTCAGGACTAGTAGCCTTTATAGGTGAAGCTAAGCAAGCCTGAGTAGATATATACTGTATTATATTCTCCTAGTAGAATATTAAATATAAATCAAAGCATGTTATTCTGTATTCTGCCGGCAAAAACTCAGTCACCGGATAGAAAAATTAGTTTTAAACTTTTGTCCTAATGGCTTGCCGTAATACCCCCAAATGTGAGGGTTGGGTTGGAGGGTGCGTAGTTGTTTTTCTCTGGCAACTAACCGTGCACACACCACCACCCTTCCGGGTGTTGGTGCTCCCGGTCTCAACGGTCCTCCCGGTCTCAACGGTCTTATTTGAACTATTTGGTCTATTATACAGGATCCACGACCATATCATGCCAAAAAGTAGATCAACAGGATTATCTGGAGGTGAAATTTCACCTAATCCTTTTTTTGCAAGCTCCTCCTTATGTATAAGTTGTTGGTTGGCCTGTTTATCAGCTTGTCTCTTCTTCCAACGGGCCTGAGTAAGTCTTTCTCGAGCTGCCCTATCCTTAATTTTGCGTTTTGCGTGACAAGATTCTAATACACCGGTAAACGAGAGCTGCTGCTTTATTTTAGGATGTTTATATTACTTTTTTAAGGCTAATAGCTGTTGTGAGCTCGTGTTAAAGAACAGTAATAAAGTTATACACCCAGTATTTTACCTACGGTACCCGCGTTGATTCCGCGTCGGTCTCGTTTTGCTTTAAAATCTGGTTTGCACAGTCTATAATCATACTCGTGTTGGGTAAAATAAATATTAAATCAAGCCGCCGGATCCACTGAATAACTGCAAGCCTTTTATGCCTCGCTAAGTTATCTGGTTGGCTAATGGCGAGTCGAACGAGATTGACGGCCATTAAAGCGAGCCCGTAGTCGACGTATTGGCACGTGAAAATCACAGGCTAAACGCGCGAAATTTGGCTTTTTGGCCTTTAATAGAATTGCAGGCTTTAGTAATGCGCTTTTCGACTTCTTTATATGGCTCTGCCATGGTGGTGCTCTTGTAGTGTAGAAAAGTAAAGAAAAAAAGGACCGTTGAGACCGGGAGGACCGTTGAGGCAGGGAGCACCAACACCCGAAAGGGTGGTGGTGTGTGCACGGTTAGTCCTGAGCTGTGCGTCTCGTATTACGCAATTAACGTGGATAGGTTACATTGGCTTCGATAGACTCGATTGTCCGTGGCCTTGACACCTAATTCATAGTATATGCCTGCCAGCCGAACTAACATTTCCTTTCTGTGAATCGGATGTGATGATCCTATACACCTTGGTAAATTGGATGGATTTTATCTAAGGTGGCGATCTAACGAAAAAAATCAAACGTAGAGAAGGAAGGAAGGAAGAATTCTATCGTACAAGAAATGTGGGAAAATCTCCATGTTGTGGGATCAACAGTGAATAACCTCTTGGTGCCTCAGGCAGGAGTTCGGCCCAGGCCCTGACAGGGATTATCCCATCCCGATTTCCCACGAAAAGGGAATCCCTTCCCAATTTCTTGAGACGGGATTTGAGTCCACCCCCAGAATCCCATGTGAATATGAGACGGGACCAGAAACCCCGGCGCCAGGGGCGGAATCCCGAATTCCTCCTGCTATCTTACCCAGCTCACTGGCTGATCTATCTGGCCCCCAAGCAGGTTGATTCGTTACAGCATTGTCATAAACCATAGTAGTAGACATAGTAGTGCAGAAAAGTGGACCACAATCTTCAATTCTGATTGTACAACTTAAAATATAAGAAAACATTCAACATTTGCCCCTGCATTTGCATAGAAGACATGGGGAAAACCTAGCAAGAAATACTAGGAAAAAAAAACCCATGCCGAGGCGAACAAATAGTTAAACCAATAGTTCCAGTAACAATAACGCATTGACAACCAAATAAAAGTCTTAGTTGTTTATTAAGTTAGTATACACACGACCTAATAAGGTGGACTTACAGTGTTGAACTACCACTGCTGCTTTGCAGCAATACCAATAATCATAGTTTAGTCATCCGACAAAATAAGATAATGGTTAGCATAAAAGCCATTAAAAACAAAGAAATAATAATAGGAAGGAGGTGGATACTATACTGTTAAAAATACCTTGAGTCCACTAGACCGCACTATAACGGTTGCACGTTGTTACTAATATTTCAAGTTAGTAACAGTGATATGCTTTTAATATTCAAGTCTAATTAATTTTAGTTGTCCTGACTTACCAGAGCATTATGGTCATAGGGCTAACTATTATCAGTTTCATGGCAGAATTATAGGACTTGACCAAGGCCACTTACAGCCTTTATTGTGTTTAGCCCAGGACATGTATATTAACATATAGGGGCAGAGTTTATATTATACTGGGGACCCCTTACCACCTGTGGGAGTTAGTCATCTTGTAGCTAGCATATTCTATTCAGCTCATAATCAGATATACTTACCATCTGTGTTATGCCCCCTGGAGTAAGTAAACTAATTATTTATATTTATTATACTGGTTGGTGAATAGCACTACTTACCTATATTATAATAAATTAAGCATATATAAAACTCTTTTATAATCCTATATATTATTGTATGCCTTACTTACCTGTGTCTACACCCAGTCACATATTACAAGTGAGTGTCACCGTAGTGCCAGTGCAAATAAGTTAAAGGATAACTCACAGGCTGTACAGTTAGTTTGTGTTTGTTAGCATTACTATTCTGCTATATATTGTATTCAGCAAGACTTGCCCGCTGTATCCCACCACGAAGGTATATGTTAGTAACACACTTAGCTCCGGGATTATTTATTTAGATTTCCTACCGTCTATAACATAGTTGGTAGTTAGCGGCCTGTTCTGGTATTATCTGGGAAATATCACTTACAGTCTATGTGAGATAAGTCATCACAAATAAGTATTATCTTGCCCTTTTTTAAAGAGCATCACATACACACTATGTTAATCCAACCAATTCTTGGTAAGTATATTATTACTGTAATATTAATTAAGATTTAATAATAATACATACCGAATGTGCCTCTCTCTCCTCGAATTAGTGTTGATTAATTAATTATAATTATATTAGGAGACTGTTTTAAAGCCCACTTACCACCTATAAAACAAGCTCTGGTCAGTTCCTACTATATACTCTTGTAATTAAAATAGTTAAATCCACTTACTCCCTATATTTTGTTAACAAGTACGGGAGTCACACTTTTAAGGTGTATGCCTAATTCAGCTATACTTACACACTATAAGGAGGTAGTAGTTAGCAATAGTTAAACATTAGCAGATTTTTAGGAAACTTACTCCCTTTACCCCATCCCAACAAGGGTTAAATTAGCAATACTTCAGCTATCTGTGGCTATTCGACACAGAAATACTTACAGCCTGCATAGCGGAATTAGTTATAAGTGCAAGCCAAGATAGTTTATTTTACTTACAGACTGCATTCCCACCCCAGCAACCAGATTACTTAGCAAATACTTTTATAGCTAGAAGAAATATATTTAATATGCTTACCTCCTATATCCCATATAGCCCGCATTGTTTGGTTAACAGCTGCCTTAATTCTGAAAAGCAAGGTGTGGTTAACCTACCACCTATATTTTTATATAACCGTCACTTAGCGGGATCTCTCTCCTATTATTATTAACAGCATGTTACTTACCAGCTGTGCAAAAACCCCCATGGCAATTAGCGATGCTGGTTATTATAGTATTTAACTAATCCGGCTTACACACTATATCCCATCGAGTTAATATAATATACTGGGCCATCAACGCCTCGGGGTAAGGGTAACTTGCATTCTATATCCAAAAGCGGGATTCCACACACTGTTCTTAGCTAACAATTCTTTCTTAAACTAATAGATAATTAGTGGGAGATACGTACATACTATATCCCTCACAAGACCTATTATTAACTAATCATAACTCTTTTTATATATGGCTAGGGGGTGCTTACACACTGTATTGCAGTTATTACCCACAGGTCAGGCACTGCTTCTTATAATACTCAGGTTTGGGTTTGATTCTTACAGTCTGTAGCGCACAGCAGATCAGTAACATCTATTAATCGCAGTATAGTAACAGGGGACACTTACTGCCTATGTTCCAAACCAACAGCCTTTAACAATAATAATATTCAAGGTAGTCTTGTGGAATTCACATACAGGCTATATTACGTGCCGAAGTTAATAAACTGTCCAGTTTCCAGGAAACACCCATCAGAGCTACTTACTATCTATTATTCCCCAATATATTAGCAGGCTATGCCATTATGGTATACATGCCTTATACTGGTTAAGTATTTGCTTCGGAATACATACTTCCTGAATCCAGTCCAATAATCTCGGGTCAGTGACAGCCCATATAATACCTTAGGTGGAGCCATCTTACAAGCTATTTTATCAGTTAGTTTGCAAACAGCAGCAGCTAACCCATATGGGTTATATCCTTATCTGAGTGGCTTACACTCTATTTCTCCGTTAACCATTATATATTAGCGCCATTCTTAAGTAGATAATTTATACTAGTTAAGTATTTGCTTTGAAAAACATACTTCCTGAATCCAGTCCAATAATCTTGGGTCAGTAACTGTCCATATAATTCCTTAGGTGGAGCCATCTTACAAGCTATTTTATCAGTTAGTTTGCAAACAGCAGCAGCTAACCCATATAGGTTATATCCTTATCTGAGTGGCTTACACTCTATTTCTCCGTTAACCATTATATATTAGCGCCATTCTTCAGTAGATAATTCTTCACCTACTTTCTATATCCATAATACCATGTTTATATTAGCAGCCTTATAAACACACCTTCCTTTGTAGCCGGAGCTACTTACAATCCTGTTTTCCAGCTATATATTAATTAGCATGTGCATGCTTCCCTAATTAAACATTATAATTAAAACTGTTCTACTTACACTCTATGTCCCATAATAACAGAATTTAGCAACCCTTAGCTATAAACTTTGAATTCTAAGAGCCACATACAGCCTGCAGAAAGTTTGACAAACAAGGGTTAGATATAACAAGTTCCACTTAGTATCCGCACCCACTTACAAGATTGGTTTCACTATCTATATGTCTGTTAGTGATTTATTTCCACTAACACCAAACCCACGTGGCTTCCTATAGTTAAATATTGTGGTTAAAATCATTAACTTACTCCCTATATCCCAATAAACATAGAAAGTTTAGCAATATTTACTTAAACTCGGATTTCAACTCGGATTTCAACAGTCACATACGGGCTATGGTAAGTTCAAAAATGGTCAGATATAACTAGTTCCAGTTAATAGCTAAATCCACTCACAATCTATATTCCACCCAACCAGCATTTATAAGCCACAAATTTAGTTTAACAGCAATTTTATCGTAGTCACATACAGCCTATATTCAATGTAGTCAGCTCCTGCCAGCAGCTTTTTTTATTATTTTTTAGTAATAAAAAGAACTACATTCTATTTTTGCCCATAAAGTTAATATCAGCTGGGTTTTAGCCCAGTGGGTTATAGTGACTGACCGTCTATATGCAAAGAATATATGTGTTAAAAGCTATTAGCACAATAAACTAATAAATTAATTCCACTTACAATCTCGGCATAATCTAGATATATATCAGATTACTTATAAAATATTTTATATATGCCGCCTACCGCCTGAGATATCCAAACAAGGTAGGTTAGTAATTTTATACTTTCACAGGTTTAACCAATATAACTTACACTCTATACCATATAAAAAACACATTAGTAAGGCTTAACCTTAAGTTTTAGTATTTGCAGTCACATACAGTCTGTGTTATATTATTAAAATCAGCCAACACAGGTTAGATGTTTATAATTCTCAAAGTTTATAAAGCAGAGCCACATACAATCTAAGGCCATGCCATCCACCCAGGTTATAGTGCCCTTAATATATGTATATATATTTCACATACAGGCTATTGCCAACCAACATAGACAAGTAAATATAAGTTGGTATATAATTTTATTTAGAGCAACATACAGGCTATATCTCATTTAAGTCACTATTGTATTAACAATTAACATTAGAGGGGTATAATACTTACAGCCTATCTCCCAATTACTTAGTAATATTAAATCATTCTCTCACTCTATAATGCCACTCACAAGCTATACCCCATCCCACCCCTGGTATTAGTAAAACTGCTAGCTGGTAGCTGTGTTATAAGAACCACTTACATTCTATATCCCATTCCACCAGGCCTAGTATTAGTAAAACCTATAAGCTTATAGTCTTAAAGTATAAATAACTTACTCCCTATATCCCATCCCAATTCATTATTAGTAAAAGACTTATAGTTCGTTATCAGAATCACTTACGTGCTATATCCCATGCCACCCCTGGTATTAGTAATATGTATAGTTCTGCCATCAGGAGCACTTACAAGCTACATCCCATGCCACCTCTGGTATTAGTAAATATATATAGTTGTTCCATCAGAATCACTTACAGACTATGTCCCATCCCACCCCTAGCATTAGTAGAATATATATAGTTCTGCCATCAGAACCACTTACAGACTATATCCCATGCCACCCCTGGTATTAGTAATATGTATAGTTCTGCCATCAGGATCACTTACAGACTATATCCCATCCCACGTCTGGTATTAATAAATATGTATACTTCTGCCATCAGAACCACTTACTTCCTATGTCCCATCCCACCTCTGGTATTAGTGGAATATATATAGTTCTGCCATCAGAACCGCTTACATACTATATCCCATCCCACCTCTGGTATTAGTGGAATATATATAGTTGTGCTATCAGAATCACTTACAACCTATATCCCATCCCACCCCTGATATTAGTAAATATATATAGTTCTGCCATCAGAATCACTTACAAGCTATATCCCATCGCATCTCTGGTATTAGTAATATATATATAGTTCTGCCATCAGAATCACTTACAACCTATATCCCATCCCACCCCTGGTATTAGTAAATATCTATAGTTCCGTTATAAGAATCACTTACTTCCTATATCCCATCCCACCTCTGGTATTTAATAGAATATATATAGTTCTGCCATCAGAACCACTTACATACTATATCCCGTGCCACCTCTGGTATTAGTAGAATATATATAGTTCTGCCATGAGAATCACTTACATACTATATCCCATCCCACCCCTGGTATTAGTAATATGTATAGTTCTGCCATCAGGATCACTTACAGACTATATCCCATCCCACCTCTGGTATTAGTAATATGTATAGTTCTGCCATGAGAATCACTTACTTCCTATATCCCATCCCACCCCTGATATTAGTAGAATATATATAGTTCTGCCATCAGAATCACTTACTCCCTATATTCCATCCCGCCCCTCGTATTAGTAAATATATATAGTTCTGCCATCAGAATCACTTACAACCTATATCCCATCCCACCTCTGGTATGAGTAAATATATAGTTGTGCCATCAGAATCACTTACTCCCTATATCCCATCCCACCTCTGGTATGAGTAAATATATATAGTACTGCCATCAGAACCACTTACAGACTATATCCCATGCCACCTCTGGTATTAGTGGAATATATATAGTACTGCCATCAGAATCACTTACTCCCTATATCCCATGCCACCTCTGGTATGAGTAAATATATATAGTTCTGCCATCAGAACCACTTACAGACTATATCCCATGCCACCTCTGGTATTAGTGGAATATATATAGTACTGCCATCAGAACCACTTACAGACTATATCCCATGCCACCTCTGGTATTAGTGGAATATATATAGTTCTGCCATCAGAACCACTTACAGACTATATCCCATGCCACCTCTGGTATTAGTGGAATATATATAGTTCTGCCATCAGAACCACTTACATACTAGATCCCATGCCACCTCTGGTATTAGTGGAATATATATAGTTGTGCCATCAGAATCACTTACAAACTATATCCCATGCCACCTCTGGTATTAGTGGACTATATATAGTTCTGCCATGAGAATCACTTACAAGCTATATCCCATCCCACCTCTGGTATTAGTAAATATATATAATTCTGCCATCAGAATCACTTACTCCCTATATCCCATCCCACCTTTCGTATTAGTAAATATTTTATAGTTCTGCCACAGAATCACTTACTTCCTATATCCCATCCCACCTTTCGTATTAGTAAATATATATAGTTCTGCCATCAGAATCACTTACAACCTATATCCCATCCCACCTCTGGTATGAGTAAATATATAGTTGTGCCATCAGAATCACTTACTCCCTATATCCCATCCCACCTCTGGTATGAGTAAATATATATAGTTCTGCCATCAGAATCACTTACTCCCTATATCCCATCCCACCTTTCGTATTAGTAAATATATATAGTTCTGCCATCAGAATCACTTACAACCTATATCCCATCCCACCTCTGGTATGAGTAAATATATAGTTGTGCCATCAGAATCTTACTCCCTATATCCCATCCCACCTCTGGTATTAGTAAATATATATAGTTGTGCCATCAGAATCACTTACGTACTATGTTCCATCCCACCTCTCGTATTAGTAAATATATATAGTTCTGTCATCAGAATCCACTTACAACCTATATTCCATCCCGCCCCTCGTATTAGTAAATATATATAGTTCTGCCATCAGAATCACTTACAACCTATATCCCATCCCACCCCTGGTATTAGTAATATATATAGTTGTGCCATCAGAATCACTTACAGGCTGTATCCCATCCATTTATATATTAGCGAAATTCTAAGCTTATAGTTGTGTTATAGGAATCACTTACATACTATATCCCATCCCACCACTGGTATTAGTAAAACTCTAAGCTTATAGTCTTGTAGAAAGGATCACTTACTTCCTATACACCACCAAACCAGTAGTTTTTAGTAGGTATTAGAGTGTTAAAAATTATTTGGAGGACAAAGGAGGCAAACCTGAGCTGTACAGGTTGGTGCTGATCTTCAGCAAGAGCCATAGCACCTGTGGTTAGAAGGTAGTACAAGTACTGGGGTCTCATGTTAAATAATCAATTTGTGAGTGTGGAAACTAATCCTTTTGCTGAATTCACACGTTAATCGTTGGCAGATAAAAAGGCGGACTGTTGGCAATCGAGTAGATAGTGCTGGAGAAACCGAACCCTGCGAAAAGTCACCGATATAAATCTTCAAAGTTGACCTAATAAGTGACGTAGCCAGGTAGTAATTCTGAATGCGGTTCATAGCTGGTGTAATCATATGTTTCCGGGCAGCCGGCCATTCCCGGATTACGTCAGGATTCAAATCCATCCATCCTCCCATCCCACAGGTTGCAGGTCGGATAGGCATTCGGAATGGCTCGGGCGATCCAAAAATTTGCTTGGCAGTCACTGACAGTCACTGACCCACAACCTGTGTCAAGGTGCTACATCCAAGATCCCCACTCAGGCACGGAACATAGTTGTTCCAGAGCCGGGGGTCAACATGACTCCTGAAGGTAGACTAGCGTACAATACACAACCCATCACCTCAACACCTGCAATACAGACAGTTATGAAGAATGACTGCTTTGGCAAAGAATGTAAGTATAAACCAGCAAAATCTGCTTATATTAAGGTTATTAATTAGCTAATTCAAATAACTAATGCGGAAATGGTACCAATGGTACTTGACAGAGGTATCCTCTGATCGGCTTACCCTTCCGGGGCCTTCCGCCTACAGTCACTTTACCTTAACGTAGATTACCAGCTGCCGCCGGATTTGGCCCCTCACCGCAATTTGCACCCACCAACTTCACCACTTCATAACTTATTTAATATGACTCCTCTTGAATCAGCGTTAGCAGCAATCGAATCGGCGGGCCCAGATGCATCAGTTAACTATGCAAAAACTGCGAAAGAGTTTGGTGTTGACCCAGGAACATTATCACGGCATCACCGCGGCATTCAAGGGCAGGCTGACCGTTGGGAAGGGAAATTCCCATGGGAAATCGGGATGGGATTCCCTTCCCAAAAAATCGGGACGATTTTTTTGAAATTTTTGGGAAAGGGAATATCCCGTCCCGTGCCAAGATCGGGAAGGGATTATTTCGGGACATTAAAAATTTAGGAGGGAAATTCCCATACTCTTATTTTCTAAAGGGATTCCCATCCCATGGGACTCCCTGATACAAACAGGACCAGAATTTTTAAGTATATGGGAATGGGAATATCCCATCCCGAATCCCATATAATGGGAATCCCTTCCCGAAAGTCTTGGCAAGGGAAGGGAAACTTCTGGGATTCTACCTTTACTGTTACTAAAGTCTGTTACCTTGTTTCTAATGTACATAATACCCATTTATTAATCCTTCATATATTCAGTGAGTAGTGAGGCATGAAACTTAAACTAAAGTAACAGAATTTTGTAACAGTATTCACATAAAATATAAACACCATAGAACAGTCCCACCGATCTGTCACCTACTAGCCTTGTCCCTATGCACCGTCGCTTTACTCACTCTCGCCCTGCTCACTGTTGCCTTGCTCACTCTCACCCTACTCACTGTCGCCTTGCCCACCTTCGCTCTGCTCACCGTCGCCCTGCTCTCCAAATTCCGTTGATGAATTAGAGCTTGACTCTAAGTCTGATTCTGATTTATCAAGGTCCATTTCACCCTCGAATTCGGGATCCTCGTCTGAATTAATATCAGAATCATGCACCATAATATAACTGGGTTCGTAACAAAATTGAGTACAGTATCGTCCTGATAAGAGCTATTATGTCTCGTATTCTGTTCGGTAGTATTCTGGTAAGCAAGAGCACGGCGACGACTGTCCTCCCTCAAGTTGCAAAATCTGAGATGTAGTCAATGGTCGTGGGGGCATACGACCTTCATGACCACTATAGCAGCATCTCGAAGGAAAAGCGCAGTGTCATGTAATCTGTATTAATATGTTTGATTGCTTCCCTTTTCTTTGTAGTAAGTTTTTTGGGGGCATTAGAAGGGCCCTGAGGTTGCAAGCCAACCATCTGTAAAATTCCTGGATAATCTCGAGAACAAGACGCATGTCTTCAACCATAAGAGTTGCACGTTTTCCATGACGTGTAAGTTTATTTGAACCTATTAAAATTAGTAGTCTATACTGTTACTAGAAACCGTTACTTACAGGCAAACAAATAGTTATGCTTATTTAGTAACTTCCTGCAGAGCATCAATTACCTGGGGTTCACACGAAACTCGGGGTGATTTTTTCACGCTTCACGGACAAGGCGTCCAAATTAGATTTGGGAATAAAAAAGCCAGTTTGTTGCATAGTGACGAATTTCCCGCTCAGACTCTAAAGCGATTATTAGTAAAATATGATACTAAATAGATTAGTTAATACTTACTGGGAAGGATCTCGTTGGAAAGGTCTGGGACAGGCGCTGGTTCAATAGAGGTATAATCATCCACAGTACGACCATTCTCCTCAAGAACCCATTCAGCTGCGCGAACATGCCATGCTTTGTACTGTTCAATAAAAGCCTCGTTTAAATCATCGTTATCCTTTTAAAGGCTAAAAACTGTTACTATATTTCGTTACTAAAGAAGCAAGCTTCCCTTACCTTAACACTGAGTACCTTGGGCTTTTTTAAGCAGTTTTCCAGCATCTGACCTGGTAATCTCTTCCCACCAGTATTCCTTCTACCTTTTGGTGGCATTTTGTCAAGAAAATCACTGGTAACAGACCAATGTAACAAGAAAATGCAGGAAAGAGGTGAAAAGATATGAAGAAAGGAGACAACAAAGGCAAGAAGAGTAAATAAAAGAATGTATTAGTAGTAAAAGGAGGTAAGAAAGGTTAAATAAGTAAACAAAACCTCATTTATTCACTAAGTCCTAGGCAACCAATTGTTTTTCTTTTGTCTCCTTTGTTTCTTTACTTACCTTATATTCTCTTCCTAGCCTGGTCCTCTATTACTCTTAGCATCTAATTTCTTCATTTTCCAGCTTGCAGTTTAACCACCCTCTCTTTATATTTGTTACCAAGCGCTGTTACCACCAGTTCTCAATGCCTCGCAAAATATCTACTGTTGAACGAGTGGTGAAGGCAAGGAACCGTCGTCAAGCAAAGACTGGACCTGAGAAGGAGTTGCAGAAAAGACATGATGCTGACCGCAAAGCGAAATTCGACTGTCTTAAAAAGCTCAAGGAAACTGGAATCTGGTATGTAGTAACGGCTTTTAGTAACAACCATGGAGCCTAAGAAATATATAGGAAATCAGCACCTGAGTCACTGAAACAACAGCTTGAGGATAATGCCCTTGCGCAGTTATGGCAAGAGAGGTTTGATGCTAAGAGGTCCAAAGAGTGGTATGAAAAGCAGCTTCAGCTTCAGGAGGCTCAGAAAGAAGCAGTAATAGCTACAAAAAAGAACATGAAGCAGCTCGCAAGATTTTGGCTGAGATCTCCTCTAAGCCAGCTACTATAACCACCCCAAAGGTAATAATCTTTGGTAACAGATTAAGAAAAAGACACTTACGTTAATTAGGATTCTATTCTTTCATTCTGGAAGCATCGCCAGTCCTGCCTGGTTAATTCTCTTGAAGAACGAGTTTTAAGACACGGTCGCGATGAACTAAAATTAATTAGCGCTTCTAGTAAGGCCTTGGATCAAGAACTTCATAATTTCTATAACCAGAAATCCCCAATTGAACCAATTTGGGCGGGTGATGATGAAGAATTTTCTGGTAGTGAAGTTGAGGTATCTGGGGGAAGAAAGTGAGGACTCGGAAGAATTTGAGGACAAGTAGTAGGTTATTAGGAAAGTCCAATTATTGTTGATTAGTCACTCGAGGCAAGTTTTTTCAATGGTCTAGTTTAGTATAAAATCAACAATCTTTTCAATTTTTTATCAGGCTGTTACTGCAAAGTGTTACGTACTTGAGCTTAGGAAAATAATATAAGTTTAAATTCCTATTGGGAGAGAACAATTAAAAATAAAACAAAAATAACATAAAAAAAGCACCAGGTCTATGTAATATTAAATGCAATACTATATATAATATATAAATATATCTCTCTCTGAAACAACTGACCAAAGTATACTTTATAAATATACCACTAAACACGTAATATTCTCGCGTTTTCTGAATACACCATAGCTAATTTCCCTAAATATCTAGTTTAACCTTAAATACTTATTTCTGTACCTTCTAATTACGCGACTATTTATAAAAATTGTGTTTATTGAAACGCGTTGGCTACATGAGGTTTGATACTATTTGTGATAGATCATAAATGTATCCCGGCCTAATAATAGACAGGCTTCCCACTAAGATTCTGCGACCGTAGAACTTCTTATCCTATTTATTATTCTTTGCTGCTTAAATTTCTTTTATCAGGTTTTATTCTATTATTTATATACTTACTGTTACTTTCTACTGTTACAAAATTATTATAAGAAGCCAATCTCTAAGCTTTACTAGAAAATCTCCGTAACTCCTTTTCAAGCAATCTTCTAAGCCTCTGCGTTCTGCTTTATCCTAAAGGGACATTTTCAAACCCACAGTATCTGAGTTCTTCCCCCACACCTTTATCCTATATTAAACCCTCTGGAAATATTGAAACTGTATCAATTGACGGCGTTGAATATGTGAAGTGGGAGAAGTCCTCCCATTCTGATTTTACAGACTGGTGGAAGAAAACACCTACTGGTATAGGAATTTCTAACGGCAAGCCAAATGAGAAATTCTCTCACCCGAACTGGAATAAAAGCAGAAGTCGAGGTGATTTATGGGATCAGTTTGATCAACACGCCGAGCTTTATACTGGGAAGCCTGTTCTTCAATCTTCAATGCCATACATGTCAGAGCATTATTCAGCATGGGATCTACTATAACAATGGGACGTCAGGAATGAATAAGCATCTTAAAAGCAGGGAGTGTAAAAAAAAACAGAGTCCTGATTCACGGCAATCAATAATCACAGTGAGTACAGCCCATTATTTGGTAACAGTATTTAGTAACAGTTTTAGTGGGAAACACGCAAGCAGAGAAAACGACCTCACTCCCAGTTATCATGCAGTACTTCAATAATCCCTCCAAAGACTGATAACAATATTACTGAACAGATTCTTAAAACATTTCTTGCACTGAATCTATCCTTCCGAGCTATTGAATGTCCTCAATTTATCAGTCTCCTTTCTCTCCTTGATCCAACCATTAATATTCCTCGCTGAACAAAGCTCCGAAAACTGTTAGACAGCAAATTTGAGGCAGTCCAGGACAAGATCTTGTTAGGATATTCATCTCGAGGGAAAATATCCTTAACATTGGATGCATGGATAAGTCCAAATCATCTTCCATTTCTAGGAGTTATTGGTTCTTATATAACATCTCGGTGGGAGCGGAAGGAGGTTCTTCTTGGGTTTGAGCCTCTAGCAGGAGTTCATAGTGGCTCTTCTTTTGCTGAGACTGTTCTTCAACTTCTTAAGACATGGTATTGAGGATCAATTGTTAGTTATTACTACAGACAATGCTAGTAATAATAAAACTCTATGTGAATCATTATCAGAGTCTCTAAGTTTAAAGAATATATCTTGGTCAGCAGAGCAGAACCATCTACCCTGCCTTGCTCATGTTATCCAGCTTGTCGCGAAGAGAGTTATTCAAGCACTTAATATTGAATCATTGGATGAGACCCTTCCTCTTTTTAATGATGAAGGAATCGAATTAACACTTTCAAAACGCAAAGATATTTTTGGAAAGACATTACACAAGGTAAGTGCTATAGTGAAGTAGTAACAGTATTTAGTAACAGTATGCTAACTATCTTGACTACTTAGATTCGACTACTTGCAAACGCAATTAATGCCTCTCCTCAACGTCGTGAACTCTTTCAAAAGGTCCAATCTCGGAATCCACCACTCCACATAGTCCAGGATGTTGCTACTCGCTGGAATTCAACATATAATATGGCAATCCGAGCATTACTATTGCGAGGTCCTCTTACTGAGTTCCTTAATAAATGCAATAATCCTACACTTCAGGCACTTGAGCTCACCGATGATGAATAGAAACAGATTCGTTATATTATTATTATATTATTTCCGTTCTGGCAATATACATAGTCACTCTCTATCTCCCATAGCATTATTATTCATCGAGCATGGCCTATCTACAACAGACTCTTTCAACATCTGGAGGCACGATATAGAGAAGCTGAGAAAGAAAGGCATTGGAAGGAACCTCTCCAAATTGCATTACAAGCTGCAAAGGATAAATTATCAAGTTACTACTCACAGACTGATAATAACTTTGGTATTTATTATGCAGTTGCATCAGTTCTTGATCCAACTCAACGCATGAATGCATTTCATGAGGATGACTGGACAAAGGATGAGCGGCGATATCAGAAAGGCCGGATTCTTCAGTTCTACAAAGAGAACTACCTACAATTTGAGCCTCCAAAATTGCTTCCTGAGGATGAGGGAGATGTCTCTCCAATTGAGGTAACAGTATTTGTAACAGTTTGGTTTTCATATTGCTAACTTTGTTCTAGGATATTGATACCCTATTCTGCCGTCAAAGGCCAGCACAAAAGATACCACACAACAGAATGAGATGGAACAATATCTATCTACCAACCACTTTCATGTATTCAAAGATTGATATACTTGAGCATTGGAGATCTATCGAGTCGGTTTATCCTACTGTTGCCGAATGGCTCGTGATATTCTTGCAATATTCCTCACAGGTGTCGCTATTGAACGCCAATTTAATATTGGTCGTGATATCTGCCAATACCGCCGTGGGAAACTTCAGGGTCCAACAATAAAAAAAATCATGATCCTCAAAGATGCCAATCCGATCTTATAGATCAAGATCTTGCTAATGATAGTATCTTCTGTTGAGTGGGATGATAGGAGGCTGTGCAGAAGCATGAGAATATTGTTGCTCGTCAGGCAATAACTAAGGAGAAAATACTTGCACAATCATTAACGTTTGATTACTCTGGCATAGAATTAGATGATCAGCCACCAGCGGCAAGAACTCGCCATTTTAAGACTCGTTGTTGAGCCATTAACTGTTACATTAATCTGTTACCTTTTCTTTGTTCTTGATTATGCATCCTTTCAATAATAATTCATCTCCCGTGTTTAAACTAGCCAAGTATTGTTACCTGAATCTGTTAGAAGATATATTTAGGAAAATCCTATAGGGAAATTCCCGTTTTCTATTGGGAATATCCCACTTCCCATAATGGGATGGGAATTTCCTTTCCTCTAACTGAGCGGGAAGGGAATTTCCTTTTCTAATCCTAATTCCCAAGGGAAATTCTCATATGGGAAATGGGACGGGAAATGGGACGTGATTTTTAAGATAAGAGGGAATGGGAATATCCCTTCCCGAATAGCTTGGCATGGGAAGGGAATTAAAATTTAATTCCCATTGGGAATATGGGACGGGACTTGAACCCTTTCGGGATCCCGATTCCCTCCCAACGGTCAGCCTAGCTCAGCCTTCCACCATATCCTCGCTCGTCATGACAACTCCCTTCTACCTTCTCCCTCTCCTCCCCATCTTTAGTATTCTCGATATAGGACTCAATGTGATCTTATCCATCTGATTTGCCTGCCGTCACAAATTTTTGGATAGATTCTGTAACGGAAACACTATAATCCGCCCGACTTGGCGGTGCGGAGTATTCCTTGCGGATTCAACCCCTGAATCCTTTAGTTAGTTGAACACCTCAATGAGAATAGAGGGAACCGCTTAGTAGGCTCAGTTGGTTGAGATACTGCGATTCCTGGTGTTTCCACTGAATGACATCTATTTCCTAGTTAGGCTAGTTGGCCTGTAGCTGATAGAATAGCTCCCTGCGCCCCGTTTCCCCTGATTCCACAACAGATTCTAAGGGGGAAAGATGATAGATAGTGCGAATAGTATCAAATTTTGGTTTCCGGTGTGAATTGGGCTACCGGTGTGGTGCACCCCCACCGCCTTCGCGATGGGGGGCACTGGATGGCACTAATATGTGATCTTACTGAATAAGTGCCCCAGCGATGGGTAGACACCTCTACGTGGTGCTGGGGACAAGTATTCAAGCAGCTTGGTCTGGTGCTGCTTGAAGAAACCAAGATCTGCCCAAAGGAGATGGAAATGGTGGTCTGGGATGGTTGGACGCGACTTCGACGTGGCCGTGAAAACTCTGACAAGCAGTGAACAACACCAACGACAAATAGCCAAGATGCTTGGTTTCCATCTTGCCTCGCTACAATCGATGAACTGATGAATCCTGCCGATCCCTCGAATATGCGGTGACTAGACGTGTTCCGGGGTCTATCCTGTTACTGATACTCGAGTGATGTGAATTTTCGAGGCGCATCCAGCCCGTACCAACCACACCAACGATGATGAAGAATAGCTAAGGCCTGTCGCATGACCTTATCTCACTAGGATCAACTCAATGGCTACCATCTGAGCCCTGAATTCGTGGAAGATTTCTAGACCCCTCTCGCCAGGGTCTATCGCGACATCTTCACGTCCGGCATCCCCTTCTCCAGTCCTACCCCGACTTCTGCCTCCCGCCTTGTGATGATGATGATGATGATGAGGCTATATACACAATGGTTCCGATAAATGAGATACTTCGGTGCCTGTCTCCTCACCTTTCCAACTGTTCGCCCGCGGTCCTAATGGTGCAACTACAGTTGAAACAACAAAATCTTCCCAGTATGGTCTCTAAAAGAGTCCGTATTACTGCTTGTCCCTGGCTTTAAATGGTACACACGCAACTGGTATACAACAAAATCTGATATGGTGTGTAGTGTGTGATGTGTGATGTGTGGTGGGGTGCTATACTTGATATTTCTAACTCAAGACAACTGTGAATGGTCTCCACCGCCCTTGTGAGGGAGGTTGCAATGGCTTCTGGGAAAGATCTCTTTGAGTGATCCCTGAATTTCCTATGGTTTTTCTTTTTGCTTGCGATTGTGATTCTGTTTTTCTACCTGTTTTGCTTATATTCTTTCCATTTCCTTTCCAAGAGGCCTACCAAAACCGCAGTCAGAAGGGCTGCAGAACAGAACACCAGGCAAGAAGGCCACCACAGGCCTCGACGAGGCTCCAAGTTCGTCCGTAAGTAATGGTTTACTGTACATAGAAGTATTTAAAGATAGCTATAGTGGATACCTGCATATCGCCTAAGGCGAGGGGTCCTCGTCAGGGTATGAATTCTACTACTACTACTACTACTGAATAAGTACTAGGGCTTTTTAAGTACCACACTGAGGTATTAATCATATCGCCAGAACGTTTCACGAGTGTTGTAAATACATACATGTTGACAACACAACCAAACCTCTGCATTCGCAAACAGTATGGGGAAAACCTGAAATAGGAGAAAAACCCATACTAAGGCAATGATTTGTCTGATATTGAAAAAGTACGCTTACAGTAATTTCACAGCATAATAGTGGAAATCCGATAACGCCCTTTGGTATTAACTAGTTTCTCAATTGTGATGCCCTTTAATACTCTATTAGTTAGAGCTACTTTGTTGCTTAGCGCCAAAAGGATATACTCACATCTCAAAAAGTCGCGAGGAGGTCTACAGTAGTCGTTGCCTCCATACGGTCCAGTTTCCTTGCAACCATATTGGCAATAGTCCAAACCCAAAATTTCGGTACTAGCTGTGCATTCGAAAAGAACATTATCAGGGTCATTCCTAGCTGGCCTAGGAAGATCGCTTCTGTCGATCGAATCTATAAGGTCCCCGTAAGTCCAGCCTGCTTTCAGTTAGCAAAATTGACCATAGGAATTTATGAAACATCCACGGCTAACCCCTGTGCCTCACAAGATAGTGCCCGCAGTAGTTCTCGCCCTTGTTACACGTCCCCTCAAACCTGACTAGGGCACTAGCGCTAGCTAAAAGAGCCGTGAGTGTGAGAAGGAAAGCGGATTTCATGTTGAGTTTATTATTAGTAGAAGTCGTATTATCGTCCACAACAAAATTAAAATCTTCTGAGCTTGCGGGTAATACAAACAGAGGGTTAGATATTATCAGTTCGACTTATTTATATTTTGAGTTATAGAGCCGCAGATATAAGTCTATGACCTCAGACATAAGTCTATGACCTTCAGAGATACATCTATGATGAAATAATATCGTGTTACACGTACTGTACACTTTACATTGCCAAGCTAGGTTCCATTCTATATCATAAAGTTGACATTTCGCTCCAAAGGATTAAGTCTCGCTTGAAGGGCACCTATACTTGGCCGGAAAGGGAAAGAGTTGTTCCTTCTCTACTGTGTGATGAAACTTTCACATCAGATCATAGGATTCTAGATTGTAGTTCCAAGACAGTTCTATACTACCAAGAACGGCAGGTGCCGCCATCAGCACGTGGAAGAGCCATTTTCCAGATACATAAAAAGTCCCAGTAATAAGTAATAATAGTATGATCATCTTCTTCACATATTATGTACAGCAGGACTAAAAATGGAAGGGCGCTCGAAACTGTGATGATCCCCACTTGGTTTGGCTGGTGTTAGATATACGGCTGGTCCCGAAGAGGAAATAGAGTACGATAGGTAAAACGGTCTTATTTAAATGAATTGAGCTGGGTTGGGCTCTTCTTGATTGCTCTTCTTTGTTATTATTTTTTGTTATATGCTCCACGGGGGTTTTACCCCAATTTAGTCACATAATTCTAGACCACCCACGGTCGTATTATTTGACAGCTGGTTGTTCAATGGCCCCACTTCTTTGACCACATATTGTTGAGCAAGCCATGTTCAATCAATATAATTACTGCAATTTTAGTCGCGAGCAATATTGGTTGGTACTGCCTCAAACTTTGCGCTGCTATGAGCAGACCATGTTACTTCTCATGATTCGCAATTTTCTTAGAAAGTAAGGGATATAGCATAGTTATTTTGATTAAGTGAATTGAAATGAAGCGCCCTAGGCGACTTTTCAAACTCATTGCAGATTCACAGTTTTGCGCTAGTGGGTGTGTTTTCTAGAACAACCATCAATTTACTAAAAGCGATCGTAAAATGATTATGGAACAGGTGGATGGATAAAGATATCGTTAATGCTGTGGTTGCAATGTCTCACCATTGTACATGGATGAAACTTGCGTCAACGATTGTCTCATAATGCGAGGTCCAGGCCACCTGATGATTGTTGTATATAGGCGATGAAATGGCTGTTACCGAAGCCAGGGTTGGAGCTAGCTGGATCCAATGATGTAGCACAAGCTCCCCATAAAAAGAAAGTGATTACCATTACACGCATTATCCGGAGTTACCGAAAGCAGCCTTGAGAGCTAACTGGATCCACTTGTGTAACACAACATCTATGAAAACAAAATGATGAACGTCACACAACATTTTCTGGTGTCGCCGAAAATGGAGAACGGCCGTTGCAGTCAGCCCGTTGGTTCTCTTGCGTACGCAACTGGCTGAACTGTATTTACCAAAATCCTAGTTCCCTCCTTGTTCCCTCCTTGTTGATACTGTTGGATGCGCAGCTCTATTATAGATCCCTTCCATCCATACCTTGCTCTCTTTAATAACTTTTATAGCAGTCGCATCGGCACGCCCCGGGCCGGAGCTTCGATAACCATTTAGCACGAGCATTATATTCTTTAGAATTACATTGGACCGTTGCAAGAGCAGAACTGCATTTTTCCTCTAAAATTAGTATATTTTTTAACTATCTGCACGCTTGACTTTCTTGGAGAGCCCCCGAATAATTTTAGAGTCGGCTCGCCCTTAAAGGTCCAATGGACCCCGCCTTCGATCACATTTATCGCCACTCGGATATTTCTTTCCCGGGCAAACACCATGTTCCGGGCCTGAATAATAAAGAAGCGTGCTTCCGAACTAAACCCTTCCGCTTTTGCGCTCTCGCTGCGGTAAAGCAAGTTTGATATACCCATCCAGGACAATCACCCCAATCCCCATCTCTGTAGGATGACTGGCTGCACGAATGGACTGGTTTGCTCAAGAAGTTCCAGTTTATGAAATGACCGTAGTAGTTCGGAGACGAGGTATGTCCATTGCTTGGAAAGTTTGGTGTAGGTGTATCTTGATGGCATGGCAAGATGATTGTGCTTATATATGAGCAGAATCAGTTCCATCCGCTGCAAAGAGAGAGTTTTATTTGTTGAATTCTGGTGGGCTGCATAACGAAGTTCAATACATGCTTTGCTACTAGAATCGCACACAATAGTGAATTACATTATTCTAAGGTAATGCCTCGATTATTGTTGGCCCAGGGGATCCTGTTACAGAGCCCAGGAGAATGTCCCACTCAGAAATATCCGGGCCCGACTATCTTCCCTATACAAGTGGTATAACAGCTGAACTAGAGTAACTAAAAAAGTATTATGTATGATATATAAGTATTTATCCCAGCTAATGTTATTTAAGATGGAGCCCTAAGATGATACTCCCCCGCAATTTTCCCTCCATGCCGATGCTGTGACCCACATGATACTATTACAAAACCATGCTGTATCTCTTCATCCAGTAGGAGGATGTATTGAGACATAATCCCTAACATACCTGTTCGCTACGACAACGGTAGGCGCTGCAGACGTTGCAGAATATCTCTGGAGGAAATACGGAGGTTACACTGGTGACTAGAGCCGCGGCAATAGAAGTAAGCTAAGAATTAACTATGTACTGCTCCAGATACAATAGTTAATGAGGTTGAGTTTTGAGGGTCACGGGCGGGGTGCGGGCGAAGTCAAGACGAGCGCAACCGCCCGACCACTTTCACTCCATAACATACTGTAATATAACGGGCATATGGAAGTTATTGTTAGGCATTCCTGGTGGCATCTGCTGCCTGCAATGCCTTCTTCACGCATTCCAACATGCTATGTTTTTCCACCATTCCAACTGAAATGCGCACTAGCGTCTCGCTCAAACCATGGCTCGAAGCCCAGGTCTTCTCCTGCTGAAGAACCAGCTGCACATAGGGAATAGAGATAGGAATATCAGCTCCAAAAGACGGTCCCTTGTAGAAGGGCAGGCTATCAAAAAAGGACAGAAGCAGCAGCGACGGTAGTTAAAGTACAACTAGAGAACGAAAACCCCCACTATCCTGGTGTGAAGTCCTCAGTTGCGGGTCGCATGACATCTTGATAATTTGTCTTAGACCAGCACACCTTCGGATAGTAGACTGTAGCCAAGGTGCTCTTGGCGTCACTCGTGTAAGGGCATAGGAAGTCAACAGCGGAGGCAGTGTCGTTTTGCTGTGTAAAACGCTCGAGGTAGCCCCGACTGTTAAGCTCGAGCCGCATCGCGTCCGCAAGATACAGGTTATTGGTATATTCGGCATTAAAGGCATTCTTCAACTCCGGGTAGTGTGGAAAGTTAGAGTTTAGGAAAATGCTGTGTTAACGTGTTAGTTTTCAAGCCTGCAAAGTTTAGTCCCCTGAAGGGGGATTTGGAGACTCACCTGCCCGCAAGAACATCGGCAAACCCGTTGAAATATTTTGAAAGCGAGGTCACAACAATATCTGCAACATCAATTACATCCACATTCGCAAAGCTTCCGATCGTATCATCCACTACAAAAGTGAAATCATACTGGTTGGCCAGTTTCCGTACACGTTTCAGGTTTGAAGTCCGCAGCATTGGGTTATTCGGGCACTCGCACCATACCGACTGAATCTTCTGACCTTTGCGACTCTTTTCAACCAATAATCTCTCCAGCTCATCAATATCGCCCTCAGTTCCAGCGCTCAAAACCGGTGCGGGACATTCATGGCCTCAATCATCTTGATGGTAAGCTCGTAAGGAAAGCCCAGCATCATAATATCAGAATCCCGCCATTTCGGTAGTGCATGATGAACGTGGTAAATAGCCGCTATTCCCGACGGGTAAAGATACACATCGTCGCTTTTTGCGCGCTGTGCTCGTCCAGGATTAGTGGGAGCACGGTTTAGAAACTCGGCCACTCTCTTCCGGATTGTGTCATAGACTGGCAATTCAGCGGGAGGGGGCTGTTTTAAGGGTGGTTCTGAGACTCTCGTGATTGTGAAGTCTTTCCTGAGGCAGAACTCGGCCAACCGGGACGAGATCCCCGTGCCGGTGAGTCGCCAAAACGTCATTTTTACCTTGCGAAATTCGGCGGGGTGCACGACGCCGTACAGTCGAGGAATAAAAAGAATGTCCTCGGCGCTGGATGCATCTTGGGCCTTGTTAAATTCCACGAGCACAAGCAATACATCTCTAGGGTTCGCAGCATTGGCCGAATGAACTCTTTGAGAAGTAATAAATATCTTGCAGTCCTCCGCCGTCTGATAGTCTGAAAACAACACCAACTCTTCAGATGGGGCGACAAATTCCCGTCCACATTTGGCAAAAAGCTATCTCTCAAGCTACATTAAGAAAAACAACAAAAAATAGGGTTTGCCAGTCACATACTGCTTGGTTATATTTGTGTAAGTGCGATCTTGGATATCCATTTTGAAGAGCGTTGGCAACACGAGGCTTTCCTGCTCCATAGTCGCGGACGTCGTCCCATGTAGGGAAATGGACGGATATCGCATGATCTCGGTCAGGGGATTGGGTCACCAAGAGCTTTTAGCTGGGGAAGGGCAGACATTTTGCGGGAAGGAAGCACTGGCGCAATGACAGACCTTAAAAAAAAAAGGAGCTGGGATGATAGAGACAGAGAGGTGTGATTTGGCCCACGGACAGAGTACTTCTGACTACTATTTATGCTGTGAGCAAGCCAGAATAATTGCGAGATTGCCACTATCTTCCGCGCCCAGCAGACGCATTCTTGTATCTATGATTGCGGTATGCTCCGCCTGCAATATAAGTCGTACAGCATTTTCGATTTTATTGTCTGAAACTGGGCTGAGAAATAGAACACCCGAATGGTAGACAGGCATGTCTAACACCTCATTCTGTTGTCGTCGCTATGTTCCAGCTTCCGGTATGGCATTGCGAGGGGTGCTAATCGTCCAAGGGATAGATTTATTTTGGACTGTGGCATTTAATTAACTCTTGGTGACTGTCAAGCTACATGAATTATCATTCCTTGAGCACGCACCGACCAAGAATTACTATAGTATGCACTCCATGGTTCAGCGGACGCCAAGGGTTGGGGATTGAATAGGTGTTGTACGATCTTTCATGTTAGACCCCTTGGCGCTATCCACACTGGGAGTATACTGCGGAGTAAATACTTTAGGCATTCATTTCGGCCAATCACCTTGAGGATCTTCTTGGCATCCAAAGTATTTACTGAATCAGCTGTTCGTTTGCGGCAGGCAACCTTTTCATAACAAGCACCGGCCAACACTATTAAGCAGGTAGGTTATCCTGTAAGATGGCCGGTTTACGTACCTTTGGTGACCCAATCTAGAACCGGTCGAGTCGATGGACGCTGTTTAACGTTAATGGCTTTACACAGGTCGTAAATTATTAATACTTCCGGGGCGTTCCGAGTACTAGTGCACGGCCCTCCCTACTATGTACTCGGGGTAACTAGCGTACCCGAGAATAGGGGTCGATTAGAGATTTTCCGTATACATACCTGAAAGTACATTCCAGAAATTTACCCATTGCTTCCGTCTCGAACAAGAATTCCTCAGCTTTGAGGTCGTCAATTGATTGCATTGGCCACAAAGAAGCTAGCAGGACTGCGAGAATTATATATTCAGAGAAAATCTGGGCATGAAATGAAGTCGAAATTTACAACAAATTCAATTCGTGAATCGTGTTAGTAAGCGAAAAATCTTAATTTATCTTATTCATATTCGTGCCCAACAGCTGCTTAAGTTATTCATCGTCGAAGAAAAATTCTTCGTCTCTCTACACCTCTGCTTTCTCGCTTATATTGTATACTTACTATATTAACAGCTGCCCCATCCGCCTTCTATCTACTACCAGGACGGGTTGTTTGCAGCCTTAATCTCGCCCCCGCTATACTTAACGCGATGAATGAGTCAGTCTCGTGGCATACAAGACTCTGGCGTAAGATAGTCTCCCTGACGGGTCTGGACAGCTTCCGCTCCATGCATCGCGACGTGATATACTTATTCTTGCAGAGAATTGTGGCATGTTTGCTTTGGAGGATCAACCCTTGTATTATCTATTTTTCTTTCTGCTCTGGGAAATTCAGAAAAGAGGATTGGTTTTTCATGTCGTGGACTCTAGTCGGCGACGTGGTTATTAGTTTATCCATCAGTGTGTATTCGACCGCGCGGGGCGCAGGCGGTTCTTGCTTGGGATCATTGTTGATGGCAATGAGTGGATATGTCTTCGCACCTGTGACAATTTCTGGTTGTTGCTCGGAGCTAGCGTCGTTGGAGTTTAGCCCCAGGTAAGTCCTGGCATATCCAACAGGTTCAGTCTCGCCCTGCAGCATTAACCGATTATCTCATCTCCCCTCCACAGTGGCGCAGATGTCGGTCCGTTCAAAGCCGTGGAAGAATCGGCCATGGCGCAATTAATGCCAGCTCACAATTACAACGTGATCCTCTCATGGTACTATATGCTGGGCTCCTGGGGAGCAATGATTGGGACGTTGTCGTGTGGCTGGTTGTTACAGTTGCTCGAGGATCAAGGCTGGGGAATAGTAGATGCATACCGCTGCGTTTTCTGGATATACGCAGCGATGGGACTAGTGAAGCTCGCCTTATCGGTCATCCTTAGCCGAGAGTATGAAAGCCATTTGACCCAAAATAAAATAGCTAACAGTGAGAATGAAGTACACGACCAAAGTGATAGAGAGACTGAACCACTTCTCCACCCCAGCGATGACTCTCTCATCCATGCTGAGGAGCCACCCACCCTTGTTCCGTCAATGAACGCAAGCACGAGAAACTTCGTATGGAAACTGTGCCTTGTCCTGATCCTGGACAGCATTGGAAGTGGTCTGTCTAATAATTCTTGGATGGCCTATTACTTCAACGATGCACAATGGCCTGTGTTGGCTACCCAAAACAAAGGTGTACGGCCGAAATTGCCATTAGGCCGGTAATCCACTTGTAAGAACTGCAGAAGTAGAATTACATATTTAGATATGCAATTCCATAACAAACGATACGATATGTCAAGGTTGATGCATGCTTAGTAACAGAAAGCTTTTTATTTTATCCGGAGCAAAATCCACACGCATTCTGTATACCCTCTCTAGATACTTATAAAAGGCTGTTAACGATATCATTGTTAAAGGCCGCGGAGAAACTCGGCTATTTTTTAATTGCAAGGAAGTTGGAATCGATGACTGTCCAAGGCCGCTCACGTAACTGACTAACCAAAGCTGTCTTATCCTCCGTGATCGCATGAGACAATTCACATTCCCCTAGAATGCTGGGTCTAATGTTCTGGATCTCCTCAATAAGATCCATTGGCAATTCGCCAAGTATGGGTGGCTTCGCGATCGACTCCAACCGTTGAAATAAGCGGACGGTTCCCGGGTGAGTATTAGACACATAGGTAACAAGAGCATCGATTTAGGCATTAATAAATTTGTGATTCACCCTGCAAGTGTTTGTTAGCCGCTCACCTAGGAGATAAAGGGGTTAATAATAAAAAGGCAGTTTGAGTTAATAGGCGCTAGGGTGGGGTAACTATTTAGAAACGTGAATATATTTCGTACATTAGAGTCACTAGTTTATCGCCAAATGTCAGCGACACGCCAATTCCAATCGTACCCGCAAGTCTCCAACACCATCTGCCCAGTCGCATATGGCCGGTCACAAAGTCACGACGCTGTTTGACTGCAACTTGACTGGAGATCCCATAGTATGCATTCGCGACAGTGTCAAGCATCAGATTAATTCTTCCTCGAACCACCGCAAAGCTTATAATAATTCATGAAAAATAACAATCGTGCACAAAACCTGCTGCCAGCGTCTGTAATCTGATGGGAAGCAAGCAAATTTATATATTTTGCGGCTGCCTCTGCGCCTTTCCAGAAGGGGCAGACCAAGCTTGGGACTTATTGTACCTCTCTGAGCTAAGTCGCTCTTGAACCTTAAACAATGTCGACAATGAGCCAGGGTCCGGATCACATTCACAGTACCCAGGATTGCAGTTCGCTCTTTCGGCCCCACTGATTGAGATATAAAGGTCTGTCGCGATGGTTGATAGAAATCAATAAAGGTTGCTTGAAGTAGGAGCAGGATGATAGCGACAACGAGTTGACTGGGGACAGGAAGTAAAAAGCGCAGTGGATGCCAGAGTATGACCTAAGACCATAGTTTTAATTAACCCAATATGTCTTACGGAAGGAATCGAAAGCACATTAGACAGCGCCGTCAGAAAATTGAAGCCGGAGAAAATGGAGCCTAGGATCCCAGGTTCGACCTGGAACTTCTGGTTGAACTACTGGTCTCGCAAAATGCTCTTCTTGACATCTCTCTCAACCTAAATTAGGAAAGCAAGAATGTAAGCAAGGTTATTAGCGCAGAGCAAAAAATCATCTTTATGATGCTTCATACATGGGAGATGTCCAATCAGTTCGGGCTGAGTGGCTGTGGGAGCGATCCCCAAGGAAGCCCCTCTGGAACAGTCCCAGCCCACTTACGCCAGCTGTGAAAATGGGGCAGGGTGAAAGAATGAAATTTTTTGCTTTAAGCCAGAGCTTAGTGTGATGATCCTATACACGTTGGTAAAATGGATAGATTCTATCTAAGGTGGCGATCTAACGAAACATCAAACGTAGAGAAGGAAGGAAGAAAGAATTCTATCGTACAAGAAATGTGGGAAATCTCTACATTGTGGAATCAACAGTGAATAAAGCGGACTTGGTGCCTCAGGCAAGGTTCGACCTAGGCCCTGACACTTAGCTGATTTCTATAGTCACACGGGATACACACTCTTGCTGCAGAGCTAAGGCACGCTGGGGTTCCTCACTTCTAGAATGCTCTACATATCAAGGAAATGTGTCAACAGCCGAGTACATAGCCAGTATTTCCAGGAATTGTCAAGTGTGCCTAATATTCAAAGGTGATACGCACTGCCAGCGCTTCTCTAATATCGGAAGGATACTTCAGCAATTTAAAATGGTATAGGTTCCAGCCAGGGAAATCGTGGTGGGTTTAAATATTGCTATCCACTGGATCGTTTACGTATTTAGGTTTCGATATAAGATGAAAATGAATCAGTCTCCCTATCAATCGCTATATCATAGTCAGATAGAACATAATTATAGGGGCTATTCGTAGGCTCAGTCTCAAGAAGAATCTAAGCGTTTCTGATGGAAATCAATATTTTTACTGTCGCAGCTTGATATCATGCTCTTTGAGAAAATCGTCCGCAACCTGCTCCGAAGTTGCACGAAACCGAGTTAGCTGCATCTCAGATGCCCACAGTGAGCTTAATGCAGTGCTCTCGCTCTTAACAGGTGCTAGAGGGTTTGATGATAATGGTTCAGGCTTCACAAAGGGAGGGATGCCGACGAGGTCAGTACTCTGTGAGTCCTTGATAAATTTCTCAATACTTTCCTCAATATCCCCGTGAGATCGATTACGCACGCCCAGTCCAGGATCTTATTATGCGCCATCTCGAATCCGAATGCCGCGGGGACGGTGTCAGGTTATGGAGGTTCGGCGATCCGTGGAGAGACATTTGCAGTCAAAGAAGGTGCACATCGCATGCGCCAATTTGCGGACAAAGGTCTCATTCATGACTCGCTTGGAGCTGTCCTTGGTGTTGGTAATAGTCACCTCGCTTCTTCCTCCGTACTGTGCTTTGCTTTCGCTGTCAGACCAGCAATCAGATCCGCCTGGGTGACATTATATCGGCTCATCAGTTATGGGCGATAAAAGGGCGGTTTTAGCTTCTGACTCGTTTCTGGCTGTGTGGTTGGCTGTCGTTAGGCATTTCTGGATTTTATCCAGAACCTCTATCAACTGTCTCGGTGGTATCCCTGATGCTCTTTGTAGCAGTCTTTTCCACCATTGCTTTCTGAAGTGGCTCCCTTTTCTGCCTCGTTTCCCTTTGGGTAAGGCCATGATGAAACCTTTGCGCCGTAGTTATCGACATGGCGGAGGGGTTGGACTGCCCAATTTCCGTGATGTGCAAGAGTAGTGTAAGAATACTTGGAGTAGTAGGACATGCCGCCCTTTTGAACTTTCACACTGGTTCTCATCACAGTAACCCCCGTTCGGAGCCACGAGCACCGCCCTTTTACTTAGTGGCCGAAGCCAGCATCCATTTGCACCACCTTCTGAACGCAGGCCAATAATCTCTCTACTAAACACTGTGGCATATGTTTCCCAGGACATCATTTTTATCAACTAAGACATCACATGATTTATTTCCACCATAAAAGTCAGTGAACACATTTACGACGAAGGTCAACGCCAGCTTTCGCTGGATATATTTGTGGGTTGTCTATGCATAGCACAAGTCCATTCGCTTCAGCCTTGCTGATTGCACTTTGGTTATAGATCAGTTTGCGCCATGTTGGGCACCCTCATGTTCCGTATTTAATAGGCTTTTTATCTGCTCATTACCTATGACTTGCGTCGTGACGGCAGTAGTCCTGGACTAGGGGCTACAAATGAGACATGGTGTAGAGATCCGTTTTCTCTTCCTACTCGTTAAGCGGTACTGAAAAAGGTTGGATAACTCCCTGGTGGTTCCTCGTGCAGCGAGAGGGCGAGGCGCAATGTTCCTTGGAAGCTTATGAAGAGTTGAAAATACTGGGTACAGTACTTTTCTTGGCCATTTCATCCATCAAGCCTCCGGCTTGCAGGGAGAAAAGTTTCGGCCTTTTAATTCGCTCTATAGCTCTCTTGGCCCGCCCTTTACCATCTCCGCTGCTTCGCTGACAGTTTCCCACTTAGGGCGAAGAAAGTGTACAAGTAGCCAGAGAAAATCCATGACGCCAACTGCGGCGAGGCCAGAAAAGACCTATACTACAGCCGTGAAACGACCCTGTGTTCTCTAAGAAGGAGGTTACTTCTCCGAGCCCAGTGACGAATTTGTTTGCTGTTTGCTTCGGTCTTGTTCTGGCTGGCCCTCAATGTGGTGAACTTGCCTGCTGAGCCATTTTATCACAAATATGTCACATGGCATTCTTAGTTGTACACAGATATTAATCCTTCCACTTCCACTTCCTTCCTTTTTCCATATCCTGTAGTCCGCCTCAAAACATAGCCATTACATCCCGCATAAGTAATAAGATCACACAATTGCCCCATTAGTACCTGCTTTAATAGCGGCATCTACCTCGTCAGTTGAATAGCCCTTAGGCAAAGCAGGTGCAAGTGCGGAATCGAAAAAGAAAATAGAAATTTCATAGTGGAGGTCGAACCAGGCCTCCCAACTCCTTACACCGTTCCGATTTTTAGTGTCGCTACCAGCACCTGTAACAGAGGGCAGCTTCAAAAACTCTCCTTGACGTGCAATCGTTCCTCCAAGGTCACCTTTTACAAAATCACCACACCTAACAGCTGTAGTATCCGGCAGACCCGCCATGAAGGTGCCAAGGTTGCTTTCAACACTCCTCCGGGCCTCTGCATAAGCCCACTCCGGCCGCGACCTCACCCCTTTGTGGTAAAAGTGGTATGAACCCTTAAGAGGACCAACAGTAGTGAAATTAGACATTGTCCTATAATGAAGTACGTTAGCCAACCTCTAGTGTGCGTTGTAATGGCCTACTAGTACCCTATGAGGTTGATCTTAGCAGCCTTGTACTGTTGAGTCCGCGTCAGCTTCGGTTTGGTAGGTGTTGTGGAATCAGGGGAAACGGTGCGCAGGGAGCCATTCTATCAGCTACAGGCCAACTAACCTAACTAGGAAGTAGATGTCACTCAGTGGAATCACCAGGAATCGCAGTATCTCGGTCAACTGAGCCTACTAAGCCGTTCCCTCTATTCTCATCGAGGTGTTCAACTATCTAAAGGATTCAGGGGTTGAATCGTTCGTCAGATACTCCGCACCGCCAAGTCGGGCGGATATAGTGTTTCCGTAACAGTAGGTATAGGTATATTGTATAAAGGCCTACAGTGAATCAAAAGTTCGCATACTATGCCACACTCCTCGACTTTGAAGCTTAAACCAGAGTTCATCTTGACAAGAGAAGGGAACGTATTATTTCAGCAAAGATTTAAATAGCAATAACAACTACAGGTCTATGGGAAGTAGGGATTATATCTCTTATGTATTGGGAGGGGGACTCACCTGTGCATATTAGCTTGTAAATCTATTGCAGGATCTGGTGACAAAGCTGGACTCAACAGCTGAGTCTAGAATCCCTGAGAGACTCATAATTCTGTCATAATCATCTAGCTCCTTGGATCACTGGTCAGCTGAGTGACACTTTTATCAACATGATAATCATTTTAAAAACATTTATCGGCCTAGGCCTCGCTGGATCTTTCTGTCACCGTGGTATGGGCGGTGGCTATAGATGATACTAACAAGTGGGTATGTTCAAAGCTAATCTAAGCTTTATTCCTAAATGCTGCAAATTAGCCACCAGGCAAGAAAGTCCAAATTGTGGTAGTATCCTTACCGAGTGCTTCACTCTCAAAACTCCTCGCGTTATCAGCAAAGCCCACGGGCTAGACAACGTTGCTGTTCATGTTCAAACCTAGGACCTATTAAACCTTATTATCTAAAAGACTTAGTGTAAATTTATAGGCATTGGGATGATGTATTATAGGATGTTGGGTGCCAATTGGCACAGTCGTGTAACAAAGGGTGCACAGAACATCTCAGATGTCTGTTTTGCAACCATTTAATAACCTTAAGAAGACGGCACCATCTTTAACTCTAACCTACCAACCACATACATGGTCATCGGGCAATATCATATAGCTGACTGGTCTTATCAAATCATTATAAACTAGTATCTTAATTAGTATTGCTGCACATATTCTAGTGGACCACTCAAAACCGGAATTAACTCTCGTACTTCACTTTCTTGCCCATTTACAGGCCCAACTATTATTTCTCGATATCAAGAAGATCTGAATTTTTCGTTTCCAACGCTACGGCTGTGGAAATGGACAGGTCAAAAATTAGCGAAGGTAAGATACCGTAAAGCCTTCCAATTCCGCTGAGTTACTGAGGTTGCAGAACTTCTTCAACAACTCAGACAGGACATATATTATGGAAACCAAATAAGATTTCAACAAGATTTTGAAAATTTTAAGCTTATTGAAGTCCAAAAACAACACAAGCTAATAAAACAACGATGCCTGTTACACACAGCTGCAGAGAAGGGCTCCTCGAACATTGTCCAACTGCTCCTAAATGCTAAAGTAGAACCAAACGCAAAGAATAGCTCCGGCAAGACTGCTCTACACGTTGCTGCATCCTCAAATAACGAAAATGCACACAGAATTATATCCAGTATCATCCAACACGGAGGCAACGTTGGAGTAAATGATTCTGAACAGCGTACGCCATTGCATTGCTCATTGGGAATTGAAAAAAACATGTCAGAACTTATCAGGAGTGGTGCAGACGTAAACGCAACAGGTCCCGAATTAAGTGCACCCTTACACTTAGCAGTCCGTACACCAAAAAGCGAGCATAGGAGATCCATTATAGCGAGGCTCCTTGAAGCAGGAGCATACGTTAATTCGAAAGACAGCGAGGGCGCGACTCCTCTCCACTATGCTGTGCGAAACAAAGACGCCGAACTAGTCGAGTGGCTTCTGGAAGCTGGAGGTGATCCAACGGCGGTAGATAACTTTGGCTCCTCCCCGGAGCTAACTGCAGCGCTTTTTGATTTCCGTGATATACGTCTTTTGTTAGGAAAGCCCAGATCTATTGAGAGGCCAAACACAGCCCCTTCGTACCAACCAATTCGGCCTTCAGAATCGGACGATCAACGAGCAAAAGTATGCAAAGATTTCAAAGGTGTAGTGCTTCACTGGACGAAAAATGATAGCTGTGAAAGGAAGATGTCATCTATGAAACCTACTGTGTTTGATATGTTGTACGGCGACATACTTACGGAAGAGTATCAGAACCATGCCACAGAATGGCTGCGGTGGTTCCACCTACCTGCTACAAATGTAAGTATGCATGTTCATAATTCAAGAGCCGATAATATTGACGAGCAGCTAGGAATTATGGACTGAAGTATGATTACTGTAGTATTATTGACTAGAGATCTGATATTTGAGTAGCACCTGGCCAAGTCCATGTGCAACGTGGACCGCAATCCGCCGGAAGACTGCGAGCACGGTACCGTCGGAGAAAAGAAGACCGAACAAGAGGGCGGCAATGGCTGTTAGTTAAGCCCTCTGTCTCCCTCAGTGACTTACTAATTTGATAGATTCCTGTTATTGATGTTAATCACTGCGCTGAGGAACGAAGCCAATTGGAGCAAGAGGTGAAGGAGTCCAAAACTGATAAAATGAGCGTACACCTGAAACAGGCAGAAAAGATGACTATGCTAAAGGATAGTTACGAGTCTGACTGTAGGCTACATCTTCCACGCAGTCTCGACGAGTCAAGCTATGGCTTTCTGGAGAAAGAAGAACTGGAGGATCACAATAATGAACAAGTACTTACAAGATATCTCAAGAAACAACAAGGGAAACCAACCCAGAGAAGTTCAGGTGCCCGCGTAGCTGCAGGACTTGGAGGTTGCAGACGTGCTTTGCGAGGGCTGTTTACTGCAACAAACCAGGACAATTGCAACTAGCCAATGAAGTGGGGGGAAAGTTGCGAAGGGATCAACAGATGTTGATGGTTCCCGAGCTCTGACTTTGGAAGATTGACAAAAGTGCCATCCCTCCCAAGCCCTATTAGATAGTAGCGGGTTTCCATTATTGTCACTAACCATATTCAAGGAACAAAATCACAGCTTTCCCAGATAGATGGAATCTACAGGGTCAGGGTATTTCTGACAAGATTTCGCGGAAGCTTCCAGGGACTAGAACGATAGATGATGCCATCGAGAACATCGCAGGCATCTGCATCAACCACATTGAAGAACCAATTCCGGGGAAACAAACGTCAATTATCGATGTGTATGAGCACGCAATTGCAGCTGTTGTAGGTATTTTCTTGTATTCCCGTCGGGTCCGTCGTACTACTAAGTCAATCCTTTTAGCAAGTGAAGTCATGGAAGGGTACAAGCAATTCGAGAAGTCAGTCGGATTGTCATACGAAACAATCCAGTCAGAAGTTAAAAATGAAGCTAAACTTCTGGTAGAGATAAACGATATTCTGGACGAGGTCGGCATGATCAGGAACGTTCTGAGTGCTCAAAGTGTGCAATGAATAATATCCTGCGGTGGGACTGTAATGCAAGTGTTAAAAGGACTGGGGAAGTCCAAGGCACTGATTATTCCCATCAACCTCTAGAGTATTTCATGCAACTTGAAGAGAACGCAAGCAGAGTGCAGCGCTTAGTATGTCGCATGCAAAACAAATATAGCTTCACAGTTATCACCGCTCTTTTCGTACGTGAGCCCTCGGTAATCCGTGGTGCCAATGGATACTGACACTAAAGGCAGGTTCCTCTATCATTCACTGAACAACTATTGGCTCTTCCAATTCGAGAGTATGGGGATGAATTCCCGGCTATGCTGGTGGTACAAATAGCTGGTAAGTCTAGGTGTTTTGAAAACGGAACAAAATTACTGATGACTCTGGCCATAGTCTTCACCATACTTGGTACTCTGCTACTCACAGTAGTTATCTATTGTCTGTATTTTTTTGGCTTACGGACAATTTTGTCTGCTTTGTATTCAGTATTTGTTTCCGCTACCTCAGATAACCCCAGCCACAGCGCGGCTCAGATGGTTCCGCAAAAAAAGGAAGCCAGTATACCTACCTGCTGCCACATTGTCTAAAGAAGACGACAAAGTCGAGACACAAAGCATGGTTCTGACATGGAACGTAGTGAGAACTGATGATTGAGAGTTAAAAATAAAATTGTTGGCCAATCCTGAGCCTACAGGTCGGTTGAGTTGTAGGGTCATTATCAGAATAATCGTAAGCTATACCTCAAGCAAAAACTACGGACGCCAAGACCATTGCCTTTCTCGCTCAAGTACGTGAGCAGTGCCGCCCTGAAGTCGCGCGACCGGGGGTGAGTGAGTGGGTGAGCGCTAGGGGTGACCGTCGCGCGACGGTCACCCAATCCAGCACGACTGGGTGATCAGCCAAGCCGCCGTCGATTCCTTCGTGTCAACTAGTTTCAGAGTCCCCACATAAGACCAAGTATAGATATTTCATTGGCCTATAGAAAACAGGCTTCTTATTGGTCAGTTATGGCAGATTTCTTTCTTGTTGTTTTAAGGAGGTGTTGATAAATACACAGGCAAAACTCCTAGTTTCACAGGTGACTATACCTAATTGGGAAGTGCTTAGTGTTCGAAGCTATTGCTTGTTCTATTGAATGGGTGGCCGGCGGGTGGCCGCTACTAGTATTAACTAGTTAACTATGTCACGGGCTACGCCTGTATGTTGCTTGGCTTCACCTTCGCTGCGATTGACACATATGATTGGTCCGCTTATCGTAGTCACATGACTCCTTGTAGTATGAGAACGCACACTTCCCTTTACTTTCTCCCTTTCAGCGATTCCTCTTTGTGTATATCTAGTTATTAGATAGCAAGGCATTTCGCCCCTTTACAAACTACTAAGAACTAGCTTACATAAATGATGACTAAGCGAGGTCGAAACCTAGGCACAGCGGTTTCAGGCTCGCTTTAGGGGGGGAACTTTGGGAGGTCGGCCGACCTGTAACCACAAAAACGAGGCCTCGTCATCTGCAACCACGTGATGATGGATTGCTCCGGTGATCCCGGATTGCTCCGTTCCGGAAAAGAAAAAGAAAAGTCCCCTGTTAACCAACAGCAGCGGCACCTGACCTGTGTACTCGTGCTCTTTCGTGTTAGCGCAGCAAGGCAGGTGTGTACACGGTCAGATTACCAGCCGAGTCGGGGGCAACCCAAAACGGCTTGCGGACAGCTACTCTTTCGAATCTACTGATCCCAATCTAGCACTTGCATGAGGTCTCCGCTACGGCCAGATCGCTTTCTAATCAACAGACTTCTCACGTACAGATTTCCCTATGAGTCCGCTTGAGGACCTGTCTACTGACGGGCCCGCGTTTATGATGATGACTTCATTTGGCCGACGTAGCTCGCTTTGAATACACGCTGCTATGCGAGAGTGCTGTCAGGCCAGAAGGCGCTCACCAGCCCACCGGACTACCGCTTTGTGGCTCGCAGTGCAAGTCCCTAATTTGATCATCTCTGATCGAGCATGAGCGATGAAAGCAGAGTGCAAACATGACAAAAGGAAAACAAAGCAAAAAAAAAAAAAAAAGGAGATGCGAACATAATAAAAAGGGACCTGCTCGGAAAGGAAGGTCAATGCACCCACGCCTTCCGTCCTACTTCGCCGAATCCTCCCATTTTCAGCGCAACCGCTACCAGTATTGTTGTGGAACTCAGGGGAAATGGGGCGTAGGGAGCTATTCTATCAACTACAGGCCAACTAGCCTAATTAGGAAGTAGATGTCATTCAGTGGAAACACCAGGAATCACAGTATCTCAACCAACTGAGCCTACTAAGCGGTTCCCTATATTCTCATTGAGGTGTTCACCTATCTAAAGGATTCAGGGGTTGAATCGATCGTCAGATACTCCGCACCGCCAAGTCGGGCGGATTATAGTGTTTCCGTAACAAGTATACTTGTCCATAACGGGCGTTCATTTCTTCCAACTCTCTCCATTATAACCCTTCAGCCTGTGGCTAGCCAAATAGTCGCTCTTGCTCTGGGGAGAGACAACTGCATTTACTCCTCGCGTACTGTCATAAGACGATAACGCTGACACACCCCTCACCGGACAAAAGAAGACCACCTCTTGTGTACACCCACCCGGTCTTTAACAAAAGAGCCTGGATGATTTTCTTCTCATCTCAGAACCTATATAGCCTATTAAGAGCCTCCCAAAAGGCTGGCTCCCAGCGAGTGAGAAGCTCGGATGAAGAGTGTTAAGAACAACAAATTGCGAATTAAATGCAACTTCCATTCATGAACAAAAACTAAATGTTATCTAGCTCCTCTCCCTTGATATTCTTGCTTTCGTCGCAGCCTTGACCACGAAGACGTCGGTTCTCAGCTTTGAGCTCATCGCACAATTCTGGAGCCTTTCTTTCTCTCGCTCGATCTTCTCACAGCGATCGTCCAAAGCAGAAGCAAGAGACTCATTTCTCTGTATCCAGTAGGGGCACTGTGAGTGACTAGATTCCAGTTCATCATAATCTCCTTGAGCTTTTGCCAGCTCTCTCCGTGTTTCCGCGAGCTCAGACCTGAGCCTCTTGTTCGATTCCGTGGTGGTGCTGATCAAATGGTCGCAAAGCTGATGGTCCTCGATCGTTCCATCGGACTCCTAGTACAATTAGCCTGTCATCCAGGGGCAGGATTATGGTTAGACGCCCGACTCACTGAGAGAATCGTGTCGAATTCACATCGTAGACGTCGTCTCTTTCCTGGTCGAGGCAGATCAACAGGGTTCCGACCGGGTATGGCTGCATTTGGCATGATGTAAAATTTGAGAGAAAATGAAGGCCGAAGCTGAAGACACAAAACTTTGCCAAGCACCAGATTCTCGTGATTCCGAAGGCCACACAGAACAAGACGCTTGAATGAGTGACTGGCGTAAATCCGACTTCTTTGCGGGGCAAAAGAACAGGCTTTGCGCTTTATAACTTGGTTGTATTTTTTGGACCCCAACGTATGTAATTATGACTCGACCAGTTAGGCTTAGCGGGTGCTTAAGGGCGCCGGAGCTTTGTCTGGGTTCCATGGGATGCTATCGGCGCTGAGTGGGACGCTGGCTAAAGCTATCTCTTTCCTAGTCTAAATACGGCTTCCTATGCACAACATAAAGAACTATCCATTCTTAACATTATTTCAGTTTTGGATGATTCTTCCGCCGTATGTCAGACATAGGAATGAGAGAGCTCGGACGCAGATCAGCTTTTAGTTCAGAGATTATCAGACCCAACTCATGGCCGTTTAAATTCGTCGGCGGCATGGCCGCATTTATCGATTGGCAAGATGGGTCTCATTCTACTAGGAGGGAGGCTAGTTATCTGGGTGGCTACGTCTCATAAAAAAGGGCAAAATGTTTTTAGGATAGGAATTTCCCCACAATAGCACTGGTAATCTACCGCGTCACGCCAAATCGACGTATCCACGTAGATGTGTCGCTTCTGAGTTTCCAGCTCAATTCAGGGATGCGCTTACTGCTTCCACTGCAATCGGAGTATGGTTCTTGTCCGGAGTTCACCAGTTTTAGCGAGATTGCATCGTCGCATTTCTCACCGTTGTCGGATGCCGCTCTCATCTTTTTTTTTTGATTGTCCGCTGATAGTCCTAGACAAGTCCCGTGAATGTGGTCCCGCCTTGGCGCTAAGACGGGACTGAAGCTCTTCTGCAAGATCGAGCCATGATTCACAACAATCGGAAGCACCGAAGTGTCCTCGACAAGTGTATATTGCATCTCACCAGATCCAAGAGATTTTAAACCTCAACAGTCAAGCAAATTGTTTCATAATTTAGTTCATGATTGCATTACCCGTCTCCTCCAGCTCACCGCCCGGCAGACCCCTGTGGGGGTCTGCCCCGGTTCAACGCAATTCCCGGCTCAACGCAAAAAAATCAATATATTCAAAACACCTTGTATTTGAAGCCATTCCCACCATCTAAACCATGAAGTCAACATATAAAGAGGAAGAGGCCATTGTTCAAAGGCTCTACACGTGTACGAAGCTCAAAAACGAAAAATCGCGTACAAATATTGCAAAAAAATGCGCGTGATCATGGGATCAGCTATCACCGGCTTCATAGAAGAATTCAAGGCAAAAAGAGCAAAATCACAAGGAAACCGGCTAACCAACGCCTCGATCCTGCCCAATATGAAGCTTTATTTGATTATACTGATCGATATGACGACGTTGGGGCTCCAATTAGTATACCTGCCATTCGAAAGGTAGCCAACACTATTCTGCAGAATAGCCATGAAGATTCATCAAAAGCTCCATCAAAAGTTGGTAAAAATTGGCCATACCGCTTCTTGCAACAAAATAAGCAATATTTTAAAGGAAAACGGCGTGTTATTATATTGATCGGGCTGAGGCAGAGGATGAGGTCTTGGTGTCTCAGTGGTATAATTATCTTCAACTTCAGACGGAGATATATTCTCTTCTTCACGAAGATATCTGGAATTTTGATGAAACTGGCTTCCGAATCGGTCAAGGTCGTGTTGAGTCGATTGTGACTCAATGTTCTACAAGAAACAATGATATTGCAAGCGCTTCAACCCGTACAACTGTGACATTAGTTGAATGTGTTAATTCTACTGGTGAGAGGATTCCACCAGTGTTAATTATACCAGGCAAGGTCCACCTGCAGGATTGGTATACTCTTTCAGATCTTCCAGATATTATATCATAGAGGTATCTGAAAAAGGCTATATAAATTGCAATTGCATTTAGTTGGCTTTATCATTTTAATTATTTCTCTGCCCAACGTCAACGAGGCCGGTATCGGCTCCTTTTAATGGATAATCATGAGGCTCATCTAACTGTTGAATTTGTCCAATATTGCCAAGATCACAGGATTCTACTACTATCCTTTCCACCTCACCTAACTCACCGACTTCAACCGCTTGATTCGTCCCTTTTCAGCAGCTTAAATTAGCTCACGGTCTTGCAGTCAACTCCGTCTCTCGTTTCCGTGTGAAAATATGATAAATTGGAGTTTTTATATGATATTGACAAGATCGCATGTTATGTGTGGGGTTGGTAACGAGCTGAATGGTGCGCTACGGTGCGAGAGGGGGTGTCTATATGGGAGAGAAGATAGAACCACGTATATTGCAGAACCAATCGCTGGCCTTTAAGAGTTCAGGCCCGCGGGTGCGAATATAAGTTAGGTTAGCTAGTTAACTATGCTATTTTGCCTGGTTCCTGTGTCACCCCGTACCCCCCGAATCCCAGACTCCCATCGCTTCCAACATTTGAACGATTGGTTACAACCACACCCTTCCATTGTTTATTAACGCGGTTGGAACGAGGCGGGGAAATCATGGGCCGTTAGCGCTATGAGCAGATGGTCACATGGTTCGGTGCAGCCAGCACCTCAGGGTCGATGGTCGACAGTGGACAGATTGTGTCTTTTCTATCTCGGAAGTACCACGCCATCTTTTACCTTCCGACAGTTATGATCAGGGTAAAGAAGGCCGATACAATGCATATCACGCAGAAATTGATCCAGAAGACCACGATTGCTTAATACCACCAGGATGCATTGGTGAACTGCTGCTCGAAGGGCCGCTTGTTGGCCGTGGCTACTTGAAAGACTTAAAAAAAGCCATGGCGGCATTTATTGAGGACCCGGACTGGCTGCTTCAAGGCTCGCATAGTCAGCCAGGGCGTCACGGGCGCCTTTATAAGACAGGTGACCTGGCACAATACAACGAAGACGGGAGGCTGACGTATGTCGGCCGCAAGGATAGCCAAGTCAAGATTAGAGGGCAGCGGGTCGAGCTTGGAGAAGTTGAACACTATGTTCGGGAGTCTTTGACAACAGAAGTGCGCCAAGGCCCACGAGTGACGCATCGAGAATATCTTCTGGACCAGAGTGTACGCTGGCTGCTCGGTCTCTAATATAGACGCCCCCCCAGCTGTACCATAAAGGGGTCGTTCCGACGCACCGAGCTCTCGCTCTGCCTCGACCATGATCGGGCATCTTTCAACTCATGGTTCGATCTCCGTCGACCTCATGGTCGGGATCAGCCGACATGATTCCAAGATTGCTGCTACCCAACAATTACCGGCAAGATTGAACGGGGCCAATGGCAAGCTGCTTACGTACAGAATTAAGCCTTTCACTGTCCTCCTCACTGGCGCCAACGGTTTTATCGGCACACACAAATCCTGCGCCAGCTCCTCGAACACCACGATGTCGGTTGCGTCGTTGCCCTCGTACGGGGTGAGACGGAAGACGCAGCGAGACGCCGCACTATCGACGGGGCTGTGAAGGCCCTCTGGTGGAGTAACTGCTATGCGGAGAAGCTGGAGGTCTGGCCGGGTGACCTGTCGCTGCCACGCTTGGGACTGGAACCTGTGCGCTGGAATTCACTCGGTGACGGCAAAATGGTTGATGTCATCATCCATAACGGCGCTACAGTGCATTGGGTGGAGAGTTATGCAGCCCTCGAGGCCACCAACGTCAGCTCGACCATGGAGCTGTTGCAACCCTCCTTGGCCTCCCATGTAAGGTTCATCTACATAACTGGCGGTCGGCGTTGGGACTCCCGGGAGGAACGGGAGGAGGATGTGGCGAAGGAACTTTCAGCTACTAACGCCACTGGGTATAGCCAGACTAAGTTTGTCGCCGAGGCTGTGGTCAAGCGCGCTGCGCGTCGCAGTGTATCAATAAGTCGTTCCACAGTTGTGAGTCCTGGCCTCGTCATCGGGACGCCCACCGAGGGTGTCACCAACGCCGATGACTATATCTGGCGGCTAACGGCAGCGTGCATCAGAGTAGGTGCGTACAATGCCAACGAGGCTGATGCGTGGCTTTCACTGTCCGACGTGGCGACCACGGCTACCACGGTCGTTGACGCTGGATTGGCCGCAGAGGCAGAGACAATCGAGGCGCATTTTATGGATGGCATGACATGTAGGGAGTTTTGGGAAATTCTTGGGGAACTAGGCTACCGGCTGGAGGCCAAGTGCTCGGCAGGGTGGCTGGCTGCCCTTCGTGCGGATATTGAGGCTGGCAGGGAAATACATGCCCTATGGCCACTGGCACACATGCTCAGTAACCGAGTTGCGCAGGAAGGGGCACTATTGGCGGGTAGTTGGCGAGAGAAGCGCGGTGACACGCCTTTGAGGTTGAAAATGGGCGTAAGGAGGAGCGCCGAGTTTCGTCGGGTTTCTACCCATGCCTGCGGGTAAAGGTCCAAGAGGCAACGCATAGGAATTGCGGGCCATTCCTCAGGTCAAGGCTACAGATGAAACAAGTAACATGAAGTAAATTCAAGTAAGATATACTCCACCCGCTCTTTGTTTTTTTTTTTTTTTTTTTTATAAAGAAAAAATCATTCTTGCCGTCTCGACCGCCCCATAGGCAGCGAACATGCGGCATGCGTCTGTCGAGGCCCTTGCCTGGGACAAGAGCATCTATCCAGCTATCTTTTTTTACATCTACAGTGCACCCAGGCGTCATCTGTACATCTGTTGCTATTGTACAATTGCTAACATGTTGCCGAACTATTCTGTGGTATCACAGCTCCGGAATTGCCCGTGTTGTGATTCAGAGGAAGGTTAAATTGTTATACTCTCATCTGAAAACTTCAGGGTTTATATACAGAGTGAACACCAGATTTATTTCCGATCAATCAGGTTCTAGAATCTATTGTGAAACTCTTCTACCAGATCAAGCCTTGATTCACAACATTCCCCCTCAGGATCACTGTGCGAGCATGGCGATACTGCACTAGCGACGATCGACTAGGTCTCGGTAAAACCACTAAAACCCTGTCGGGAGAAGAAGTGGAAAGAGCGCCCGTCCTTGTATGATCGCAATATCTTTCTTGGCTTTTCTAGAGCACCCCCTTTGCTGTCCAACGCGGGGCATTTTCGGCAACCAGATTAGAAAAATCACCTCTCCCCTACCTGCCACCGAGTTACCCGAGCCACTCCTGCAAATTTGTCGTCTTATCGTGCGATCCGACATTCTCGCAATCAGTCTGCTCCTACCGTTGTAATTATTTCTCTTTGTCACCACATCCCCTGTCGCCTCAACATAGGGTGCCTGTTGGAATCAACTAGCCTGTCGGTATATGCCCCCTATAATATTAGAAAAGAGGGTTCCTGGATGGAGTCCTCAGTTTACTACTCCAATGACATTAATTACGAGTGGTTCGAAATGTATTTAGCGTATAATTTTGTGGAAGAATGGGTTGTTTGCCTTTAGATCATCCATATTGCGACATTTGTTTACTCAAACCACAGCCACCAAATCTACTCCCTTCCAAACAAAAGTGGCCAATTAGCTAGTCCTCTTTTGTATAGAGAGACCCGTTGATTGGCCATTCTTGCTCCACAGTGCCCAATCACTGTGTAAACTACGGGGATCCCCCACAAATGAGAATGAAAGAAAGAGTCATCGGGGATGACATATAATTATCAAGTCAGACGTAACTTAGTCCTTTTCTTTGGCTCCCCTCGTCACGACGTTCAATCTTGTATTTCGCTCACTCTCTGCCAATAATGAGAGTTTCCCAGCTGAAAATTCAATATGGCGAAACGCAGGGCTCTGATGACCCTGGAGCAGATGGAGGAAAAGCTAGGCTATAAAGTTGCCTCCCTATATGATACTCATGTGCAACATTTCTATTCTGACCTTACAACGGTCCCCAAGAACGTCTACGAGAAGACCAGAGATGAGCTTGACGAATGCTTCAGGACAAAATATCAAGAAGAGTCTGGGCCAGGCTCAGAACCTAAATTCCCTAAACCTGGTATAACTCAGGTGCGTTACTTATATTCTCCCTTCATCCGCTCTAAGGCTTACCGGAGCCCAGAAAATTGCCAACGGTCCGTGTATTACAATCCTTGAGTGCAGAAGTGTTACCTGCCAGTATAGCTTCATCGCGGATATTAGCTACGACTCTGAATTTGACTTACCTCTGCAATTAACCAAAAATGAAGGATTAGCCACAATGTCAGTTGCAAATGTGAGTTTCACGCAGTTTCTGCCTTACAATGCTTACATTGCGTAGCTAAATGAATTCATAGCTACCACACGGCGACTCTTCTGACGTGGTGTCCCATTTCTTTATGCTTCCTAGAGAGCTCCGTGATGAGATTTATGTATGCGCTATTCCAAGGGCAGATCTGTTAGATGGTGACCCCGGATATCCGAGTGAGCTCAGTCTAGTCAGAGGCATAGGTGATCCTAGTGGTCTTTATTTTCCGTTCAGGAGCAACCTCAGCATTCTTGCAGTAAATAGACAAATGCGGGAAGAGGCCCTAGGACTAACTTACCGCAGGACATTCATCCAATTGAATGATATGGATGACTTTATAAAGTTTGCTGTCTCGATTGGCAATGTAGGCCGCGAAAATGTGGAATCAATCAGTTTCACCTGGGAGAGTAGAAGTGACACGGCATCCATGGAGAATGTCTTGGCTGAAAGTAGCTGTATCAAGCTGCCCAATCTTCATACTACACGATGTGTTCAGCTTCTCAAGAATTTCAGACGATTAAATTATCTTCGGCTATATTTTGAGAATGACCTCATAGCGAGTTTATCTTACGACGACTTCAGGAATGACCCTGGCCTCCGCAAACTTTGTTCACTTCAAAGTGTGGATACGATTGAAATCTTCAATCAGTCCGGAGAGTCACTTGACCAACATGAATCGATTCGGTGGTTAAAAGAGGAAATGGAATCGTTAAAAAGTGTAACTGCTATAGCTGAGCGTGACTGAAAATTCAATCTACATTAAGTTCGGGAGTGGTGCCATACTCAATCTGCAATATCACTTTGCTCTCTTTTACAAATGCGCAGCTTGTGGGGTCGTGCTTATCCGTGGGCATAGCGTGAGATCTTTGCCCTTTTGACATTGTGGTAGGATTTCAGTGACGTCCTCCGTAATTGTTCCTTTTTTGGGGAAAGGAGGGGGGGGGGTCCGAATTCATTGTATTCAGAAGGATGTTGTCGACAATTAAGTTATGGTAATATTGATTATTCAGCACCTTTCTCGGTCAGGTGGTTGATGATACAACATCATCAGATCGCATATATTTCCTAAGTTAGTTTGTTGCATTCTTCATTTGTTTACCTCGCCTTTATAAACGCGAATGTCACGGCAAGAGCAAGTCGTGGGCCCGGGGCCCACAACCTCGAGGAGACCTAATTCAATGAAGGATCGATACTTGCGAATGCGCGTAATTTTATGGTTCACAGATGTTCTGCCCAGCCCCTCTGTGAGATATATTGGGTAACGTACTTTTACTGTCTGCCGCCCGAATTCCCAACACCAACACCACATTGAAATTGAAGCTTTAGAGCCACATACAATTAGAATTATACAGAGATCTTTTGAAGTAATAAAATGGAACACCTAATACGCCTATATAACTATTTTTTAGTTCCGAAAGCGCTGTGGTAGCCGGATCTGCCTGCCTCGACGATTCATGATGGGAGGGGCCTCATCAACAACTTCAGGCGCTGGGGCAGCAACAACTTCTTGGTTCTTTAATTTTGATGTTGCTGGGGACTTCTTCTTGCCTATTCTGGCCATTTTGAAGTCATTTTGAAGCTGTACAGATGCTTCCTTGGCCAGGCGCTCCTCCTCCTTTTGGAGCTTTTTTCCCTCTGCCTCATGGAGGCGGGCTTCTCGTGCAAAGGCCCATATATCCTTCCGTTCTTGCAACTTTCGTTGTTTCTCTTCCTTTGCCTGTTGACGGTGTAGCTTCTGTTCCTCTTTTGAGGCCTTAGCAAGCTGTATTTGTAGAGCCTTCTCCTGGTCAAGCTACTGAACCTGATGGACTTTCCCTGGAGAGTAAAAACTGCACCACCACCCTTAGGGGCCTGGATTTCAAACTGCAGAGGTCTTTCCACGCTGGCGGCGCTTCTTCTTATTCTCACATGTCTTTCTGAGGCCTGCATTCTCCATTTTAAGCAAGATATTCTCTGTAGAGAGGTGGTGCATGGTACGGCTTAACATCTTAGTGTTTTCATCTTTAATATCTGCAAAAATCTCTCTAATAAGCCGCTCGATCTTTCTCCAATCTTCTGCATGCAAAACAGACCTAGAAGAGCCACTGGAAGAGGGCCGTTGGTCCTCTATTTTTTTTTTTTTTAAACGGGCCAATACAACTTCAGGATTAAAAGACTATAAGCCAACCGATCTCCATGCACTTTCAATATTTCTTGCAGATAAGGCCTTCTTCCATGCAGGCCAGACTAGCCTGAAGAAGTCCCGCTTCGTAATAGTGCTTAGGCCCTGGCATTCTTGCAGATATGCCTCCAAACTATTGCTGTAAGCGGTTGCAAGCGGCCCAAAGATACTGACATCTAGCGGTTGCAAGGAATGAGTAGAATGAGGCGGATAAGTAGCCACAAGGATCCTATTAGTTTCACAATAGTCCAAGAACTTCATGGTAACATGAGAACCGTGACTATCTAAGATTAGAAGCCTCCAACGCCTGCCTGCTTTGGCCTTGGTCTCCCGGTTAAATACCTGCTTTAACCATGCAAATCCGAGGTCGTCGTTGGTCCAGCCGGTCTCTGAGGAGGCAAAGAAACATTGGTGTTCTGCAGGATCAAAGTCCTGCAGCCAGGTATCTTGAAGTTTTCCAGATGACGCTTGGTAAATTAAACCTGGAGATAAAGCAGTTTGATCTGCACATATACAAGCAATTGAAGTAATCCATTCCCGATTACCATCCTGAACGCGTTGAGTATTGCCTCCTTTGTTATATTGACGCCTAGAAAAGATCCTCTTGGCCTTAGAAAGTATACTAATAAGGAATCCTTTCTCGTCCATATTATATATATCCTGCTGTTGTATCTCATATTCCTTCATCTTCTGGCCCAGATATTCAAAATACAGAGAGTATTTGAATGCAGAATCAGCCCGCTTGCGTGCAGAATCAATACCAGTTGCATAGTGAGAGATAAGGTCTTTCTGGTGTCTCTTATAAAAGCGGCCTGGCCACTGTTTTCCAGGCTTGGTTCCAGTAATTTCCTTGGCAAAATTCCTCAGCATCTCATGCGTACAGTAAAGCTCTCTGGTCTGTTGGTTGTTGAGTAATCGCTGCTCTTCATATTGCTGCGTTCTTGGCTGCTGAACTCCGCGGTGATACCTTGAGAGAGTTGTTCGGTCAACACGAAATCGATTTGCAATTTCAGTATTAGTAATGAACTGGCTGAGGTACGTTATGAAATTCCGCGCAACCTCTCGCTGGCGGAACTGCCAATGAATTGGTAGTGATGCTTGTGAACGTATCAGGGCTGAATGACGGCTGCGTACTTGGCGGAGGTAAAAACTCGATGAAGGATGTTGGGTGAAGCGAACGTAGTGGCGGGCTTGACAAAAAGTCAATGAATTCAGTAGGTTGCAGGGACCGTACCGGGGACGTAGGGTTATTTGACATGAAGTCGACAAAATCTGCTGGACGAAGAGATTCGGTTGGTGTCGACGAACTTGGCAGGAAGTCTACGAAAAGTGCCGGATTGAGAGTAAGATTGATATTTCGGTCCAGTCGATTTTCATCGGACCAGTCTAACAGGGGTTCAAGTTGGTCTGCACGTGAACCAAATTCCCAGGGCCTAAACGTTAGAGTATCTCGAGTCAAGGCGTCTCCTCCGTTTATAGAAGAGGAAAAGTTCACATGCGAACCAGCTCGCTCTTCGACGAAATTGTTTGGTCCTGTTTGTCCGAGGCAAGTGCCTCTAAAATAAGAGCATTGGCCCCTTGGGGCCGTAAATTAAATGCGTTATTTCCCTCTTCGGTTTCGATAGGGCTGTAGTCTTGTTGGGCAGATAAAATTTGCTCCGATTCTGCCGCTGGAAATTTCTCGATAGTACGGGTTGTTGGACACTGGTAATTTCAGGCCGCGGTGTCATTTCATAGGTCTGTTGGTCATTCGCCTCTTGTTGTGTAAAATTTATGTATTTCTATGGTCACCATTTGAGCCAGCGTCTAATCGCCGACTTTCGTTTGCTTTTATGTGTGGAAGAAGAGGAGCCTTTCTGTGTAGGAACGTAACGGGTGTTAACACGCTCTTTTCGGTGAACAGCTGACAGAAGATTAGCAAACTACATGAGTAGGTACATGAATGCGGACATACTAATGCTTGGCGCTTGAGTCAAAGCTAATGGCAGTTGTTAGATTCGTATGAGCCAGTTGGGTTAAAATTCCTACCTGAAGTTGTTGTCAAGGTGTAAGAATATCCCTCGGGTTGGAAGTATTGAATATTAAAGCAATACAACTCGTCTATCCAAAAATCAACAACCTTTTGTGCCGCCAGCTGAACCGTAACGAGTTCATAGCCATCTGGGCTGATAATGGTTGACGATGCATCTTCAATTCCGCTGTCCAAAGTAATTTACTGACTTTGAGCGGGCAACGATGCAAACCCGGCGAATACCACTAGGGGGGATTCACCTAATCAGAAACGCAAGCGGGAGATCTGCTCCTGGGAGAAGAGTCCAAATAAGAATTTTAACTGTTTCAATCGTGAAAAGCGACGCATGAGACATGGATTATGTCGACCACTTAACGTTGCCGCCCATCTGCCGCCCGTCCCCGCCTGCCGCCCGATTTCACCGTTCTGCACCACTAACAAAAAATGAAGCTTTTGAGCCACATAGAATTAGTATATTAAATAGATATCTTGGTGTAGTGTTCTTGAGGTCCTAATGTTGCTATATACAAATTTTAAGCATCACGAAAGCGTTGTGGGAGGCGGATCTGCCGGCCTCGACGGTTTGTAGGCGTAGGGGTCTGTACAACCTCATCAAGCAGCGTAGGAGCGATATCTGCAGTATTTTGAACTGTAGAACGCTTAGCTGTCTTAGGCTTGCTCTTTTTAACAGATCTAAAGTTATTTTGAAGCTGTATAGAGGCCTCCTTAGCGATCCGCGCTTCCTCTTTCTCCCGCTGCTTCGCCTCTATCTCTTGCTGCTTTTTTGACCGCTGAATTTCTCGATTTCGCTTCCTTTCTTGAACTAAGCGCTGTTTCTCCTCCTTTTCCTGCTGACGGCGAAGCTTGTCTTGCTCTTTTGAAGCTTTAGCAAGCTCTATCTCACGATCCTTGGCTGCCTGAAGTTCCAGCGCTTGCTAAACTTTATTAGGCGAGTAAAATACTGCATATCCATCTTCAGGAGCGCGAAGCTCAGAGAGTAAAGGCTTTCCTCGCTGCCGCCGCTTTTTGTTTCATTGACCAAGGCGTTCTCGAGGCCGCTGCATTTATTCTTAAGCAAGATATTCTCTGTACAGAGGTTGTGCATCGTAGCAATAAGCTTCTGGGTGTTTTTATCAAGTACATTAGCAACAGCTTGCTCTAGCTTCGTTTCAATGCGTTGCCAGTCATTCGCAGCTAAGATAGAGCGGGTTGAAGAGCTGGTGGATGGCCTCACTTCCTCTTTTTGTAAAATCGCTTTAAAACAATCTCCGGGTTCCATGGTTCTAAGCCGCAAGATTTCCATGCAGATTCAATATTTTTGGTGACAAAGCTCTTTCCCAACTGGGAAAGAACAGGCGGAAGAAATCCCGCTTGCTTAGGCTGCAGAAGCCTTGAGATTCATATAAAAATGCCTCCAGATTGTCACTGTACGCCCGGGCAAGCGGTGCAAAGATACTAACATCAAGAGGCTGCAGAGTATGCGTAGAATGAGGTGGATAGGTTATCACAAAGATCTTGTTGTCCATACAGTAATTAAGAAAGCGTGTATTGATATGAGAATCATGGCCATCAAGTACTAAAAGCCTCCAGCGCCGCCGTGCTTTACTTTTAGTCTCTCTATTAAAGATATTTGTAAGCCATGCGTATCCTAGATCGTTATTTGTCCAACCAGATGGTGATGATGCAAAAAGCAGTGGTGTTTCTCTGTATCAAAGTCTTGCACCCAGGAATCTTGAATATTGCCCGAAGCAGCTTGATATATCAATCCCGGGGTTAGTGAGGTCTTGTCAGCGCAAATACAGGCTATACAAGTAATCCACTCCCTAGAGCTATCTTGTAGGCGTCTCTTGGAGCCATCTAGCTCAAATTGGCGGCGTGAAAAATTCTTTTGCCTTTCTACAAGATTCCGATAAGAAAGCCTTTTTCATCCATATTGTACATATTCTCCGGCTGAATTTCATACTGTGCAATCTTTTGAGCTAGCATCTTAAAGTATTTGTCATATTTAGCTGTAGAATCGGCGCGGAGGCGTGCCTTGTCCATACTTGATGTTATATTGCTGTCAATATCATTTTATTCGCTTTAAAAATCGCTCCGGCCAGTGGTTTCCCGGCTTCTTTCCTGTAATATCCTTTGCGAAATTCCGCAGCATTTCATGTGAGATATAAAGACCTCGATCTGTCAATTCATTGATGTATTTGATAAGAGTTTTGGCCTGCTGGTTGTTGAGTAGTTGCTGTCCTCTATTGCTGCTTCCTTGACTGCTGTTTTCCTTGATGACGTCTTCGCAGTGTATGTCGGTCAACATCAAACTCTTTCGCAACTTTAGTATAATTGATCGATTCGCCAATTTCCAGCGAATTGATTGCTTCTATCGCTGCTTTAATTGGATCCATATTCGTTGAGATAGGAGGTGTTGAAAACATGAAGTCTAAAAGTCGGTGAGTAAGAGCAATCGGGCGGCAGGCGGGGACGGGCGGCAGATGGGCGGCAATGTTACCAAATAGGCCTAGCGCCCTAGTAAAACGACCTCCCACAAAGGTGGAAGCACCTTCATGTGAGATAATTAAGATAGTCAAGGAATACAATCAAGACTCCATGAAGGATAATTTTGCTCATATCTATGAGCTTTGACAGATTATGATTATTTAATCCTATCTCTCGGGGCAGCACTTTCACAATGCATGACGGCGCCCAGTATGCAAAAGGCGCGTTTTGTTGAGTGCTTAGCGCTTCAATCTCAACGCCAGCCTATCAGTTCTGGTTTCCAGGAAAGCTAATAGCCATAAGATCTCCAATGAGCAGCGAAGTCATTCTCGTGGGTAGCCAATCTTTCGCACAATTTCCCAACTCCAAGGACATCTACAGTGCTACATTGTAGCCTGTAGCTTTATAAGCTGAGAGATTTTTGAGCTTTTTAAATTAATATTATAGATATCCGCAAGTTAAATCGTGCTACTTTTTATATGGGAATACAAGACTATTCCATTATCTTCTCAATCATGCCACTACTTTTGACTTATCTCTCTTTGTAGGTCTCTTAGTGACAGCGATAGCAAAGCTTGGCACTTGCGGACCCTTTTAGTTCTGTGGACCCTTTTGGTTCCGCAAGTGCCCAAGAGGTTATAAGTGGGATGTTTACGAATGTTGGTAGCCATATTCGTCAGGCACTACACCCCTTAGCCATCGCCCCGGATGACAGCATTGATAAAGAAGCGTTCCTACCATTAGCACTGCACCTTCTGAACTCAACTTCGACAAACCTTTTACCTAAATGGAGACATAATCTTCGAGAGCCATGAGAATACTCTGATGAGTCCAAAGTAGTTGCTGATATGAGCTCTTTGAGCCTATCGCAAAGACCAACCTCGACGCTCTGCTCGGCTAGCCAACAAACATTCGCAGCGCACTCAAAAGGACTTCACAATCAAGGTCTGTTCGTCTTCCACTGGACCAGTTCTATGTATACAGTAAGAAAATCTTCTGTACGTCTGCCATTTGGGTAGAATGCATACTTCACTGAACTGTGTTTCCCGTATTTTAACCACCGTGATTTGTTTTATAAACATTTTGCCCATCGTTGAGGTGCCACCTAAGTTAGTGCAAAATTATGAAGCTGTGTGAAAGATAAATGCACAATTGTTTCGTCACATGCAGTATGGAACTTCATATACATAAAGTTCTTCAGTGAACTATGTTAGACTTCTGGGCTTCATCTATGACAAGATTACGAACTAAAACACGGGTGATTTAAGCTTCACCTGTACTGAAGTGAAGTTTTGCTGGTGGAGCATGATTCACTGGTGCTGCTCCTGGTGGATATCGAGTCTTTCAGATCTCATTCCTCTCCCACTTCTCAACCTCTTCCTTTTTTTTTTTATCTCTCACCTCTCAACTTTGCGGCTTGTCCATTCCTTCTGCTCTTACCGCATGCTGTTCCCAGTCTGTTCTTTCAGATAATTCTCGTCTATCTTTCCTTTGGGGTTCTCTAGCTCTTTGGAGCTGAAGCTGTTCTGTATCTGAGGCTTTCTGATCCCCTCAGAGCTAGAGCTGCTGTAAAGCTCTAGAACTTTTCGGACCAGTGTTACTACAGTCCCTATAGCCGCCCCTTGCTTATTTCTTCGCGAAAATGTCCGCTCGCCGTGCCTGTGGCGCTTCTGCTGCTGCTGGCGCCTCTGGCCCAGCCTTCTCGCCTGGCTGCCTTGTGTCTCGTGAGTCTCTACAGAGCCTGTATGTGTTTTGCTCTGGCTAATGTACTTTTCTGCTCAGGCGAGATCGAAACTCCCCTTACTGAAGCCGGTGCCCAACTTTCTTATGCTGCGTCCCGTTTAGATGATGCTGCTTCCGTCCTGCGCTTGCCCGGTGCACATGCCGTGTCGCCTGCTTTTTCTGTCCATGAGGATTTGTCTACTGGTCATTTGGCCTTAGAAGATACTATTTCTGCTGTGGAAGTTGCGCTTGCCCACCTCCGCCAGGCGGAGGGTCGGATGACCGGGACCTGACCAGTGGTTTTGGGTTCCATTTCCTGTGTCCACTTCCTAGGAAGAGACTTCCCCGCGTCCTCTTAATAAGAGCAATACAACCTCTGTTTTCCTGTTGCTGATCCACTGTCCCCTTCAGTACTGCATCCACGTGCTTACGCTGTTCGGACGAATTCGAAAAGCTGCTTGTGATGTGTAGGTATGGTGTTTGGTTAAGGCTAGGGAGCGGTTTCGGTGGAGTAGATTCGATAAGCGAAGCGTAGATCTTATTCCAGACTATATCATCGGGTTCCTTATTAACGACCGCACGAAGCAATGGAATGAGTTTGTAGATATCATAGTCCTCGGAACTGATAGCAGAATTAAGCCATAAGATATCACTCAAAAGGCTCTTCCGACTATTGGCGGATGGCAGGGTTCGTATTTCAGGGACGCTTCCTACGCGGACACAAAGATCAAGTGCTAGATTTTGTAGGTATACAAAATTAGAAGAAGTCTTTATTTATCTGACGTTAGGTACGCACCTTCACTATCCCACTGATGAAGAGTCTGTCGCGCGAGATAGGCCTAAATTGTCGCAGGTCGACCTGAAATCACGAAAGCCATTTGATCTCTGATCGGGAGGGGGAACTTAAAGACTCTTTTGCTGCCATCGTTAGGTGGCTCGACGAAAAGAACGCGGAAAACAAAACGTGGTCCATGTAATTAACTCACGTAACCACAGAAAAATAGGAAGCCCATCACCCGAATCATGAATCTGAAAGAGGGCTCTTGATAGCGATGGTTGATAGCTTTGATATAAGTTAATTGAAAAGGACTTGCTAATTAGAGTTATCCAAGCTGCAGGCAGCTATTTTCTGCCAAGATAATATGGCGGTGGCGTCATCCCGACCCATCTCTGTCAAAGGCGCGATCCTTTAGTTACTAGCCAACTTTCTTTTGCAATTGTTTTGTGCTGTACTAATTTACCGCCTAAAGTTCCGCCTCTTGGATCTGGCCTCAAATTACTGAGGCTGATGCTATCTACAAATGTCTAACTATTCGTTAGATGGGATGAACAAGCAAGCCCCTGGTCCCTGAGTCTTTCTGTTGAGGTGATGGGTTGTTTATTATACGCTAGTCTACCTTCAGGAGTCATGTTGACCCCCGACTCTGGAACAACTATGTTCCGTGCCTGAGTGGGGATCTTGGATGTAGCACCTTGGCACTTTCCGAGAGCTCATGTGAGCTGTATATACACATGTGGTTAACCTATTGGGCTATCCGGCTGTGTAATCGGGCGCCACTATTTGCACAGGTCAATATTCTACCAAGGGGTGGATTTTATTTACACAGGTCCCCAGTCATATCCCAATTAGGAAATATGTACTTATCTTAAAGTGTTGAAACCAGGGATAAAAGTAAATATAATACTACTATTACAAACAAAATGGATCATTTCCCATATGATAATACTCCTTCTCAAATACCTTCTCCTGAATCCGGCACACAATTCAATACTGCTTTAGAGGCAGAAAAGGCCGCAAAAGCACATGCTCTACAATATGGCTATGCAGTAGTAGTTGTTCGACGCAACAAGAACCGCAATGGTATTATTGAAGCAGTCTATCTTGGCTGTGATCAAGGTTAAAAGCGTGCTTCAACATCCACTGGCCAGCGCGAGGCCAAATCTCGAAAAATTGGCTGCCCTTTTAGCATTCGAATTAGCTACTCAAAACATACAGCTAGATGGACCTTAGTTGTACGGAATAAAGATCATAATCATAAGGCATCATCAGCCATTGCACATCCTTCAATTCGGAGAGAGGAGATCAAGCAGAAAGGGGATCAAATTAAGGCCTTAATTAAAGTTGGTATACCAACGAGAGAGATTATTCGAATACTCCGTCAAGAAGATCAAAATACTCTTATCCAACGCCATGACATATACAACCTCCGGGCTGCAATATATAAGCAATTTCTTGCAGGACGAAGCCCCATGCAGGCCTTAATTTCTATTTTACCTGATGAAGGAAGTTGGATAATGCAGCTTGCTACTCAAAATGGTCGAGTTTCTGCACTATTTCTTACTCATAAAGTGTGCCTTCAGCAACTAAAGAAGAATCTATATATTCTTTGTATGGATTGCACTTATAAAACCAACCGGTTTAGGATGCCTCTTCTTAATATTGTTGGTGTATCAGCTACTGGAAGCACATTTTACGTTGCATTTGGCTTTTTAAGTGATGAACAAGAGGAGACCTATTCTTTTATTCTAGCTTTAATGCGAAGAGTATACCGGGTTCTCCAGCTTCCACTTCCTCTTGCTATTCTTACAGATAAAGAGAAGGCTTTAATAAATGCAGTTATGCATCTCTTTCCAGAAAGCAGCCATCTTCTCTGTATCTGGCATATTCTTAAGAATATTTCAGCAAAAAGCAAAGCCTATGATCGCTCGTACAGTTCAAAATCAAGATACAAAAAAAAAAAAATTGAAGAGATTGATAGGCAGACTCAAAGCCTAGAAAGAAAATGGACACAAGTTATCTTTGCAACAACAATTGAGGAGAAGAATCAGAGATGGGAAGAATTTAAACAGATATATAGCTCCTTTCCGGAGTTAATACACTATCTGAGCAGGGAATGGCTTCAATATTTTACTGCAAGGAAATTCCTCCATTGCTATACCAATTCCTATACTCATTTTGGAAATACTGCAACATCTCGAAATGAAGGCGCGCATCATAATTTTAAAAGGGATCTAAACACCTCAATAGGAGACCTTTTAACAGTGACACGGTCTCTTGAACGAACAGTGCTTGATAGAGATGCAGAGATAGAGAGGCAGATTACAGAGAACAAGATAAGATGGCCTATATCTCTTGATATGCCTCTTTATCGGGATGTGAAGTTTAAAATATCCTAATTTGCACTCTTTAAAGTTCATAAAATTTATAAGGACCACCTTCCGAAAGGCCCTGGCAAGAGGCTAATTAAGCCTTGTACTAAATCAGTACAGGTAACACTTGGAATTCCATGCATTCATATCATTCAGGAATATGTCGATGCCCAGAGGCCATTAAATATGGACCACTTTCATCGACAGTGGTGGATTACAGGCTATTCAATAGAGTCACTAGATCCTCGACTTCTAGTAATGGATCCACTTATACAGCCTTCCTTCGGCGGCCGTTTAAACAAGCGAGGATTATCATTATATGAGCGAGTGGACCGGGAGGTACGGATTGCTCAGAAAGGTGAGGCACTCAAAGCAATTGCAGCAGCGGCTATATCTGTGGAGGCAAGACCTGAAGAAGCAGCAAACAAGGCACCGCTTGAAGCATTGAATGAAGCATCAAGGCAAGGAATATCTCCGGCGATGCCTCGGGGACAGGGTAGAGGGAGGGGGCAAGCGGGCAGACGATCTGGGGATTTAACATGGGTGTTAGTGGAATTTTGATATCTGCATTCTGATTGGCTGGTCAAACTGTATTCTGAATTGGTATATTAATGTCTAATAATTGCGTCATGCTATGTTGCACTTTTATATAGAGAATCGAATAAAAAGCATTTCCATTCATACTATGATGCCTTCAAGGTTGTGGGTCACATGATACGTCCTAATGTAGTATAGTCTTGACCTGTGCAAATAGATGTTTCCTAATCGGGTTAGTGACTTGTGCAGGCAGAATTTTGACCTGTGCAAATAGTGGCGCCCGTGTAATCACAGGTCACGTGATAGTTCTTTATGAACTTGAATACTCGAACTTTAATCTTTTTTACTGTCCACCTGACCTGTGTACTCGAAGTTGAGTTGAGTGATGGAAATCAAATGTTGTGGCTTAGTCATTACTCTTTGAATTTCGGGTGCCGTCCACATTGAAGTTTGTCGGGCACCAACAGTATGAGAAGGCGGTCAAAACCTATATATATCAAGAGCTCCAGTTTTCCCCCGCGGATACCCCTCTTAAGATTCACTGTTAACAATCGCCCACTATTCAACTGCATCCATGTCTTTAACTTATACTCCTAGATAACTGATGTCGTGAGGTTATAGAGAAATCATTAATTATGTCATCGAGCGGGGGTAATTACGAGTTTATTAAAGCAATACCTAAAGCTGTCGAACTTAAAACCTGACAGCGACATGCTGGGCTGAAGTTTTTGTTTTCTTTCATTCTCTACGTCCCCAGCCATCTAGCACAATTGCGGTATTTCAACGGACGCGTGGTTTTGATCCGATTGTGGAACGTGTACTAGATTCAGACGAATATTCGAAAGTTAGGAGGCGTTTTTACCCGTCATTTATTTCTGGCTTCTAAAAGCTTATAGGTTTCATTCGAAAAAAACCGAAGCCGATATCGAGATATAAAACCAGCGGCCTTGTTTATTTCCCTCAGCAAAGTTCGATTGGAAAGTCATCAACGATACTGATACCACTTCACATTGACGGTACTGCGAGAATTGAGGGGAGAGCTATAGAGACAGACTGCTACTATCATGTATTCGGCCAATCTACAATTGATATTTCAGAGAATGGGAAGCTGGCTGCAGTGGTGATAATATACGAGTAGGGTACGGATAGGCCACACTTTGATTTTGTGATTGTTTTCTAGCACTCACATTATTGAAGTCACGCTGATGACACATGCTCGGTGTAAATTGACTTATTCATTCTTTGTATTAATCCTTTCGTTTTATACACCATTAACAATATTTTATAGGATATACTTGATTAACTAGCCTCCACTGTTCGATATTTTGGATTTTGTTAAGGATAACCTGAATACAATGCTTCTAGGTGACAGTGCCCGTTACCCTGGCATCAGAAGGGGCTAGATTATTGATATTTGAGTAAATGAAGCTTGGATTGCCATGTGCCTGATATATGCCATCTCGCAAGGCATTATCCGTATCGACCAAATTAGGACTCATGGAAAGGAAATTATCAGGCGGGCTGGATTGAGAAGCAGTTACATTAGACAAATGAGGCGAAGAGCTCATAAAAGAATGAACATGGGGTTGATAGGCCGTGTGCCGCATAGCGTCATCTGTATCAATTAAGATAGGATTTGCATACGAGGGATTATTCGATGAACGTGGTTGAAAGGGTAAATTATTGGCATCATCAACCTGACCAGTTAAGTCAACCAATGGTCCAATGAATGAATAACCGTGGTGGGTGAGCGACTGATAGACTGCATTCTGCAGAGCGTCATCTGTATCCATCAAAATAGGATTTGCGTTAGAGGAATTATCAGATGGGTGGGTTTGAGAAGTAGTCGTGTTAGCGAAATCAGGCGAAGAGCCCACAAAAGAATAAACATTGTGTTGATAGGCTGCGTGCTGCATAGCATCATCCGTATCAACGAGGCTCGTTGAGAAGGATGAGTAATGGAACATTGAGGATGAAGTATCGTCGCGGACGGGAGACCTTCGATGTGAGATATTGGCGTCTTCGCTGCTGATGTGGGGTTGAGATGGGATTCTCTCTAACGGAGATGTTGAGGCAGGTTCAATTCTCCAGACTGAATTTTCTGACGATATTTGCTCCGCTTCAATGGCCTGGAAATTACTCTGTATCACTTCTGGAATGCTCGGATCGGGTGCAGACATAGTGGGTGGTAAGGAAGCCTGGTTCAATGAACCTGCTGTGCACATTTTTGGCTATTCTCCAAATGGTCACCGTTTAAATTGACGCCTAGCCGCCGACAATTTCGCTTTCGTTTCTTCGAAGACTGACGTGTGCTAACCGCACACGATGAGCCTAGAGTGTCTTGCGTTTGTTGCACACTCCCGCCACCATTTCTGGCGGCTCTTGAACGGCCAGCAGTGGGTGCTTTATTTTTGCGCGTTTCAATTTCTCAGTTGGCCTTTCAGGGGAAAACACGGTTCGGCACATCCTGTGGCTTCTGATATAATTCGTGAGCCGAGATCCTGCAGTTCATAATGTGTTGCCATTTCCTGGACTTTGATGGATTTAAAATGGGAAACAACATATTCCAAGTCGTCGCTTTTGTTCAAGGATATCTCATACCTTTTATGTTCAGCCAACAGAAGAATACTCGGGTACGAAAACTTACATCCACGAAGGAACGACACCGATCAGGAAAAATGCACCGTATCCGCCCAAATGTCCCGCGTAGGTGTTCCATACGTTACCAGCCCTGTAGTCAGCCTTAATGTCATCTTCCACCTTTTGTCTTCTCTCTTTTTAGTAACATGCTGGTCCGTGACCAATCCGGAGCAATATCGTAGGACTCGGGGCGTCAGATTTGTCACCTCGAAATTTTGACATAATCGTTGAACAAGCAAGTATGTGGCGGTTGTAGTAAATGCCCGATACAATACTTCCAACATATTATTCCGTCTGTTTTGCCAGTAAAAGTAACGAAAAAGACCTTCAGTGTCCCGACTGAACTCGGCTGATCCTAAGTCGGTTGGTCCTAATTTTACTGAAGATTCGGCAGTCCAGAAAGTGGACGGAGATCTCTTATACTCGGTAATGGATGAGAGCAGTTCAGGGGAGGGCAGGATGTCAATCTCTCCTATTTGAGAAATACGTTTTCGAGCCTCATTAGCTCTCAATCGACTTGATTCGGTGCTTGAGGGATTGTAACATTTCCCAAATGTATTCGATAACAAAAGTCGGGAGTCGTGAGGTATATGGTCCTTGTTGTGAATGATAAACCAGGTCACCTAATTTGTCAGCCTAGGTTTCCTGGAGAATACGATCGAGTCTCACATGTCGAAGAAAATCGCCCAGGTTCAGCCTGCCATTCTGCATATCAACTGCCCATGTTAAACAGGGATGAACGAGCGATTCCATTATTATTGTACAAGAGCACTCGATAACCCCAAGGTTTGCTGCAAGAGATGGTTGTGTTAGTTGAAGTTGGTTCCCCATGGACATGAAACTGGGGGCTGTCTTCATTTGACCGTAAACACCAGCGCCATTACCGGTAATTGACAAGTGGGGTAAGTACGTGACCCAGACCCACCGAGTTCTCTAATCTGGCCCGATCGGCCGTGCGTGCTGGATTGGGAATCTGTCTACCGCATGGTAAAATGATCAAACCCAGCGGTCTTCATTGAGCAGCGTTTAGATTATTTTGCATATCACAGCGGAAGACATACGGATAATGAAATCGGGAGCATTATTACAAAAGATAAAAGAGATCATAATACGTAAATATCAGAATCGTTCCCGCTAAGAAACAGCCGCCTCATCATTTCCTAGTATAATAGTAAACCCAAGTACGATTAAGTCTACCCTCACGGTAATCTTCAGGCTGTAGAAAGATTAGTCAACATTATCTAAACCGGTGCCAGAAACGTACCAAAGACTTAACAAAGTAATCCATCAACTCGTTTTCATCCTGGAGCTGCGTTTTTGTTGCGGTGAGAGATTATGTTCCGAAAGAAGCTGGGCGGAGTCGAAATCAATCCAAAGCACTCTATCTTGTTTTCCGCAACGACCAGGGCAAACCATCATATTCCTGGGATCGGGATCACCATGAAGAACCCCGCTCGGTGAATATCATGAAGAATGCGGTTGAGCTCGTTCAGACGATGCTCTGAAAATATAGATAAATCCATTTGACGCATATTCGGAATATATTCCAACAGAATGGCATTCGGAAGCAGTACATCGGCAGAAAACATGTGAAGGCTTGGCCAAAGATTTGGTTGTATTTTCACAATTGTCCCATAAAAGTCAGGAACGACGCCCCTTTTGCATAAACCCTTTTCCTTTAGCCGTCGATACGCCGAAGATTCACAAACAAAGGGATTCACTTCGCAGCCCGGGGAATCGTGTTCAGATGGGCGTCTATCATGATACTGAACGTGCTCAGTAAGATTCAGGAAGCGAATAGCAGACTACTAACCACTTTCATCACCTTTACCTCATCGCGGATAGCCACCTTAAAAATCACGGAGTATTTTGACTCCCCTAGTGTTTGCAAGAACACAACATCTGATGGGTTGACTTCGATATTATCAGACATGGCTGTTTTCGTATTAATTGAACAGCTGGATGGACCAGACTAAGCAAGGAGACGTGATCCCTTGGCTGATGTGCAGCCAATATTTAAATTAAGCTCACCGCTTTCTCAAGTTTCGTGCCTCAGGCAAGAAGTACTTTGACCAACGTGATGATTTACAAATCTTGTCAAAATCAAGGCGAGTACTTTTTCTTGGACCGAAGTGTTAGTCGGTCCATTTTTTATTCTGGTACATGGATGCCCCCAAGCACGCTATCCCTACCACAATCAGCCAGCCAGATTCTACATTAAAACGTGCGGTCTGCGCGATGTTAGATATAAAATGTATTGAAGACCACATTCGACTCTTCTTTCATTTTACTCACGTTCAATCTCTGTTATTTGTTGGTTTTAAAACAACAAAAATTTTACTGCAAATATCATGGCAAACCAAGTGAGCCTTATGGAATACCTCCAACATGGCTTTCAACCCATACCCATCATCGACCAAGAACAGTCGAAACAGAACACTCGAAACGACCGTTATAGGGCTTCCGATATTGCTAATGTGGGCCACTGGTCAACATTCAGTCTCTCTACGATCCAGCAGCGGTTTGGAGCAACCTTACAGGCTGCACTGATTCCAAACGAACCAGTACCACCTTCTCCCTCCAGGGCAATTAATTCTGAGGCAGCCGTTCGATCCCGGCTCGATGCTTATCTAACGAACCGGATCATACGCTCTCTTCGGTGCGGTTTTACATATATGAGATCCACGCAACAGCTCTCTGGCCTTACGGTGTTAAATTACGATGTTGGAACAATGGCCCAAATAATTGACTGCTACATACCCGATATCGCCTATTTTGACCCGAGTCTCTCTGCAGATATCAGACCAAATCGCGTTCCTGGAGACATCAAACCATCATACAAGTGGTCACTCGAAATGAAAACTAGTGACAACCCAAGGACTCGAACAGAATTCAAACAGGCACTATCTCAGGTCAATTTCTACATGAAACAGCACCATACACGCTTCAGCTTTATTCTCACAGATCGCGAGTTTGTAGCTATCCGGCGGCTTGATCGAAACGGAAATTTAGAACTTTCAGCTTCAATTCCATTAACGGTGCATGGGACAACATCTGAGCCGAAGTTAACCGCTGTACTTGGATTATGGTATCTTGGTATGCTTGCGGCTGATGACCAAAGCTGGTATCTCCAGTAGGAGCTTTTTCATGGTGAGCGAGCAGCCAATGCCATCGATCTGAAAGGCGGGATCCCAATCACATCAAACTGCTCTGGGAATTTGATCACCATGGGTGACGGATTGTGTATTTACACACCCTGTTATTTTATTTCGGGTTTCTTGTTCTCGATGAAACTCCTCTGTAAGATGACGTATTTTGATAACAAGCGGCTCGCTGTGACCCACATGACTAGCTTTTTTTTTTTTGCATTTTTTGCATCACTAATGCATACTTTGGCAACACTGTTGCCAAAGTATGCATTAGTGGATTTCTACAAGGGTGGGGATGGCAAGCTACTGTTGTTCTTGTACCATGCAATAAATGATTGCCTTATTATTATACGGGCAGGTAAAATTTAATTCATCTGGATCGCCATTAGGATGTGTTCTGGCTTCTTACTATTGACGGTACTACAGATTCTTCTCTCCACGGATTACCGTACAGGGTATACCTTTCGAGTTATTCTCACTAGCTATGATAGTGGATGATGGGACTTCCACACAGACCTCTGCGCTAAGCTGTGCGCTCTGCCAAAATAACTGATCACATTGTATTAGTACATATTGTTACTTGTTACCAGACTGGACCATACTGCACAAGAGTACGAGTTTGCTTCCGCGTCCATTTGAAAGCACACTAATGCATGAAACAGGCACAGAAGATGCCCTTACATAGTCAGTGCTTAGGACGACAACAAAAGCGAGGCCGGATGGGACCTTGAACACAATAGATATTTACTTGACACCCATGAGACTGAAATTAATTTTGTGTATTTATAAATATAGCATAAATATTTATAATATTCTACTTTTCCTTTACTTACGCAAAGCCCCAGCCTTCATTCCTCTAATATTTGTCTTTCAGCTTTGGGGGTTCTTAATGCCTAAATTAATATCTTTGAAATCCGAAGGTGAGTATACCCATATGCTGGTAAGATACTTGTTTGACTTGTCTCCTCGTTTAGAATGTGTTATAAATATACCTACGAATACGGGTGCGGTTGTAAAGCCAATGGCACGCTTCCATGTTTCAAATATCTATGCACTGGGAGTGAAAAGAAGAGACAAGCATTTTCTCAACCTTGCAAACAAAAGAACTGCCCAGCCCATAACACCCCGGCTAGGCGGTGACCTGGTGTATATAGCTCCCTGAATTGGAAAAAAATTTAGCAGTATTTATAGAGTAATTGGTTTTGATCTATCAGGTAACCTGGTACGTTGACGGTGTACATAAAGGTGCTGATTTTGTCGTGGAACTGTGTGTACGTTCAAGATCGGATTTACTTTCTTCCCTATCTTAGTCATATTGCTTGTGGGTTAGTTAACTAGATGGAGAACACTGCCGAAATCAATATTATCGAGGATTTTGTCCGTAAATCCGCACACGAGGAAATGGAGCGGGATGGTTATACCCGGTTCCCCCTCAGTAACCCAACGGGAGTTATGGAAATGGAACAAGACTGTGAAAAGTTCGAAAAAATAACCGCGCCATCCTTCCATTACTGTAAGTTGCCGGGTGCGGAGTTTCTGACGTCGGACCTAGAGGTACGCTCCACCCAGAATTCTCGGGATCTAGCTAAAGTTGAAAAGGTCAGGCGTCACCTCGAAACCCGATTCGGGAAAAAAGTCGAGGAGCTTATAATGCAGGGGCCCAGTATAGTGGAGTGCGTCGCGGTTCCCGAGTCTGACCAGAAGTCGCTACTTGACTTCATGACAGCACACCCCATTCACACCCGTGATGCGATTTCCTTCTTTATTCCGCTAACAGGAAATGCCGACTGGGATAACGGGTTGTTTGCGATTTGTACTGGCTCTCATCATCAGAGTCTCGAGCAATTTTACCGCCAGCCTGAGCGATATATTCACCGGATTGTGGTCGAGCAATACTGGGTCCTTCCAGTTGAAGGGGCGACCTTTGTTCAACCGTCGCCGAACGGTGGTATGAAGATGATTTGGGTGGGATTTTCTTCCCACCCAATGGGGCCTACATCCAATTGCCTTATGCATTTCCGTTTATGAAAGTTTGACTAGTTATAACTGGATCTCATGGCTTGAGCACGATTTCTTTCTTTGTGTAAGATAAGCCCGTATTGGTAACCTCGATCTATCCATTTACATCCACTGGTGGTTGAAAAGTGGATGTAGAGGGTGTATGCAAACTAACCCAAATTGGTAAAGCGTGTCCCTTCCCTCACCCCGAGATTCCGTGATCTCCAATGGACTCTTTCAGCTTGCAGGCTGCTGGACATTCTATCTGCCATGGCGGGAAGGAAGCCCCAGCGTATCATCCAGGCAAAGGATATCTTTGATTGCATGCTGCGCCAATTGAATAACGTCTCAAAATATTTTGAAAAGGACCACACCCAGTTAGTCTTGAGGATCGATCCCAAACCAGACCAAGACATCCGATTAGCTGCTCTGTTCATGAGTGGAGAAGACCCCTGGGATAGGAGTTTTTATCGACTACTGGGTTCAAGGTCTTTGGCATTGGAAGGGAGCAATGGCCCAACAATAGACCGTTGGATAGGGGTATGGTCATCCCAAAGACCTACGGCATGGTTAGCAAATTTCTGCGCAACCAAGGGCTAGAGGCCTCTACATTTGTTAGAGAGGCATTACGGTCTGGTCAGATCCTTCTCCGTATTGAGGAGGGTGTTGGAGTTCCGGGAATCTCCTTGTGTCTGCTCCCGGTATTCCCGAAACTCCAGCACTTGCCACGGGACGAAGAAGCCAAAGCCATACAGTTATTAAAAGGTAGTTCGATGATTCTAAGATTGGCTGCGCGCCTGTCCCCTCTGCTTGTTGGGCGTCATGGATACCAAGCATGGTACAACTATCACATCGGTCAGTGTACTGATCCACCATCTCTTTCGCTTATCCTGATGATTTGTAGGATCCCTCAAGATTAGTTTTCAGGCTTTGGAGTTAGAGGGTTCGCACACAACTCCAGCCTCGGATCCTATTCGCTGTACTTGAATACTGGGGAGCGCCGCCACAAGCCCAGAAATCCCATTATTGGCTGTGTTTGGGTCTACCGGTATATCCACTTGTCAATATAACTTTTACCCCATGATAGTTACTGATCATATTGAAGTAATAATTTGATTCGTGAGACTGACTGGCCTGCATCGTGCTCTTCCCTTTTGTGTAGGCTGTCTGCCACGTCTAGAACACGTATTATGTAGGCAACCAAGCATTTGCTCGAGCATCCACAAGAGATTAAAAAAATACGACCTACTACATTAGGGTTTTCGTATTTATCCCTACCTTCCTCGCTATAAGAATATGTCTACCTTTAATCTATTATTCCCAGTACTTGTGGCCCTACGAGCTGAACTCCTTAAGGGCAGAAATTTGTCAACATGGACTCCAATTCCTATCAGCCCACCGAGGAGGGTATCTTGTGTGGGGATTGCCATAAATTCATATTAAGAGTTTATTTAAATGGAGGCGAAAAGTACGCTTCCGTGCCAGCGAAGCGTCTCTGCGCCCTTTGTAAGAGAGAATGCGGATACGGGGTAATGGTATGTGAGCTATATTTAGTGAAGAATTAACAAAGTGACTGTTGCTGACCTCTCTAATGATGTCCGAAAACCTCACAAAAATCGTGCAAGATGCTCGTGAAATGAAGAAGCGGATTGAAGAGCTGGAGCATGAACACCAAATGCTTGAGCAAGATGCCTGCAGGTAGTTTCCCCTACTTATTTTGCGACTTGCTGCTAACCTTTACTGTAGCAGGTGAATCCATCCTAGACTGGCTGTACTTTTTTTTTTACGAAGATAGGAAGACTGGATTATTTTAGTGTCAGTTACCATGCTATTTTTTTTTTTAAAAAAAATGAAACTCTCTATCTTTTTTAGCTCTTGCTTTAAAAGAGAGAAGAAAAAAAAAAAAAAAAAAAAAAAAAAATAATTAGCTTCGTTCGGAGGTATTAGTCTTTATTAAAGGTAAGGAGGGGTTAGGTAATAAGTACCAGGCGGGGAGCTTATAAAGGGGCGGAGAAGCCCATACCAAGTTTAGCTCATGTCATTAGCTATGTTCACCCTTTAAATCCGTAAAAATCACCCAAATTGTCATTGCTAGAAGAATGGATACAGAGCCACTTGAAGCCAATGAATCTGACGAGGGATTTTATGATGGGTATATGTTCGCTATCATGGCTCTGTGTTTGGTCCCATTCTGATTTTTGCAGATCTAGGATAGAACTGGTCAGCTCAATATACGAAACAATCTACAAATACGGACGGCATTATCCGGCAACGAGCAAAGACCAGTATCCCTGGCCCGCTGACGAGGTATGTATTCCTTCACTTTCCAGGATGTTGTTAACCTGGTTATATTAAGATAGAGAAAGAACGGCAAGGTCAGTGCACTTTAATTTCTTAAGGCTTATTAACCAAATGAACAGCTGAGCAATTTCTCCTGTTTTGCAAGCTCTTTCAGAGCAGGCTGTCTCCGACTCCTGCTAGTCCACCTCGAGCTGTGCTTGATCTTAGAACTGGTATTGGCCACTGGGCTATTGAATTCGGTACTTATTTCCCATGACGTTTTCTCAATATGAAGTTGCTAATTTTCAAACCCTTTAGCTGATAGGAACCCGCATTCGCTTGTAAGCCCAAGTGATTCCTTTCCAAGAAATGAGAGTGACTAATTAGGTTTATGGGATTGATCTGGTTCATATGCAAGAGGAGTGGTATGGATTGTATTAAATTATTTAGCCAGAGTAATTAATCTGAAACAGGGTTCCAGTCAACTGCCAGTTCTTAATTGATGACCTTACTAAGCAGGACTGGCACACTCCCTTTCATAATATAGATATCATCCACATTGCGCGCTGGGTGGTGACTGCCAACTCTTAACATGCCTTATGGATGGAGCCTACCGGTAGTCCTCACAATGTCTATCACTTTTATATGTCTAACTCTCATTGTAGGTGCTGTGTGCCTGTAGGAGTGGTTGAGATTTGGGATACCATGATTTGGTTGCAAGAATCCGGCAAGAAAACGGGCCTCCATCATTTCTACCACAACATGCATGATGCCTATCAGAGAAGCGGGCGCTTTTAGACCTACCTCTCTTATATTCCAGAGAGTTTGGACGCCATGGCTTTATTAATGTGGTTGACCATGTCTACAACATACCTCTCGACCCAACATGTCCCAATCCTCTTGCAAGAGCGATATTCAAGAACTGGGCCGATGGATTTGAATCATATAGCTTGGAGCTCTTCGACAATGAACTCCAGAAGCGCTGCTTAGACAGTTTACTAGATTGCGCGACAGCACGTCAGGCTCTTAGGAAAGGAGTTAATGGCTTCCTGCAAGTGTAAGTACCTATCACTCCAGTATGCGTTGGATAATTTGCTAAGAGCCGTTTAATATCCGAGTTACATCAGGACTAAAGCCAGCTACAAACAACTGAGGTGACTTTAGTTGATGTTAAAGTAACTGCTGTATTAATAGTATCACTTCTGTATTTATTTTGGAGCAAAACAGTAGCTTGTACATTTATACTTAAAGGGATATCAGACTACTGGGATATAATATCTAGGCTGGTAATCCGTCACGACAAAAATATCACTAGTAGTTGTAAGCAGAAATGTAATTTTAAATGCATCACATACAACTGCAATAGATGGCTTGCCATAGGCCAGTTGCTACCCACTAGGGTAATGTTCTATTTCCGCTGACCCTTGTAAGTAGCCAAAGAAGTGGGCCACCGCATTGGTATATAAAGGGACAAGGCCATCACCCCATGGAAAATACATCTTTCCTTTCTCCCTACCCCAAAAGTTTTCGGCAAGTTGATTCCTTGCACAAAAAATCAAACAATCTTTACCAGATTTCACTGGAAGGACGCCAAGGGCCACAATTGCCATAGCTGCCAAGCTTCAATAAACTCGGATGATGAACAATTATCTTTCATGTCCACACAGTCCGGTTGGATAACAAGGGAAATAATTCATTCTACACCGAGAATGGATTGTCTGAATATGCTGGATGATGAGTGGATGGGTGGGTAAATTTTTAATTCTCTTGCACATATAGGGCTAAATAGACCTTAGGTGCAACAGGATACCAGCCTCATATCAGCGGACCTTCTAGTATCGAGGAGCCTGAAACTTCAAATTTCTCTCAAAATATGCTTAGTGAACAGATAATCTCTATCCCATATTTTGTGTGCCATAATTGTTGCAAGAGATTGAGTTCAGCCGTCTTTCCTGGCGCACAAGTCAACTATGAATGGATTATTGGAGAGCAATGGTGTATTGGAGAGCAATGGTGTATTGGAGAGCAATGGTGTATTTGTTGCAGAGAAAATTGCGACTATGGCATATTTGTAAGTAAACCATACCAACTAGGATTGCTGTTAACTAACCCTCCTCATGACCCCTGCACAACGAGCCGCTCAGATAGTGAAAGCTCGTGATAAAGAGATGTGGTCATTGTGGTTGTCTCAAAGTAATAAGAGCGAGGCACAAGCCTCTAAAGCACATAGCCCAGGAGCACCGCAGCCTTTCCAACCATTGGGTCCGCTACTCGGAGATACACATCACTTGCAGTTTTATCGTCAATTATTGGTTTCTCTTCTTCCAGAAAACACTTGGCACAAGCTTACACAACATATTGCTACCAAGTTTTCAGATAAAATAACACTGGACAATACTCTGTTGGAAAAGATTAACGGGCAGGCTGAGTTATCAAGCAATGGTAAGTCATTGCCAGGCTGCGAGTGGACTGCAACTTGGCTGAGTTGTAAGCAGATTATATCACAGCCCTGAAGTCCGCCCTGCTTCAGCTTCCATTTCAGGATCTGAAGTTGTCTGTATGCAACAACCGGAATGCATTTGGTGGAACAGAATATCGAGTGATAGAAAAATCCTAGACGCCTGGATGTTAGGAACGGGGAACCGTCAGCCGCAGCCAGGCTGGTTTTCGGGCTCCCGACAGTGCAAGGATGCTGGTGGAACTAACACTGAAAAATCTTGTTCTTATAGTATCGACGCAGTTGCCGCAGTCCAACACACGAAGCTTTCTCCGGCATCCACCTTACGGCCTAAAAAGCCCACAGGCGGAATTGAAAAACGGCGGAGAGGCAGGCCTTCCGGCTCCGGTACTCTATGGAGAAAGGGCCCTGGAAAAATAGAACCCGAAGACAAGAATCGTGTTCACGGTACATATGCAGAGCTTCTTCGGCAATGTATGCTGGCCGCACCAGACTGCAAACTAAAACTTAGGGACATATATGCCTGGTTCGAGCAAAATACCACAAAATGCAAGGCTGGGTCATTCAAAAATACGATCTGCCAGACTCTTTCCTTAAATCCTGTACGTTTCCCAAGCTATATACACTTGCTCGGTCTCCCCGACATGTTTTTTATAGGATAATACTTAACAGGCCTTCTAGGCATTCGAACAGGCTCCAGAAAAATCGTCAACTGGAAAAAGGCGGCATGCTGGCGCTTGACCAATGACGCAGCGGAGAATGGTGTGAAGCCAACACGTAAACAGGCCACTGGAGTTAATTGAGGCGGTGCGCCAAACGACAAGATAGGCAGGATGGGGTACAGAAGAGGCTTGTGTTAAGTATTAATCTAGGAGTCTGTTTAATTTATTTCTTATCTTCGAGCTTGTACGCTCATTGGCCAATTTTATTTGATTTTTCCGTTGTCATATTTCTAAAATTACTATGTCTGGCAAGATAAACATGCTATCCCGAAATGTCAAGGCCTGCGAAAATGCAATGGCTAAGATGGATCTCACAGGCCAGACCATACACAGCGCCGTGTAGAAGACTTGCCGAAAATTCTGCCCGGCATCAACCCTTTATGCTTCCAAATATTGATGAAGGAAATTTTGCTGTTGCACAGCATTACCACGTACGGTTCACCCGTTCTTATCGTGCCCCACTGGACAAATCAAGCCATTGGAATGCAGGGATGTCAACGAGCAAAACATATCCCTTCGCATATGTACTTCGTGCACCAGGTAAATGTACGTTTACCTGGTTTGTAGTCATCTGTCCCTGATAATTTTCACTCAATGCACGTATTATTTATATCTGTATAGTGCGAAGTCACTTCATCTGTACACTTTCCCTCGAACTAGCAAGGCTTGTTGCTTGCGGAGCCAAAGAGGTTCGAATCAATTCTCCAAATCCAAAAATTGTCCCAGGAATGATCAACATCCTTAATTTTCAGCTAGCGTTGCCATCAGAATTACTAGGCACCACATGGAACCGCGTAATAGACGCGATCATAACTATCCATGGGAGTACTGTGGCAAGGTACTTTGCTCTACATTCATTTGAAAGTAGTCTGTCTAATAATATCCGAACAGACTTTCAACCGCAAATCGGACCTCTGCAGACACTATCGAATACACATTAATGAAAGACCACATCACTGCCCAGTCAAGGACTGTAGCAAGAGCTTTATTCAAAGCAGCGCATTGACTGTCCACATCCGAACCCACACTGGGGAAAAGCCTCACATCTGTGAACACGAAGGTTGTCGAAAGGCATTCTCTGACGTTTGTGACTCCGTCATTGTGTTCGATCCCTGCAATTGCTGATAAATCTCTCCAGGCGTCAAGTCTAGCCCGCCATCGAAGAGTTCACACTGGGAAGCGGCTATACGTCTGCCAGGAACCTACATGCAAACTAAGGTGAGATTGGAATGTACGCATGGAGACCTGGCGTTGCTAACACGGTCACGTAGCTTTTGTCGCAAAACCACCCTGACCAAACATCAACATCGCTCGCATCCCCGGGCACGGAGACTCGACAACCGGAAGATGCAACATCCGAGCATTTGTGCCAGACTCCGATTATTAATACTTCCATAGCGAATGGCCGGTATCTCCTCGCCCAGCAACCCTATTACCCTCACTCATCTATGCTGGTGAACCAGCTCTACCCTCCAGAAAAGATGCCTATGACACCAGCTGCCATGCGGAAGGGATCTCAATTGTTGCCCACAATGTACCCGTGACATCCCCATGACATACGGCATGTTCGGCAACAATTAATGCTGCAACTCATGCATCAGCGGTACGCCCTATGCTGTTCAGGCCAGGTATTACCGGAGTTCCAGCATCCCTTTGTAGACGTGCCAACGGCGGAAGGACAACGCCCCATAGTTAAGTATCCTCTGAATTTCCGGTAATTCATTACAGCTGCGTCCGAATGAAGACGGTGGTTGCTCCTCTTCCTCCCCTTAATCTTGACATTCATCCGTCATCACCTGCAGCATCAAATAAGCCGGCTAATTAGTAATATTAAAGGTGTCCAACATTATGAGTCCCTTCCAACTATGCGACATATATATATTAAAGTTATAAATATACCACGCCTCCCAGGCCCTCCTTTGAACAGAATTTAGAAAATATAAGTGATGTAATGATAGGCTGATTTCTGTATTCATCACAGAATACTATGTCAGGACCCTGCTATTGACTCCGGAACCCGCCTTTTGAAGAGGTAGCATGGAGAGCGTTGCCGAATAGCCCGCCCTGTGTGTTGACACCGGCGCCTTTCTCTAGTGGTGGCTGGACGACCTCCTTGTTGCCTTGTGAGGAGGCAGCAGGGAGAGCGTTGTCGTCGTACCCCCTATCCCGCTCGTTGATATCGGCGCCTTTCTCTAGCGGCAGCTGCACGACCTCTTTGTGGCCTTGAGAAGAGGCAGAATAGAGAGTGTTGCCTCTGTACTTCCAACCCCGGCTTGACATCGGCGCCTTCTGCCCGCCATCTCCGATCCCGTCTTGTTTGACAATCCCGTTGAAGGAACACAATCAAGCTGGCAGGAAATAAATGACGCAGCTTCTCTTCGCAGGATGGGTTGCTGAACAGAATGTTCAGTGGCTTCTCGAGCCTACCCAAGGATAAGATAGAACTCACTTCCGGAAACCGGCATTGACATTAGCACCCTAGCCGTCTCCTCCGAAGACATTAGCCCGAGTCGTGAGAAGAAATTCTCTCCGTCTGGAGCTGGATTCTTCAGCCGTCGGCTTAACGAAGATCAGGGTCCGACTGGCGAGAAGAAGCGCAGGAGAAGTACTCTCACTAAAGCGGCGAGTTTCTTTATCAACGCGAAAAACTCCCTTACCCTGAACGGCACGCAGGAAACCCCTTCTATCAGCACCAGCCTGCGGGTCCCGGAAGGAAGCCCACTACAGACTGGGGAAGATGGACCCGGCCCTGAATGTCTCTCAAGGGTCATTCAATAACTCAGCCGGAGAATCAATACCCACACCTCGGTCATCTTTCCGTGTCTTATAACAAAAGCAGGCATGAGATTTCATAGGCCGATTCAGATGGATGCAATAAAGAAAAAGACCTTACAACCCCTTCGTTTAGTGGATATACAGAGCTGATGGTCCTAGGGAACCAACTCCAGCAAGAAAAATGGAGCTAAGAAAACTCAGCATAAGCAGGCTAAAGGGATTTGAGAAAGATGAAGAGGGAACAAAGAAAAGGTAGAAGAAACGAGCCCAATGATTAGCGCGCGGCCTAGATTCAAAATAGCTATGGAACTATGGCACTACCAAGAGCTATATGATACATGATCGAAATCGACAAAAGCAAAATATGACACTGGGTATAAAAGAATTCGTAGATCATGGTTGCCATTCCAGTGGGTAAACAACATTATACGTTGTATTGCCAAACATAAAATCAAGTAGTGAAGGTTTGGCAAGCCCAGTTTATCAGCGCAGCTCAAAAACCTATATCTATTCTTCCTGTCCTCCCCGAAGGCGATTACAAGATAAAGCGAATATACAACTCAGGCAAGTCGTAGCGCATGATGTATATGTCGTGGTCCAATTAACCTATCATTGACTGGAATGAGCAGACAGATTCTTCTCTCAATCTCCTCATCGAGAATATAAGCTTCGGATATTCAGAAGTGCCTGGACAGCAGGAATCGGCACCGGCTGCGTGGGTTAAAAATATGGAACCCTGATGGCTCTGTATTCGGGAATACAGAGGAGATGCCTCCCTTGTTCTCCAACGCGCTCGACGACTGTATTCCCCCCAGCCTGGCAGATAAAGAGGCCTTCAGTTCTCCACTATAGCCCACGACCTGCTTTTGTAGGATATTTGCAAGAGTCTGTGCAGTGCTCGCCGGACTTCCGTTTGCGCTGTTACAGGCAAAGAGAAAGAGTCTTCCGTACGGCTGCGCCGGATTCAATAAATGCGGAGCCACTACTCTCATGCCCTTAATAAATCTATCAGGCTCCATGAATAGAGCTTCGGCATAAATCCCAGTGTTCTGGCCCATTAGCTTACCCTCTGCCCCATGGGTAAGGATTCCCCGCCAGGCAGGGGGGTTACCTTCTATCCGCTCGAAATATATCAACGGGGTCTCCTCATTCATGACTCCCAAGACTTGCAGGGCGAGTGCCATATCTACAGAGTCATTGGAGGCACTCGAAAGCTTGCCCGCCACCTTGCCGAGGGTCTGGACGCCCTTTGCCAATGCTCGTGCGGCGAGGACTCCCGCCTCTGCACCGACACCTCCCCAGACGGCATCGGAAGCGAGGCTACTTCATGTCGGGAACTCTCGTTCCGATAAAGCATCATAGGTAATGCCAGCCGCGGCATCTGAAGCCGCGCCCACAGCGATGGCGACACCGACCTCGATGGCCAGCGAGGCACCACCTGTGAGGATGCCTGCCGCAATGCTGGCTAGTATGCCGACACCAGCTAGTGTTAATATTCGCCCGAGGGAGCTGGTACTGACGCTGCTGGATCGGCCTGAGGGATCGGAGCGGTTGATGGGATCTCTGAGGAATTACCCGTAGGGGTTGATCTCTCCTGTCTTAAAGGGACACCAGCCATCTGGAGAATGGAAGCGCCTCAGGACTGGATTGTACACGCGGTAACCATTGCTGAGATGGTACCACCCCGTGATGGGATCGCGCCACTGGCCATTGAGGCCAATTGGAGATCCTCCTGTGCTGAAGCCGTACAGAGTGTACTTCCGCTGGGAGACTTGGGCGGTGTTTTTGCTTGCACCGAGGCCAAGACGGACTGGTTCACATCACAGGCCCAAGCTGGGCATCTGTATTGCCCTTGCTATCCTTGCACGTCTGGCCCCAGTAGGTGCTCCTATCTGAGATGAAGCTCGTTTGACGGTGCCGTTGGTGGTTACCAGAAGCACTCCGCGATAGTGGAGATGCGTATCCGGCTTCCCATTGACTTGTTAACATACAAGCTTTCCAGTGGCGTCGTACTGGTAGCTGCACAGCTTCTTGCCAGCGGCGTCGTGCACAGCCCTTAAACGGCCCCTGGTGTCGTACTCCAGGCTTCTCCGGACTTTATCCTGGGTTAAGCAACCGTTTTTGTCATACTGCAGATCGGAACCAGCTGAGTCGGTCTCCCAAATTTGTCATAACGTAGCGTATGCTTCTGACCGTGACCATCCTCATAGGAGAGCAACTTCCCATTCAATAAATAGGATGACTTTGCATTAAGCTGAACTCTATTCTGCATCTCGATCCTCTCTAACGCGAGCTTTCCAGAGATTAGCATCTCGCGGCTGACGGTACTGTAGCTGTTTCTCATCTGAAGGACCGCCCCAGTCTGATTGTTATACTGGAATGGGTCAGTAAAGCCGGAACTCTTCATGCTCGTCATGGAGAACTGTGGAGCGGCCTTGTAGTCCATATCATGCGTGTTCCCTTTAGAGATGATTATCGGCTTTGGCTATGGCGCATTTGGCGCATAAGTAAGAGTGCCACTGCGTTACCAATACTCTGGTGTGCAAGACGATCTAGACCATCATAGTCTCGAAGGCCTTCTGTTTGGTTTTTGCACTTCACCGAAGCCGTGATAGGCGATGTGCTATGAGGCACATACTCGGTCTGCATAGACAACGACTCGCCGGGCCATGAAGTCTCAACAACGCGATTGAAGCTGTCTACCTTGTACTCTGTCGTCTGTCCCAAAGTATCGGTCTGATTGATTAGACGGCCCCAGCAGTTAAATTCAAAATCTTTATTGCCGTATATAGTACCATCTAACTTAAGAATAGCGAGCTGGATGACCTGCCCGGATGCTTGGTCGTGGACCTGGTCAGACTCTTGCCGTCAATGCCGGTTGTCTTGGCCTGGAGGATTGGATCGACGGATGAAATGGTGGCAACGCCAGCATGATTAATTGTCTTGCAGACTTGACCCCAGTAATCATATTCCATCATCCTCTTGGTGCGGAGTTCTGTCCCGGTGGAAGTGATCCAGTTAATGTCCTTAATATCGGTACACTGGCCTAGGGCATTATAATTGAGCTGCTGGACTATACGGAAGTCTCCGGCACCACCGTTTTCCGATTTATTATACTGGAACTTCCTCTCCATCGCATCGTGTATAATTCGCGTCCTGTACCCTCGGGCATCTGTCAGGGTGAGCTCGAGTCCCTTTCCGTCCTTAGAAAGGGTGTATTCGTGTTTCCGCATTGCTTTATACAGTGTGCCTGTGCCAATCTTCACCTTAACAACACGACCTATTGCACCGTGCTTGGATTCCACTCGCACCCTGTGTTGATCCGCCTGGCTCATAGTTGCTCCGGTGAACTGGCTACAGACCACCTCACTTTGGACAGCAAGGCCATCGAAGCTCATTATTTTGATCTTTGTCTTCAGGCAATGGGCTTGGGTATGGCCATACTCAAACAACCGCATACTTGGGTACTCCCCATTCAGCTTGTTAATGTGCTGCCGAACATGGCCATGGTCCACAGAGTCTGGATCGTTCACATAGGAGTGTTCTGTGCTCATAAAATGCTTGCCATTCTCTAGTGACTGCTACTCCTTTGCTACAACAAAATAATCGGCGTATTTCGCTGCTGCCGAAATAGAAGGCAAGCCGCCCGTATTTATACCCCTTTTACTCCTGATTGGACCTCCACCCATTGAAGCCTTGGTTTCAGTCTTCAGATATCGTACAAAACCATGTGGGTTAGGAGGACAACCGCCTTCTTCTCCCGTCGCAGGGAAGTACTAATTTCTAGACGTGATTCCATCCGGCATTTTGTCTCTGTTGGAGTTTCCCACTCGTCGAACGAGTACGAAATCTTTTAAGCAAAAGCTCCGTCCAGGGCCAAGTTAGCATACGTCGTTTCCACAAGGCTTGGCAGCTAATACTGTGCAGGTTGGTCTTCAAACCTCCGTCCGTCAGCAGCGTGGTAGGTGACGTCCTTTGTTGCACACTTTGTGTAATGCTGCCGCTTGATGCTGAGAGTTAGATGGAACTTGTTGTATGGGTATTTGGTCGTCGCACCGCCTTTAACTTGGACGGTCGAAGTGTACTTGTAATCGGCAGGGGAGGAGTAGTATATATTGTTACGTCTGTCACTCCAGTCGTTCACCCCGCCATACCCCAAGAAGTTATGATGGTCATTCCCTGAATATGAGTAGAAGGTTTTGATTGGAGGCTGTTTTTGCCAGGATATACTGTGTGGCTGAGGGGCACCTCTGGAAAGACAAAGCCCGTCGGCTTATAGGTCATCATCTTAACTAGGCCAGTCGGGCTGGTGACTTGGCTGAGGAGATGTAAATTTGTAATCTTTTTATAAATAAAATTCCAGCCTTGAGCATCAGTGCTAGACTTGCCATCTCCAGGCAGCTTTACATGAGACAGTCTCTTGTCTTTCTGGGTAAGAACGAAAGTACCGCTCTCGGGAGTTTCGGGGTGGCAAGTGACTGTGGAGGAGCCAGACTCGCATTTGATGGTGAGTAAATCCTGCGACCCATCGCTGACTTTGGTGAGCCGGGGAACCGACAGTACAGGCGTCCACGATAGCTTCAGCGATCGGCCGATGGCCGCAAAGATCTTAATAGGAACAGACCGCTTGTAGACATTGTTGACGTTTGACAAAATCTTGCGCTGTCCGGACTTGTAGATGACATGATAGTTGGAGCCCTGCTTCTCAAGCGGAAGCTTTTGAGCTTTTGGTCTGTGACACGGAGCTCGCGGAGTCATAGACCCGATACTGCTCGCCGGTTACCAGCGAGATTGTTCGGCCCTGACGATGCTGGTAGCGAGAGAGGTTAAAGGCCCAGCCCTTGCCAAACCCGATATCTTCCGGGTTGAGGGCGTTGTAATTGAGGAAAAGTTTAAAAGTTGGACAGTTCCGAGCTTCTGCGAGCACCTCATAGAGAGTAACGCTGCAGGTATATTGGTCTGTGCGGTTGTCCACCCCATGCAGAACGAAACTTCCAAAGTTAAAGCCTTGAGAATAAATCGTGGAGCCTTCAGATGGCATGATGAGAAGAGGAATAGGTTGGAGGCACTTAGGGATAAAAGACGATGCTCTGTAAGAGCTTGATCCTTCCCCTTCCTGTTAGCGGATATTAAATATCAGACAAAGATACCAGGCTATTCTCCCGATTGCCATGTCCAGTCTCCACCAGGTGGGGTTGCTCTTGGCCGAATGTTGCCAGTTAGACATTGATTGGCATCTAGGGCTTATTTTCAGCTCTTTTGTGCCTGCGCCACTATTCCTTCTAACGTGCTGATCGCCGTGATGTGTCCCGCCAGGTCGAGACGTGCAAAGGATTCCACCACAGTGTGACTGATGTCTTGTGGTCGCCAGTCATAGTCTTCTGTTCCTGCGTTGACTGGGGTATAGGTCTGTGCACACTCGTGTTCGTTTTCCTTGGTGTATCCTTCGATATCACTCTCGGGTTGCTGAGGATGAACCCGTGGCTGCACTACAGTCAAGTCAACCCCTGTTTATTTGATGCCCTACTTTCAGGAAAATAACATGGACTAACTGCGACTATCGTCTTACGGGGGGATTTTACATATAAGAGAGAATCGGTGCTGGAGATTTCTATCGTCTAAACGCGAAATTGTACTAAGTGGGGCATCGACTAAACGGGGAGGATATCCACTGGTCGCGCCGAGGCCTTGAACGGGGATCGGCAATGAACAGATGGTGGGCCTATGAGCGTGTCTCTCCCGCAACGGTGTGATGTGCAGATCACAGACGAGCATAGGGGCCTAGCCGTAGCACTGAAAAGCGGTGTGGGTAGGTGTGCTACGGCTATGTAGTAAATATGATCCGGTCGCACTACTGACGGGAAGGATTATTTATTTTGCACCTCTTGCCGCGTGAGACTTATGTGCTTGGCGTATCCAGGTAATACTCCAGGCTTGGTGGATCATGCCAACCTAGGTGACTGGGTTGGCCAAAAAATTACTATTTAACAATCCAATCAATTACATAGCTTACATACCGTAATCCAACAAAATGATCCTTCTAAAAATGGATCGCCCAATTGCTGATCTTTACGCTTGTCACTACAACACATATTATTACTATCTAGATGCTGCTTATAATGAACCATTACTTTAGATAAGGTCATAAGTAGATGTATATTTGGTCTAGGATGGTTGGGAGATCAGATCTGACAAGTATTGTAACTAGAAAGATCGTTCATGTTCGGGAGAAGCAACTAAAGGACAGTGAACGTAAGTATTCCGCTGTTTATTACAGTATTCTAATACTTACACAGTAACTCTCTTAAATTCTCCAAGGGACCGTCAATATACCCTTCTTTCTGATACTTGCTAATGAAATTATATCTGTGCTAGGTTAGGAGTAGGTGCTTATTCTCACATTGTTAAACTTACACGAAGCTAGAACAGTCATCGTTTAGTGTGTCCGGATATTCATGTGCACCCACCATGTATACAAAGTCTCTCATACTTGGGCATAAACGTTGGGGCTTAAACTCGAGACCTACAGAGCGTTTGGCGAGGATGTTGTCAACCCATTTCAGATTATATCCTCTATGTTTAGTCGCTGCGGCTTTCTGACGACCGTAATGAAAGATGAGAGTCCAGTGGTTCTGACAAGCTACCGACTTCCACGGGTCCGCAACTCCGAGATCCCAAGTACGTAAAGCTTCCATGGATAGATCACAATAAACTTCGATGCAGTCTATCTTGAGTTCGGGCTTGCAACGGGAAGCAAAGTCCAATGTATGAGACATGGTAAAGAAAACAAACGTTTAAGGAAACAAGAAAGAGCTTATGATTTTCTGAGGGACCTCTAGAGCAGTGAGAATAATTCAGATGGCTCACCAGTATGGAACTACCAGGGCAAATAGTGAGAATTTATATTTCACGAAAGACCGGCCTAAAACCCTCTACTAACAGCAGCGCGTTAGTCAAAGTTCCCAGGCGTGTTCCACTCCCCCAATTTAATTGATTAGAAAAGCAAATACCCCTTCGGAATTCATTTTACAGCCGAGCTCCAATAATACGCCTGGTGGGTATGTAACACCGGTAGTCACTTGGCCGATTAGCCTTGGGATATTTAACCTTATTGGATCCTTTCTGGTAAGAGCATCTAGCCAGGGAACAAAGCATGACTATTCATCCTTTCCTTATCTTTTGGGTTGCCAATATTCATGCATCTCACTGTTTCTATGTGGTACCAGGAGAGACAAGGGATGTTGGGACTAACTTCCCCGCTTTCCCACAGGGCTTTTACACGGCCTAGGTGTTATTTTAATACATATATTTTCAATACATCAGAATATGTTGGAAATGGGTCCAAGGAGGATGCAGCTGCGCATGATGGGATGACCACTACATAGCACGGGAATATTTTTGATACAGCTAATGAAATTTGGATCAGTCTATAGTCAACCACACTAGGGGGAAGGAAGGTGTCTTGTCTGACCTATTATAGGACATAAGATAAGTGTTCTGTCTATAAAGCAGCCTTCAGGTCCCTACTTTGATGTCATAGTTACCCCTTGCTTAGTTATCCTCTGATATTCTTTTCTCTAGCAACGACTGAACTTTGAACAGATTTTAAATCGGTAGCTTACCATGGTTGGTTAAAGGCCCATAAGATTGTTATAATGCTTGCTAAATGTTACTGTTCAAGGTTATTCTGCATGATTCTATGATTCGCTTTCCAGCCCTGTTGGCGCTAAAGTGTTTACAGTTACGGGGTCTGGGAATATTGGCTCTTAAGAGTAAGAGCTTCCTGCTTAATCTGAGCCCCGAAGCCAAATCCCTTCTGGATATCTGCCAGTCCCTTTGGGAAAGCAGATTCCGCAGTGCTGACGTCTGTCGTCTGTCGGAGGACAAGCTTCTCCACGAGTACGCTGAAGATTTCTTGGAAAAACTTAACTATGATGGGCTACTTATGCTCTCTCTCCTTACTTGGCACTTTAATGCGTCAGTTCACAACTTTCCGACGGCGGCCCTGCCTCCTCGAGAACTCCTAGAGTTTTTCTCGCGATCAACAGGGAATCTCGAGCAACTATGTGAGATTCTTTGGAGTCGATACAATGCATTTTCAGAGCGGAAATTGACGCTAGGGGCTTTTAAGGCCAAATTCAAGAAACTTGTGAGCTTTCTTGAGCATGGATCTGGCTTATACTTTCTTGCATCTTCTCGGTAGGAGATGGCGAGCAATATGTACTACAATATGTATGTATATTACTTTGCAACAATAAAAGTCAAGCAACCTGACATTCTTGAACCGTACTTTTCCATAAGTGAATGCACAGTATCTCATCTCCTTTTCGATGATCTTGCAATTTCATTTTTATTTGCTGGATGCTACCTTGCATGTACCCATGGCAGGTCGGCAAAAGGAAGAGAATAATAATAAGTATCTATATGTGCGACAATCGTTCATGGTTAGTTTTTAAGACTATCTTAGTGCCTATATGTGCCGTATTCTACTCCCTTCAACAATAGGTAGGGGGGGGATGTGGTTGGGGGGTCATCAGCAACGCACCCTGTGTGAAGGGTTCATAATTAATGCTCTCCTTGCCTTGGCCCTATACATCAATCCATTCCTACATAATAAGATATGAACATAGAAAAATAATTCTGAATATGGGCATTATATTGTTGGACAAAGTGGTGGCTGACTTATCTTTTCAGCTTGAATGTTCTGCCCAACAACTATCTCTGGTGATAGGGAATGAGACGGGCGGATAGGGTGGTCTGGCCATTGACCCAAATAGACTTGCCAAGGGTGATGTCCGTACGACCGATCAAGCCAGGTCCATCTACACGAAATGCAGTGTAGACAGCCTGAGAGATGTTCAGGGGAGTCAAGGTTGGTTTATACGTGCGGAGGAGGGTGAGTGTTCCCATCTAGTTAATACAGTCAGTGGAATTTCATCAACAGTCAAGCCACCACAGCCTTATGCCTTTGTATAGTAGGTCCCGGACGGGAATAAGGTGCACATCAATCTCAGTTTTTGGGGTAACAACGCCCGTGCAATCCGGTCCTATCTCATTCTCCTTGGCAGAGAAAGCGTCCCATCGAACCAGTTGTTTATCTGGGGAATAAAAATGAGTATTTTAGCTTCCACTTCCTTATCATCTAGGACTTGCAGACAATGTGAGCAGTTGCTCCAGCCCTTAGTAACTGGCTGCTGGGTAGCAAACTACAAGCCATATCTCTGCATTCACTGTCGACATTTTTGTGGCTACGCGGCTGGCGGTCGAAATGAACCGGGGCGGCATAATTCAGGCGATGGGGGAGAGCATAATTGTTCAGGCAAACAAATTTGGTAGACAGGTGCAATCGACCTTAGAAGTTTTCAATTTAATCTGTTTGATACCTCAGATAAAATGAATCTTAACAGTCTGCAATTGACTATGATCTGTGGTGGATGGGTTGTTGCTATGGGGCTTGTCCAAATCTTCGCCATAGTGTTCGAGTACTGTACATACTGAACATCAAAGCATTTATTGGCTAGCGGCAAGTCGTGAGCGGGGATTGAAGCCCCGAGGGGCATCTGATAGCAGTAAAGAAATGGTTTGAAATCGGATTTTCTCATACCGAGACCGTTGTGGGTTTCGTCTTTCTCCGTTCAAAAATGGTTATACAATGTATCCGAGCGAGCAAAACCACGAAGACATTTCGGACAAAGAAATCTGATCGGTGTCTTCTTCAGAGTATTAAACTGCCTCTCGGTCTTAGGCATTTTACATTTAGAACACAGGAGGAATACCAGCAGGTTGGAGTTATGAAAAGTTCGACTCTTCAGATTGTCCTGTTAGTCACAAGACGCGGTACGTAGTCCATCTTACCCCACTTGAAACAATACGTGGTTGCTGCGGGAAGATCAGGGCCGCTTCTGTCTCTCCCAACAGAGCAGTTTCTTGGCTGTGGATGCAGTACTAACGAAATCTTTAGGAGGCAGCAAGATCCAAAGCTCGACCAAATATGTTACTCCAGCTACCTAGCACATAATATTACAATACACATTAAGTACTAGGATACCATCACTAGTTAGTCGAAGATCCTTACAAAGCCGTCTACGTTTCTGTTCGAGTAGACTGGTCCAGCATGATCAGTCGTGAGAATAGCATACCGCACAAGCCCTTTCATAACCGCCGTACTCTTGACTGGTTTCTTGATGTCATCCTTAGCCTAACACTCATTCAATGCGGTATCATCAGGGCCGCCAAATGACCAGTTGTTCCAGCTCATGATATTGCTCTCAGCGTGGGTTATTTCGCCTTACGGTAGGTAATTGGATGGAATCGAGACCGGGTTTATATCAGAGAGTAAATCAAGCTCATGCGGCCATGCTGACTGGGTGGATATAAGCATCGGGTCTTAGAGTGGATTAGTTTTGTTGTTTTTATTACAGCAGTGAAGACATACCGGCCAAAGGACCACTGTCACTAGTTGTGTCTGGAGATGTACACTGACTCTCAATATCTTGTCCATAGTGCTTGACTATAAACAGGACCTCGAAGCGCTTAGAGCCAAATGGCAGCTCCTCAGCGGGGATTGAAGCCCTAAGAGCCTTTTGATAGCAGGAGAGGAACTTTTTAAAGTCAGTGTCTCCCACACTCAGGCCAGCATGGACCTCATCCTTTTCGTCTCGAAAGTGGCGGTATAAGGAATCTGAACGGGGGAAGCCTTGAAGACATTGGGGACAAATGAGCCTTATCGTATAATCTCTTTAAGAGTGTCATACTGTCTTTGCACGCTAGCCATGTTATCCAGGAAGAAGAGTGAATGGTCATTATTTCATTCTTCGGGGTTTCAAAGGAATAAATAATCTACTAGCCCAGGTAAATAGGTCATCTTCTCGTTTAACCTCCAACTCATGGATAAGTTAACGTACTGTCTCCAACTTTGAGAGGGAGTCACTTCATAGTGCTTGTGCACCATGTAGATGCACCTTTTGGGGCAAAAATAAGATGTACACTTGACTAGCGCAGCTCTGGTATATACAGTAGGAGACTACGTGTAATCCATGCAGCTAATTCCAGACGCTGTGGCTTCCAAAGCTCCTCTCCAGCATCATTCAAAGACGCTAACTGGATCAGAGGGATTACGGATAGAAACCCGCTTACGCTTGTCCCTGGCCTCTTCTCGAAGTTGATCCAATTCCTTCTCGAGGAAACGTCCCTTCGGTATTGATTCCGCAATCTTGTCCAATGCTCTGCAGCTCCACCCTGCAGAGACAACTGCACTTGTTGCTTGCGGTCCAATTGACTTTAGCTCGCTCCAAAGGAGATAGTCAGGGAAAAGACCGCGGCGAATCGTCACCACCAGATCGTCAGCGCCTCTTTCCACATCAATGAAGACTATAGCCTAAGCCATTATTAGACCAGCGATCTATGATGCAAGTATGATACTGACCTTGTCCTTTTGAACACTGCTTATAATTAATGCCAGTTTTTTTTTCATGTCCTTCCAACGCGGAATTATTCTAGCGAAACAATCCATTACTGCTCAGAAGCAAGTAAGGTAAGAGTTGCCAGCGTGAGAAGGGTTTAGTGGACGCAGAAGACACAGATAGAAGACGAATGCGAGGGAGGTATACATGCCCAATGCAAATAGCATACCTAGAGCATTATTTATAACCATTCCGGTGCTGAGCTGAGGTTGCCGCTTTCTCCACCAGACCGGCGACTCGTAGCATATGCACGTCTAATCTGATTCGACATCCCAGAATCTCCTCCATAAAGTTATCATGAAAAGGTTTCAAAAGCAAGGTCAAATGCTCGACTACGAGGCGCATCTAGTCTATAGATTTCGAGCTTAGTGGCAATAAATTACAAGTACGACCCGTAAGGTACAAACAAAGCCATTTAAATGAAAGTACAAGGAAGAATACCGATTGCCATTGGTCCTGATTGCTGGAATTAGCTAGTCACGTGCTCAATAGCCGTTTCAAGCGGTTCTATCAGTTTCTGTTGGGTTCTAATTAAGTTCATAAGTATCCAACTAACTCCAACTATTTCCAACTATTTCCAACTGGATCCAACTTTTTTTGATTCTTTTCTTTTGCGTTCAACAATATTTGAATGGATTTAATTTAAGCGTCTAGAATTCTGAGTGCCGCCCAATTGGCTTATCATCTTATCACTACGCCATTTTAGCAAAGAACGAAGAGGTCATAATTATGCCTAACCACAGTCTGACTGCGGATGAGGCTGTCACTAGACTCGTCAAATTTTCCAACCTGACACATCACCGAACCTATCTCAAAGATTCGGAACAAAAGCGAGTCGACGAGGCTCTTCAGCTTCTCACTAATGGACGACCTCCGGTTAATGCAAAAGGTGCCAAACAAAAAATAACTTATCTGGAGACCCAGCGGAACATAAGAAAGAAGTTCGGTGACACCGGAGTCGTTCTCTGTGCAGCTGGCCTGGGGCCTTCTATCATTGCTAATATGAGGGACGAGGAACGAGTGTACTTGCCTTCTAAGCTTAGCGAAAAGTGGAACGAATTAGAGATCGATGTATTCGAAAACCTTGCGAGTGGAGTAAATAAAGGTACTGTAGTTAATCTCTCACTGCATGGAATGAGTCTGACACAGGATAGACACATCTCTAACTTCTGTTCACGGTGACGTCTATGAGCTCTCCATGGAAGATTTGCAGAAAATCGCGGCAATGCCAGGCCAAATTACTGGCATAGTACGACTTACCGATCCTTACAATAGATATCAATCATCATTCGTCACAATCCCACTATCTAAAGAGCTGACGGATTCCTTAATAATAAATCGAGAAAGGATCGTGGAATGATTCTAACGTCATGCTTTATCTTTACCAATAACATATCCTACTTCGATTGATCCAGATCCCCTCAGACACCAGGTACTGTCCCAGGGGACGACCACCAAATGCCCAGCAAATTCAGTTCCAACCATGTCTATGTACGCTCCGCTATCATTTGTGATGTGAATGGCGCCCTGGCTTTTTGTGACGTCGACAATAACAGCGACAGATCTCGGGGGGGGTTTTATTCGAGTCGCTTTCGGAAGGGTAGTCCACTCTATGCTTTCGCAACTGTCAAGTTTCAGCTATAAAATAGTTAGCCGTATCTGGTGTCCTTCAACATTAGAAATACATACATTCTGGTTTATCGTCCCCAGAAGGCTGTCCCGCGGAATGGAACCAAATTTGTGTTTTTGTATCTCGTCAGTCATAGCTAAAATGATCCATTAGCTTAAAAACCACCCGGGAAAGTTTGCGTCTCAGCAAATAGTTCACTTTACCGAAAAGAAAAGAAAGAACTAACTTTGACTTACAGGCTCAGAGGGAGGTATGCCGTAAATCAGTGGAAATGGTTTGAAGGTATAGATATCATCAAGAACACTGTCGTGACTGTAAAAATCTGCCTTGCTCTCCTGAGAGTATTTGTATGTGCCAGGATTATCTTGCTATACAATTCGCATTTATGTCCCATCTAATGGGACCAAAACATAGGATAGCTAGGCAGAGTTTCTGGAAAAATCCTGTCCTGGTCGGCGAAGGATTAGGTATGACTGGGCTGTCATCCGATCAGGCAAGAGCGGTCCAGTCTTCGTAGATGGCAGGGAAAGAAGTGGACAAGTTTATTAGGTATCACTGCATACAGCCCATCGAATTATAAGGTGTTGATTTTGCATTGCAGTATCAGAACCTTTAAGAATGCCCAAGATAAAAAAAAAAAAAAAAAAAGCATGGTCAGGTTCTAAATTTGGAGGGGCATGAAGTGGGGAAAATAAGAAAGACGGAACGGGGTTTATTATTTCTCCATCTACCTCAAGTCATGCACATCTGTTGAAATTGTGCCAAGCCACGCTACCTGGCCGGCGCGGCCCATCTTAGTCAGCCATCCTATCCGTCGTCATAACCGTCTCCCATAAGATCTTGTACACAGGTCATAGAACGATGTCGCCCGGCCTATAACCTGACTAAGATGATACAGCGTCTGCACAGATGAAACATCCAAGTATACTTCTATCTCCAACGTTCTTCTACATAAGGACTGATAATAATAATAAATACGTTAGTTGAACTAGAAAGGTGTTCTATCTAGTCAAGAATTTTAGCAGCACTGTTTTGAACTTTTTTCTATAAGACCTTTGATAATCTGGCATAATGGGAAGAGAATCCAAGCAAGTTGGAATTAATAGTAAACACCTATAAATTCATTGTTTATCTACCAAGACTGACATTGCTTCGCAGCCATTGATAAAGGGGGAGCGAAAATGTGCTAGAAGGTTCACACATCCGACAGTCCATCACTGGTTAACCATTTGACACCTGATCTGGGACTTCCAGAGGCCTCATTACTTTTGGTCCTTATTCTCCGCCGCTGGTTCTTCGGGTCTGTAAACATGGTGGGTCGTGATATGGCTCCCATCTTCCTTTTTAAAATCCACAGTTAGGTGCTCTTGTGGGTCGTTGTCGTTGCCATGCCAGCTTCCACTATTTTATTATCAGCCGAAGTAAACAAGAACGGCGAATGTCTTACGTAGGGGCCGATCGAATATGCGCCTCATACACTCCTCGATGTTCCAGTTTCTGAGAATGTGTAGTCACCGCTGCGTCCGCAGAATCGGTTTTCTGATGGCCTTTGGAATAGGAAATCTTCTGGAGGGGCATCGTAAAGTAGCAGTCTTCAAAATTTTTGATTATTTTCAATAAATTATTGTATTTAACAGCCTTAGAGAGATTGATCAACTTGTGTTCTTTAGAGAGCCCTGGGAATTCACTTCTTTCAGCTTCCTTATATACATAGCGTTCGTTCTGCCATTGCTCCTTATCTGGCGCTTTGGACTTCGAGGTTGAGCGCGTCCTGGACCAATTGTAGGGTTCGCAAAGCCAAAGATTGTTTTCCAAGTGCTTTTTATGGTACTGGCTAGCAAGGGTGGTTCGTGTTTGTAGCGTAATAACTTGATTTTTCCGGACTAAGCGACTGGTCACATTTCATCACATCAGCTCAGGCTTTCCAAACCCAGAGCTTGACGGAGGGTATAAACCTTGCATGAGCTTTAAACCGATCATTTCCGAGATTGCGGTCTCGGTTAGGCTGAGGTGTTACCCATGTGACTTGTGAGATAACCTAACCGTGGTTTTGAATTAATATGCCGTGACCTAGTTATTAGCCAACACACCCTTCGCTTCCCTAGAAAGGCAGGCGGTAAGTAAAACTGACCAATGGTAGTGTACATGTAGCGCGGGACAAGGTTGTTGAAGCCTGAATCACGCCGAGTTGGCGCAGATCACAGCGAAGGCGGTGGAGTCATCCATGTGACGTGCGATCGCCGGTTCAGAGCAGTACTTGTTTCTTTAGTTTTCCACTGTTCTCCTTTCTGTTAAAGTGTTTGTGTTGGTTTTAAGTTGGTTTAATACTCTGATCAGGCCTTTATTTTTCAAGTATTGATCGGAAATTCTCCTTAAGAATTATGCCTTCTCAAGGGGATTGCCCTGATGCTGACCCTGTTCACATCAGCCAAGTTTTGCATAATAGATATCAAGTTCTGAAAAAACTTGGATTTGGGCGTTACTCGACTGTCTGGTTAACGAGGGACCAAAAGTAGGTTGTGATATAAAAGGTTTATAAAATAATACTTATCTATTGTTTTAGAGAATCGTCTTATAAGGCGATAAAAATACTGAAACAAGATTGTTATGACGGCAAACACGACTTGTTTGAGTTGGATGTCTTGAGGCACCTCTGCAAAGCCAATCCAAATCATCCGGGCTACCGACATATTTCCATTCTTCTTGATGATTTTGTTCACATTGGGCAACTCGGACGTCACGTATGCCTTGTGATGGAACCTATGGCAGAGGATATGAAGGGCTTCAGCTTTTTCTTCGCGGGTGCTAAGATTCCTAATCACATTATGAAGCGAGTCACCAAGCAGCTACTTTCCGCCTTAGAATATGCACACGCCTCGGGGGTTATCCATACTGGTGGGTGAAGCTACTGAATGTGCAAGAACTACGCAATCGCGCTAATTTTGTACTCGCCTTTAGACATCAAACAAGACAATATTATGGTAAAAGTCAGAGATTTCTCTGTTATTGATCGTTACCTGCAAGATTCAGTGTCCAGACCAGCTGTGAATCTTGGAGAGTATAACTTCAATGACACCTCTGAGCTCACCCAGATAAGCATCGCACTTTGTGACTGGGGATCAGCGAGCTGGGAGAGAAAGCACCTCACGGAGATGATTCAGCCCAAGCTACTTCGTGCACCAGAGGTTATATTGCAGGCACCATGGGGCAAGGAAGTTGATATTTGGAATTTAGGCGCCCTCCTTCCAGAGCTTCTAGATGCTGTCCGAATGTTTAATGGAAAAACTGATGTGACTGGAGGGATTTATCACACCAAGCACCATATTGAAGAAATTGATGCACTCTTCGGCCCATTCCCACAGGACTTACTTAGCGACGGAAAACCAAAAATTGTACAACAATTTTTTGATGAAAGGCTCCAGATCCGGGACCCCACTAAACGTCCGCCAGCAAGGCTGGAAAGATGGATACAGTGTCTCAGTGGTGTTGAAAAGGAGAATTTCCTTTCAATGCTCCGATCTATGTTAATGATCGACCCTAAACAGCGAATGACCGCACAGGCACTACAAAGTTCACTCTGGATTACCACTTAACTTGTATTACATACGATCACATATCCAGTAATGTCGGACCTGGACTTCACTCTCAAAGAATGTGGTAATAATAGTCGTTTTCCTGGCCATGCTTGTAGTCGGAAGGTAGATTTAGCTATTAATTTCTCGTTTTGAGCATTTCTCTCTTAGCAATGCATTGGACTTGACGATTTCTGGTCTAAGGTTCAGCTAAACCTAGATTCGCAACAGGCGAAACCGATTGGGAACGTACCAGCAGCTAGGACACATCTACAGTAGCAGTTCATCTTCGCGCGCATGTATTATGGTCGAAGCCTGATTCCGTGGACTGTCTAGGTATGGATCTTGAAATGGAGAATGCAGGGAAGGTATAAACTTGACATTCTGCAACACTACGGTGTGGGCTTCCTTTCGATCCTACCGTCGAATCATGAGACAGATATACTTCAATTAACAATGAGTTTCCTTATCCTCATATGCCTTGGCGGGGGCAGAGTACCGTAGAAGATGTACTAATTGCCCCATTAGTATCAGCTAGGTTTTGCTTTCCTAGCTATGGATCATTCACATCAGGCTCTAGGTCACCTAAAAACCTGGCTAATCTTCAGTATACCATAGCGGTAACCAAAGAGAGTTTGTTTCATCGGGCGAAGGAAAGCTGTGAGTAAAGGATATAGATAAGTCATTAAGACTGCCTATGTATAGAGATTATAAAATTCTAACATCTATCTACTATGCCTCAGGGAATGAGGAATTTGAGTCAAGGCTTTGTCAGACAATGATACTGAGAAATGCACCTCACGGTCGAAGACGGATTCCATGAACCGTTTGGGTATGGTTCTTATAATGAGGCACGCTGGAAGGGACAAAATAATCGTTTCTTATGCCACATAATCCACATCGACGAGTGCCAGTAGCAAATGCCGCAAGTTCTTTTCTATGCACGTTTTACACATGATCCCAGAGCTTATTAATTTTGTTCTTCTTTTTACGATAAGCGGGAGGGAGTCTATGGTCTAATAGGCAAAACGGACATTGTAATAGCTAAGGAGAATAGAGCACTGTTACGTAGTGCCAGTGCTAGGAGAATTGTCGTTGCAAATAGAACTGTTACAGCATGAATAAAAAAAAGAAAATTCAGGCGCAGAAATGGCGATATTAAAAATGTAGGTAGCTCTAGGCCAAGTCGATCTCTACAAGCGAGACCGGGACCGCTGACCCCTGTACGCGCCGAAGAGCACGATAGATATCTGCTTCACGCGACACCTCCTTCCGAAGTCGCAACATCGTTCCTTTGCCGACAATAGTGTAACCGCATGCAGCACAGGTAACCTTGAACGGCGGCCCGTACTACCACAGCGTCCTATCGGAGTGCAGTCATAGTCCAAGTTCTCATCCAGCTACTGCTTGTCCATTTGCACCAAACCTTCCGCACTGATATCAGTTACCATGTCCGCTGGACTAATGGAGCTCCACATTGGGGCAGCGAGCATCCAATGCACCACCTTGTTGCAGTCCTAGAAGGCACCGCTGCGTGCAAAACTGATTCTCTAAGGATGAGCTTGGCCGCCTTGGTTTCGCTGGGTGTTCGTTTGGGGTGTCAATGTCGTTCGTTGAGTTGGGGGAGAGGATGTGATTTGGCTGAACCCCCGCTGCGGAAGTAGCAGGGTCTACATCGGAGTCCGAAGAATCCTCACGGCGAGCGATATCGGGAGGTGCACAGCAAGACAGGGAATGGGTGGGCACTCAACGGCCTGGGCGACGGGAAATTTGACCGGAGACGACGGAAGGTACTCACTTGCAGTCTTTTCAGGACTGGTGGTCTCGGGTAAGGCATATTCTGAGTGATGGGGTTTCCATTGTAATTTATTTGCAGTGTGGTCGAAGCTGGTCTTCCAGATCTGGAGCTGGGCTACATTGCCATCTCCCAAGCATTGTCTCCCTGCTCGTCCACTAGCCGAAGTTTGCGTGCATGTCAGTGCAAACACTCAGCTATGTGCATCATTGAACCCTCCTATCTCAATCACAGGAGATATCTACACCATCACCCAATACACCACATCGGGGGAACTTCAAGCAAGCACAGTACCCCCACATGATCCAGCACATCACACTTCGAATTCGAGTCCAATTCCACCCCATGATTTCCAAGATGTTGCTACGTCCCGACTGAGTTGCGTTTCTTTCGGAGAGATACCCCAAGGGATAATCCATCATCGCCAAGTATATCAAGTTCGGATTATAGCTTGGAAGAGCCTTTCAGGCTGCAAGATGTGCAGAGCAACATTCCTACTGACCCAGCAATCCTCACCGATGATGGGTTCTGGGAGGCTCAAGATCCCCACCAACCTTTCCAGCAAGATGATAGTCTTATTATCCCAGGGACAATCCTCAAGTTACCCGCGAAGGGCGACGCTAATAAGGGGACCTCCTTGTTGTTGCGGTCCACCACCCAAGGTTTGCTACCTGCGTCAAAATAAACTGCTGCTGGAGCACCATAATCAATTTCCATCCATTTCTGCACGAAACTTTGTTGTCCAGCTCCAAAATGTGTGCTCCAGCATCTATAAGAATACGGATGCCCATCATGTCAAGCTTCTTGATGAACTGGATTTCAGATAAGCGTTTACCATGTGAGCGTGCAGCAAGCACATACAGCCGATTCCGCGGCTGTAGCAGGTATGTTAAAACTTCTGCATTTGTGTGAAATAACTCTGGCAAGTCATTCTGCCGGATCGTCAGAGGAAGAAGCCCACGGTTGTCGTTCGTGCCACTGAATCCCGTGGTTAATACGTGCGACAGGGAACCCTTGCATAGCACCGAATTTCCCTCGGTAGTAAATAATGGAATATCCCATCCAGACATTTGCAGTCTTTGTGGAAAGTGCCTTGCATGCATTGGAAACACCATATTATCCAAAATAGTTGATGACGGTCACTGAATAACGTAAATGGGTCCAGACTTCGCGAAGTTGGCCTTCATCGTCAGTACTAATCAGATTCCAGTGCTTCAAAGACTCCGGCAAGGTTTTTACATAACTGGTCAAGCGGTCATTTTCACTGGATGTATCATCGGAGTTGGAGACCCCCTCAAGAGACTGGCGTAGCTGGTCGAGCTTAAGACCACTATAATAAAACGATAGATAGGTGAGCACTATTGCGACATCAGGGTGGCCCCATTCAGCTTGTTCGGAAGGGACTCCCTTAGAAAAGGACCGCGACAGGATCCCTATTAGGATGCAAGCCGTACTGCACGTTCCACCTTTTTTAGGCACTGCAGAAGGATTCCATGGCCGAGTAGCCCGCGGAGAAGAAACATCTTTTTAATAGCAGCTGGTTCAACGAACGCTTGCATTGCAGCTGTGACCACCGACTGATCAACTGCACCATTGGAAATAAAACTCCGAAGTGCTTGTTGATGACCTACAGCCGGTGTAGAAAGGATTGATGCTCGGCCGGAACACAGATCATCAGCCAGTCTCTGATGGATGAAGGATTCCACATCCGGTCGGAGGATATGAATGAATAGAAAACCATCATTGGTACGCTTTGTGAGCTCAAAGCTTTCAGGGAATTCCTGTTGGGCTTCCTCTAAATGCTCCTTCACTAGGTTTAACAAAGCATGGGCGATCTTCCATCGATAAGGGTGACCATCTAGCGGCAGCTGTGATCCACTTGGATAAATTAGCTGTGTCTTAACAGCCAAAGAGAAACCTGACTCGTCAACAACAACCCGACAAACTCGTGTGAGCCAGTCCGTTATTGAAATTATGCGACTGGCCGATTCTAGGCGCAAATCCGAGAGACACTGAAGCCCACTAAGTTTGAAAAGAAGTTAGGTGCTCTGGAGTGGTGAGCACAATGCCGCATTTACCCATCGATTCCATATGTAGGGTTTGGTACTCTTGAACAGATGAAACCCCAGTTGGTGATTTCACGGAGAAAGGAATATGACAAACTTCGCGGCCAACGAGAGACCTCCCAGACGCGACTGAATAATTTGTGCAGTCTGTAGCAATAGAGCCTTGGGTACAATCAAGCGGGCAAGATTGCGGCCATTGGCTAGGGGACACGCCACCATAGGCATAATTACAGAAGTCTTGCCTATCGATAACGTAAGTATGTGCACCTTGAATAAAAGTTTTTGCCACTCTGTAGAATCCTACCTTGCCCCAAGTTCAGCTGAAGCACGGAATTGGATTTCGACACTGGAAGTATGGTTGCTCGCGCAACAGCGACTTGACATTTTGGATAAGCATGTTTGCTTCAATCTCCATCAGCAGCCAGTCTGGGAACTCACTGGGCTGCCAGTATTCATGTGCAGGGTTGTTATACTCGTCTTGCAAACGTTGAACATCGTTCTTCAGACTGGCATCGTGGATTCGTAAAAGCTGTTGCATATGGGTTATAGAGAGGCCATAGCTCAAAAGAGCGTGTTTTATCTTAGAATCAAAGCCATAGCAATTGGTTGATCTTAGCTGTTGAAGCACAGTTATCGGGATTAAGCAGGGCCATAGTTGAGCGGCATGTAGCCATTTATACCGCCTGTCGTTGACAGCAAGGAAAGCACGAATTTCAGCGAGTTGTTCTCTCAAATGGCTCCGAACTTTGGAAATAATAGCCGGAAGATTAACAGGAGTGGGAATTTCTTCTGTGTCGTGCTCTGTTGATTGATGTTAAAGCACGGCCAGACTATCCTTCATATTCTTCGCGTATGCTGTTCGTACAGCAGATTTGGAAGATGCAAGTTTTCTGATGATGCTTGTAAGCTCTTCAATCTCTGGAGAATCTGGTTTTTGTCGTGCTGTGCCATTCGATGCATGCTCAGAGCTATCAGCCGCCGAATTCACAAACTGCTCTCGTCTTGGCAATGTAGACCATAGAGAATATTTCAGCCGAAATATGTAGGGGGCCTTTTCTTTGAAAGCAAGTCAGATATTGTAGGAATCTCCACGTCTCGAATTGGAGCGGAAATACTGCAGGAGACGTGGTGAAGGTATTTCCGAGATCATCGGATTAGATCTACCCTGATATTGGTTAAGGACTTTTTGGAAATCCAGAAGAGTCTGTGCAAATTCAAAATTCTGGAAGAGCCGGAACCACTCCTCTTGAACCATGCTGAGGGCCTTATTGACATCAATGTGCGTTGCTGTTTGGTTGCTGTTGGAAGGTTATGGACACGGCCACTGCTGTAGAAGCTTCTTCGCGAGAGCGTGGCACTCATCCCTGCAAAGATCTTCAGATTCTGTCACAAAATTATAAGCCCTGTCGAAGCTTGCACCATCATTCAATATTTCAGGATAGCGGTCCATTAACGTTCCTAGAGATTCTTGTGTGGGTTTGTCATTCAATTGGAACCCAGAATATCCTGTATGGAGTGGCAGTTTCAGGTCCTTAGCGTCTTTCAAGATGCAGATCGCAGCCATACTTCGCAAAGGCTCATGTTCGCATTGTCTGCGAATGCGATTGTACCCAATGTGAACATGGCCTCTAGATGCTGATTATTGTAATCGCGACACAGATTTACCAATCTTCCCCACTCCGTGCCGATATCCAGACCGAAGAGATCGCTTAGCGGAGGATTCTGAAACTTCTCGTTATACCCTGTGATGTACGGGATTCCGTCCAGAAGCTGGGCCAAATCTGTAGTGATACAAATTCGAGAACGGACTGGTGTGAAGGATGCCCGGGGCCTGAATGTGCACCTGGAAGCATTGAACCATGAACCTTACTAGTGTAAACTGCTTCTACTGTCTAAGTAGTTGGGTGCCAATCCTAGAATGGCGATTCGCCAAAAAAGATCGAAATGCCACCGTTACATTGTCCTATGAGAAAAGACCGGAAAGACAAGAAACTAATACGTACAGAAACCGCTCCCGCATTCGCGTAACAGAGGGGAAAACCAACAATGGAGAAACCCCGCCGGAGCAGCAAAGGTATTCAAAATCAACGCAATTCCCGAAGGCTATCTTCTATGCCCTTTTTTAGTTGGGTTGCCTCAACACGCCGTTTACTAAGTTGAGGTGACTCCGCAGCCAGGCAGAGTAGATCTTCATCTGAATAGCCACTGACAGTCACCGGGCTGAATACATCCGGGAGTTTATTAATAATATGCCTCTCAATAACTTGGCGGCAGATATTATCGACAAAGGTTTTCATGGCAACCTAAGATACAATCAATAAAAGCGATGGAAATATCCGGGATATATGATAAACCTTATAGTAAGCACCTAGATCAGTTTGTGCTTCAGAGCACGCCCGCTCCTCCATATCAACGATGACACGATGATTCTGGAGAGATGTCGCAAGCCGACTGATCTCATAAGACGAGTTGCTAACGTGAAATCGACCTTTCCAATCTTCGTTGATAGCGTTGTCCAGAGAGGTGCCAAGGTCTTTCTTGGAACGGTCATTCCGCGCCTTCTCAACATTATCCGTATAATAATGGTTGTATGTGATTGGCGATCAGCCTCGTCCTCCAGCAGCTTGTCAAGTTCATTGAATGCTCCCTTGACATTCTCATCCAGTGTGGCGCTAATAGATCGAGAGATGGTTTCCCAGACATCGGTATCGTTTATAACAGAGACCAAAACAGATTGTACAAAGCGGGAAACCAAATCCGCAATGACATTAACATGGTCACGAGCAATGTCACTCCAACGTGCTGATTGCGCGTGAAATAATTCAGCTAATAAGACCGGGCTATAATTGCCAGGAAGTTCTCGGCCTCGAGTACGGTAGTATATCTGCAGCAGTTAGTTGCATTCTTTCGGAAATTGACAGTCACTGCACCTTCTTGATCCACATCGACATTTCCTCCTCGGTCACTAAGATCTGACCACTTTCCGGCTCAACATCTTCCTGGTCTTCGGCCGAAACCACTCTACGCTTTTGCCCATGCTCCCTCATATAGTTAGAAAATTTTCCATTTTCAATGTGAATAACAGCGCGGAGACGGTGAAATTCATTTTCGTTGGTGATTTCATGAAAGAATGCGTCTCGGCTACCGTATACTCCTTCAACTCCTGCCCTCACTAGGTTCTGAAAGTCTGTGCTGATGCGTGTGAGGTACATGCGTATTTGGGCAGGCGAGGTCCGTTCCGCCCCAAGATTCATCAATTCCTTGTTAATCTTATTTAGCAGTTGAGCGACATCCTTTCGAACTTTGGGCAATTCGCGCTCGATGTGACGGTCGAGGAGGTCCTGCATGAATGCCCGCAGATTGTCTATTCCGATACGTGAAGGATCGAGTCCAAGCTTCTTCCAAGGTTCATTCGCAAAAATTGCTGCTCCGCTTTCCGACGTTCCGCCATGGTCATGCCCTTCTGCAATTCGGAGGGCTTGGGGTTCTTGAGAAGGAAAAAGCCAAGCTTTAACTTTGTCCTATCGGCATTATTGGCCAGTTTCGCAACACGCGATTCAGTGCCATCATTAATGAGGTCAGGTTTCGTAATAATTCCAACAGTCCGGAGGCCATCCTTGTCGAAGCGACGAGCACGCTGGATGATACTCTGCGTGTCCACATCACTGCTTGCGGGGACCACGCCAGAATAATGGTCCGTGAATTCTCCAAATAAGAATTGACCAGATCGCCCACGAGCTGCACGTCTTCCTCATTTTCAGAGACGGAGATCAAACCAGGGAGGTCAACAAGGGTCAGATGCAAGCCAGTATCGCCGGCAACCTCTAAGCGGAGCACGTCAGCCGCAAAGGCTGGCGAGTCTTTCACACCCATAAGGCTTGCAGCCTGGTCAATGATGCCAGGCAAGTCTGCAAGGTCGCTTATGTCGCGGCGAAAGGCGCTTAACCTAGTCTTTTCGTCTTCCGCTCGCGACATGTTTGGTATGATGGTGGCTGTGGTTCGCTGCTCTCTCGGCTCATGTCGAAGGATGATTTCGGTAGCAAACCTTGTGCAAAGGCCATCCTGACGAGGAAATGGAATGCCACTGATCCCCACCAAGACAGAGCTCTTCCCTGCCGACTGATCACCACAGACAACAAGCTGCGGCAGTGGGATATGGTCTCCAACCCCGTTGGCGCGGACACAGTCCACCTGGTTGAGACGTTCAGATATCCTAGATGATCGAAGGCCAAGTCCGCTTAGGGCCTGGCCACTTTCCAGCGGCATCGAATCCTTTTTTGGCGGTGTATACGATGAAGGCGTAACCCTTGCTCGTATGTTGAAAAAGGTCTTAATAAGAAAAAGACAGACGGGGAAGATAAAAAGGGACCAGACTCTTTATAATCGCGATGGACAGCGGTCATGTCTGAACGACCCAATCAGATCAACTGTGTATTAGAGGCGCTATGCTAGGATCGGAGCGAAATCCGTTTGCACTTACTGTTTGGTTTATTAAGTTTGAAGCGAGGTCCGTTTGGGCTCCCTGTTTGGTTTATTACTTTTGGCTGCAGGGATAGCGGTCAGACATGATAGAATGTGTAGACATCTATGTGACTGGCTATCTTTATTCTCTTTCTTCCGTCCTCATGCTTAGTATTCTGTTGCACGCACAGAATAAGTTGATTTGGTTTCATTTCTATCTTTGTTTCGTAGGCCATAACAGGGTCGAAATCCAATCCGCAAACGATGAACAGGAATGTCTTGTGGAAGAATGGATGGACAAAGAATCATGCTATTTGTGCTCCTACCCTTGGTGCGGACGAATTTAGAGCGTCATCAGGGCCTGTAGTGGCCTATTTGCCTTTGTTTCCCGTCATGGCGGGCCCCTGGGCACGCGGGTGCGAAACCTACCAGATGTTTCCGCGAACTCCAGCACTGCACCTAGAGTACCGCTTTGGCCTAAGCTGTTCTGTTTGTCTTCTTTTCCTCGCTGGCCCTTTGCTCCCAGAAAAATAAGATGTCATCAAATCCTCCGCCAGCATCTTTCCGTAGCTTCTGTCAGGGCCCTCAATTTGGGGTAGCCCACGAGAACGTGCTCAACTGTCTCTTTCGCCCAGCATTCGCATTTGTCATCTCACGAAAACGATGGAGTTTGCCGTGGGGAGCGAGCCATGAATGGCCTGTCCATAGTTGTGCTAGTAAGTAGGCTCAGTTACAAGCTACCGAGTCATATAGTCGTTGGACATGGATATAGGGTAGCACGATATTGATTCGACGGAGATGTCCACCTTTCTTGGATGGGTTCCATTCACGTGCCCACTTCTTTAGAATTGTTCTCAAATAAATCCTCTTTCTCGCGAGACCAAGCGTCGTAATGGGTGCGTGCCTTTCGGGTGCACGCCTTCTTTGGCTAGGAGGTCCGCTCGTCATTCCCCAGATCGTCGCAATGCCCCGGGTTTCATTGATTGCAAAGGGGAAGTTCTCGTGCTTTTAATTCTCTTGTAGCCCTTAGGATGGCCTAGACGATCCGCTGACCTGACTTGTTAGACGGGTTCCTTATTTCCTGCAGTGCTGGCATGTTATCACAGAGAATTGTTGCTGGCTTCTAACTTGTTTTGACGGTCCCACCACATTTTGTGCGTTATACTGAGAGCTAGGCTTATGGCGTAGAATATTCCCATAAGGGATCCCCGGTGTCAGCGGCTTTTCTACAGCCTCAAGCCGTTTGAGGTTCCTGGTCTCATTGTCTGAGCCAGTGGGAAACGAAATCCGTTTTCTAGCCCTCTCAAGACATTTGTGTATTAATTGTTTACTCTGTATATACAAACTAGCGACTGTATTCTACGACCGTTGTTGGAGCCTTAAATGTGTTGGCAAGGTGTGTTTCCACTTCCAACGTTTGTGTTGCAACCGTCCTAAATGCGGGCACGACTTAGATCAGTGTGGTTCTTTGCACAGTGCTGAGAGCCCAATGATAAGTCTTGTCCTTTAGTGGGTTATGCCAGATTGTCGATGCGTAGTCCATAATGGGAGCCACACAAGCCCGATATACTGTAGTTGTCTCATCTGCCCTGGGCAGAGATATCCCAGACTACACAGTGCGATTGGACACGTTCCACCTTAGTTCCTGATCAAACACAAACTTTTAGTATGAACTTACGGCATTCCAACCCAAGATATCCTCCTCGGCGGGCTGATACGAATTAGAGTCCATGTCGACAAATCTTCTGCCCTCAAGGAATCCAGCACGTATGGCCTCAAGTCCTAAGAATAATAGAGTAAAGATAGTGCCAGCCAGGATAAAATACAGTATCATGCCTGAATTGGTGTCATGGCATCTTTTTAGTGCAGTGGTACTGTCGACAGATAGTTGTCAGATATACGGCTAGTCCCGATGAGGAAATAGAGTACTATTAGTGAAATGGTCTTGTTTGAATGAATTGAGCTGGTTGGACTCTTCTTGATTATTCTTCTAGAGTATTCTTGATTTGTTGTGTGCTCCGTGGGGGTTTTATCCCGATCTAGTCACATGATTCCGGTCCACCAACGGCCATATTATTTGACAGGTAATCACCTAAGATGCAAACCATTACTTTATCATGGTTCGGCGCAGCCGAACTGGTAGGGAAATGGGTGGAAATCATGCCAGCGACGACCAGGCAACAATATAGGAAGGTTGGCAAGACCGAGGGTGCGCCAATGGGTTAAGGGCATTATGATACTCAGCGGGAATGGTAGGGGTTCGACAGGAGGCGACTTTTTCATCACCATATAATAGTTCTGTGGTCCAGCAGAAACTGCCTCTGCTTACTACGGGCCTGTTTCCACTCGACGGAATAGCCTTCGGCTGACTTAAAAACGCGCAAGCTATTTTGAGCTCCCCCTTATGCTGATCAGTTCATGAAGAGCACCAGGTTAGACTAACTGCCACACGAAACATCAACATACTGCAATATTTGGTATATTCTTCACAATATCAGTGCTGCGCCAAGTGTCTGCAGAAAAAGAGCAAAGAAGAATGCGATAGCAACTGAGATGCTCTGCGGTCAGCACCTACAGCCAGCGAGCTACGATGAGACGCCTGGTTCACTCTCCCGGCCACACCCAGGGCATCTTGAAGCGATGCCGAATGCCGCACAGGTTCATCTCATCCAGAAGGGAGCTATCGATGCATATTTGCCCAAAAACACAGCGCAGCTTAGTTCGCTCGAGCTTTCTCACAGGCCGGCGGTGCGCCTCTGAGGAGTCGAATCGCCGAGTGGAGTGTCCGAAGCCTCACGGTTCAGAGAATTGTGGAGAGATACCCTAATTTGCCCAGTTTTCCCAAGTAGTTGTTCTGTTACAGCAGTGTATCTCCACTGATTTGAAGCGAATGGTTGTGGCAAAGGACAGTCAGGAGCTCGTGAGGAAAGTTTTAGAATTGATAGAGCAATAGACATATGAAAGTAGAGCATGATTATGGCCGAACAAAATAAGTAGATGAAAATATCTGACTGAAAAGCTAATGTATCCGCAATGTAGGCCTACATCCAGGGCGATCGCCAGATAGAACCAGACAGGATAAATTGCCCAGCTGTATTGTATCGGTCCGGCTGGGCAAAACTCCGTCGATGTTCTATGTTGCGAGATCTTGGACTGTTTCTTATTGCAACTGATTCTATCACAGATGATTGAGTGACCGCTGCTTACGTGCATGAAGCAGAAAAATAAATAGAGACTTTTGGGAGCAGATGGTACATACTTTCACTATCTACTTCACCGCGGATATCCACCGCACAGTTATGCTATAAGTCAGGACCGGGTAGCTACGACGCAAGACAGCTCCTGCCCACAAGGATGGAGACATCCGAGCGCCTTGGTATCTCTCCGGCTACAACTCTAAGCCCACCACTCCGGCTTGAGCAGGTCCATACGGTACTACCAAACTTATCTCCAACCCAACTAAACTATGCACGCATCTGAATCGAAGAAGCCAAGCTCTTGCAGGACCACACATTCACCTTGGCCGCCCTGGGGCGCGCATGTGGGGGCTGACTCGAATGGAGGCGGCCTTCGCCAACCTGCGCATCCACGGACCATTCACCCTGGAATGGGTACAACGAGTAGTCCTGACCTTAGCCCCAGGCAGATTCAATTGGTCCAATGGTTGGGCGAGCATAGCCTGCTAGTCGTGGAGCGACCTGGGCCAATCCCGCCGTCGCCGCATCGGATGCCGTTTCAGCTCAGACTGCCCGATCTTCTGTTTGCCAACCTAGACTACTCTCCCGCGCAACGGAGGCGTTACCGGACGATGGAGCCGGCTGCGCTGCGTGGAACTCTTCTTGTCACGGGCTACGCCTGTATGTTGCTCGGCTTCACCTTCGCTGCGATTGACACATATGATTGGTCCGCTTATCGTAGTCACATGACTCCTTGTAGTATGAGAACGCACACTTCCTCCCCTTCCCTTCTCCCTTTCAGCGATTCCTCTTTGTGTATATCTAGTTATTAGATAGCAAGGCATTTCGCCCCTTTACACTTCTGGGCTGTACCCCTATGCCACCGATGAGCAGCATTGGGCAGTGGCGGCCCGGGTCGACCAATGCCATTGGTGGGATACTCTCATCCCCAGGTTGTCGCGTGGACGGCCCATTACCCTGGATCAGATCTCTGGCGTTCTTCCCCGTCTACCTCCGGATGTGCTGGAAAAGGCGAGGCGGTTCATACAGCAACCAATTTATGCTGACGGTGGAAATCCCCATCTCTTGAGGAAGCTACCACCTATTTGGAGCAACAAGGGTGCGTGTCGGAAGTGGAGTCGTTGAATGCGCGGCCCTGCCTCGGTATGGGAGAGGGAGCTCGGAAGGGATAGAATCCTGGCACTCGGGGTTACGGGGATTCATCTGGCATGTACTTACGTCATTTCTCCGATCGTAAACAGACTAGGCAATTGTTTACTTGAGAAAGTTGGGTCGTCTTGAACTAGACACTTGACATCATAGACTCCTGCATTTCCTGTTCTCCCAGAATCATATTCATCGCGAAGACGGACTCCCCAAACGCGGAACATTGTATTGTCCTTTCCATTGGTTCTCCGCCTGCGCCTCCCGCGTGCTCCAGTGCTTCCCGGGGACTGTGCGCCGCTTCTAGCACAGGCGTGTTCCCTTTCTAGCTCACTTCGGGCTCGAAACAATGCTGCAGCGCCAAGGTCTGGGACACGCTGATAGTCGACGCGGAGAGCTCGTGGAATATCGCCAGACACTCCTCGTAGAATCGGTTCTCGTGATCCTGGCGCTCCCACTGCCGCAGCTTCTCCTCGCGGAGCTCAGGCAAGGAAAGTCGACGGTCGGTTTTGGCGCATCGTAGCCGTGTTCGAGCAGCTTCCAAGGCAATGGTTGAGCCGCGAACCAGTGCAATCTGGTGGTCGAGAGAAGTGATCTCGGGCAGATCATGAGAAAGGGGGAGAGGGACTGGCGTCTCTGAGGCAGATTGCCCGAGCTTCGGTGTATGAGAGAAGCGGCTGTAAATGCTGGACGCATGGTCCCTGGTGGCTGGATTTTCAAATATGGACATGATGGTCTTTCAGTCGTTGGTAAGACTCCACGTCGGATACTGCAAAAAACTCCCACAGCAGAAGATGCCGTACATATATTTGGAACTGACGGCCATATTTTAACTATCCCTTGCCCTTATGTAACAGCCTGTGGGCACCCTCAAATTGACTCCGCTCGATCCAGATCAAGCCCGCTGCAAGCTTCATTCCCTAAGCTCAGACTTAGTACTATAGAACCCCAATTCAAAGCATGGAAAGCGTTGCATTTCTATGGGCGTCTCGTTTCGTTGGTCCCTCATGGGATTCCGTGGGTACCGTCATAATTCTAACGGAAAACTGTCAAGGGCGATGTGCACTTATACACGAGTTTTAAGCTTATAGTCGTGGGTCAAGATATAAACAACTCTTCTGGTCTTGGTAGCTGGTCTCGATAGACGTGCAATTCTTTCGAAAGCCTATTAATCTCCACGAAAGAAGGGTTCTACCTTCGAGTGTTCTTTGTCTGTTATACAGTGCAACTGTTATTCGCCTCCTAGCATATAGAACATTAGCCCAATCACGGAGCGGGACCAGTAACAAACAGGATTGATCGCAGTACCCGAAAACGGGAGCACAAGCCATCATGGTTCTTGCGATGCCTGTTTGGATGCTACTGGCATTAACTACCACTGTGGTTAGTCGAACGTGGGCTTTCACTATGGATGTCAATTTGACTCTGCTTTAGGTCACTGGCCTCACTATCTACCATAGAATCCTACATGCTCGGGCTAGGGACATAGTAAGCACTACTTCCTAACTGAGCTGCGTACTAGCAGGTTTCCGGTTGACATTCAACAGGGACTCTCGTCTTAATCCACCTTCCAATACCGACAGAAATAGTATTCCCGCGACAAGAAGTTTGTTACCGGAACCCCTCTACGGAAAGCTCCATAAAGACTAACAGGAAGTTGGAACCACAACATAGCAAGGCGGGGAGAACAAACACTTACCAGGCGACGTACCAGCCTTGGCCTCGACTGCACAGTCATACCCGTGGGAGGGAACTAAGTCGCCCGTGGCGTACTTAAATGCAGACAGCACCTCGATGTAGGCCACCCTGTAATGTCTTAGAACCTTGGTTCTTTTGATCGACCATGACAGCTGGGCGGTTCTATGAATAGACCTAGGAGATGGAGAAGTCAAACAAACTTCTAACTTGGAGATGTTCCATGTGGGTAATTGTATACCCACACTGTGGCATGGGGAACTGAAGGTAGCAAAAGTAATAGAGTAGCTAGTGGACTCCTACAGGAGTACCTTAGATAGAAAAAAGTTGATTCCTGGTGTTTTCAGCAAACGACATCTACTTCCTAGTAAGGCTAATTACCCTGCAGTTGATAGAATAGCTCCCTGCGCACCACTTCCCCTGAATTCCACAACAAAATCTACGTTACTGTATAGCTTGAGATAAAAGAGAAATTTCGTGAGTGCCTCGTCTCCAGCAATCTGGAGCATCTCTATCGGGTGTTCAGCAACAAGAGCATCTGTATCTCTTTCTATTGTTGCGAAGGCCGCAATTTGAGCACCCCGGATTAAGCACCATAAGCTTGATGCTTCACGAAGTTCCGGTTTTCAACTAGATTTTGCGTTCTTCTTTTGAAAGTTGGCTGAAGTTCTCGAGGCCTGCCTTATATCTCACGCCCAGACAGCAAGTATGAAGTCGCATTTCATTGTCTCTGCCGCAGGAGAGCCGAGGAACAGACAGATGCCTCAAGCGGAATGTCTATATTCGCTCCTTTTTCCTCCCGTTTGAGATATGGACATCGCCGCGTATTTCTGAAAGCATATCCTCTCTCAAAAGGTGAAATTGATTGTCAAGGTAGGCAGCCACCCGTTGGTCGCCCGGAAGTTCCGCGATATCCTCGGCGCGACGAAAGAATGGCTTGTCAGTACAGCTAAACTCGTCTAAGGTTGGAAAAACGGCAATCTTTCGGAAGTCACAAAAATCGTTATCATGATGACCTCCCGCTGTGAATGCGGACACATCGATCGTACTTCCGGAAGATTTTACTTGCAGGAAGTGCTTGCTTGTGCCCGAGCTGGCGCAGCTTTGTAGAGGGAAAACGAAACAGTGCCCCATCGTTCACCATCGCCTGCACGTCTGCAATTACATCCACTCCACTGGAGCTTGATCGTGCTAGTAATTCCCGTCATTATCCATGTCAACGTACACGTTGCAATGTCGTCCAGCATTCGGGATGCAAACGCTTCCATCCAAGCATTCCAAAGAGTACGCGGCTCGAGGATGATGACGAGAATTCGCTCAAGAAATTGTCCGTTACACAGGCTTTTGATTCCCGGATCGCTCAAGTATTGCAATAACTTTGCCGTACATTAGTTAATGAAGTCAGCCGTCGTGCTAATTAAATCGAAGTTACTTCTGAAGGGCGGTCAAAGCGCTGTTGCTGGCCATGAGACGCTCGACAGTAACAGAATAGCCATGCTGGTCCAAAATCGCCTCGAAACTTTTTAAAGTCGTTGACATTCTAAACTGTCTGCTTTCCAGTGATAAAATCCTGAAGATACTTGGTCAAGCGATCCGACCGTGTTCTAACCGCAGCCATGTTATAATCCTGTTTGAGTTTGTGAGCTAAAACTTTGAAAATGGACTTTGAACGTGACTGATCATATGGAAAAATCATTTCTTGTAAGAGCGAGGTCCCCTTTTAGCGTGTGGTCGAGCAACGCGATGGATAGCGCCAGACACGCACTGTCAAGCTCGGCCTGGTCTTTTGCACTATCCCCATGAAGCCGGAGCACATATTTCTCCATCCGGTCTACGGCAGCGAGCTGGATGGTGGTCGGCTGGTGGCGGAGCACGATACTCTGGTCTGGACGGCTGGTGTGATAGGCGAAGCAGGTCAGGCGCTGGCAGATCCGGATATAGCGCCGGTACGTGGCTGGCTTCAGGTGGATCTGGATCGGACGGTCCCAGATAGCCGGCCGCTGCAGCAATGTGTTGACACGGGTCTGGTCGAACTCGTTCACGCGGCGATCCGCGACGGTGGTGCAGGCGCGGTGGATCAGCCGCTCGACACTCTGGGTAAATAAATAGCACGAGCAGCGGCTCGCTGGCGGCGAAGTCGTGCCCCTGCAGGTATTTTAGCCACTAGGTTAGCTCCAGCCGGGGGGACACCTCGGTGGCGTGCTTGTTGGCCGTCACGTTTTGGTTCGCGACATCGTCGGCGGCCTGCACCCGCTCAAGCGCCTGGTTCACCTGCGCCTGGACAAACTCGGCGGCGGTCATCGTGGCGGCCTGGTGGGCGGGCTCGCTCTGCTCGAGTGGCGTTACCGCGAAGAAAGCGCTACCAGCGCAGGCGGGAAAAAAGGGCTGCCAGCTCTCACCGGATGCTGGAGAGGGGGACTGGGTGGGTTCTTCCACCGGCTGCCACGCGGTTAATTAGTCCCCGGGGTGCTTGGACTGGCGGTGGCGACGCATCGTGTTGGTGGAGCGGCGCTGCTTAGATATCTGCTAATACTGTTCCTGTATTTGCGTATCTTCTTGTATTTTAGAATCCCTGATTAGTCCAAGAAATTTGTGCCAAGCACGGCTGATCTTTCGACACTCGCGTTGCCAGGCCTCTATAAAGCCCGGGCACTCAGTTTTCCGCCTTGCATATGTTAGGCCGAATGTCCACGATGTACAGTCCCCGGCAAAAGTTTGTATAATTTGTTTGCGGGGCAACCCAACCATGGTTCACCCCTCCATACAAAAATATATATATCTTGCAACACAAAAAACAATTATATTGATTTGAATGTAGTATATGCTAAATAAATGGTAAAATTCATAAAAATATGCAAAAAAGCAGAAAAATTACTTAGTATTTTGTATACCACCCTTTTGCCTCCAAAACTGCCTCAACTCGATCTTTCATACTCTTTATTATTGCGCTTTGAATATCTTGACTGATCAAGGTCCATGATTGCTCTAAAGCTTCCCATAGAATCTCTTCCTTCTTATCATTCGATCCCTTGCAGTTTTCAATGTCCGGATTTAAGTCGTAGACACCTTCTTTAAGTGGAAACCACATGTGTTCAATGGGGTTCAGATCGGGCGAATATTGGTGGCCATTCCATGCAAGGAATTGCATTATCTTGCAACCATTTGGTAATCTTTTGGCAGAATGAATGGGAGCGTTGTCGTGCATAAAAACATAGCCTGGTTCCCAAATAGTAGGCAACATCTCGTCCAATAGAGCAAGATATGACTTTGCAGTATACCCATGCTTTTTAGCTTCAAAATCACGCTCCAAACGTACAAGATCACTGCGATTTTTACCCCAAATAGCTGCCCAGACCATTACCCGGATAGCCTTGCCCTTCTTGTATGGCTGAATGTATTCCTTTTTCCACTTTTCACCATGTAAATTAAGGCGAAACACATATTGGTGGCGCGGGCCGGATCCAAGCTCAACCGACACTCATCTGACCATACAATCTTGTCCCAGTCGCTGTCGGTATAATCTTTATATTTTAAAGCCCAATTATACCGTAGTCTCGCTACTTCCGGTGTTAATTTGGGGCGTTTTGAGCTCTCCATTTACTATATCCTGACTCTTTAACAATCCGGTATAGCGATCGGTGCGGAATCACAACCCCAAGCTTTTCTTGTACCTCCTTATAGGTAATAAAAGGATTTTCTTTAATTAACCGGATTACCAAGCGTTTGTCTCTATCTGTATAGATTTTCGGCCGACCAGATCGTGGGTGGGAGTTAAAATCCTGCCTTGAAGATATTCGGTTCAGCGTGGCATAAATGGTTGGGAGGGGTCGATTCAAGCGCTTTGAGATTTCAAGAGGTTTTACTCCACCTTCATAAAGGCCCTGTATATAAGCTCTCTCAGTTTGATCCAGCTCACGATTGCGCTTAATATTATTGCTAAAAGGACTCAAAGGAGTCCTTTTTGGGGTCATGGTTGGTGTTTAAAGAAATGAGGTTTTTTGACGCGTTGGTTGACGCGACCGGGTGCTTAGCGCGATTATGAGGACTTTTGGCCAAGAACTATATGGGCGGCCTGGATGTCTGCAGGACCGTTTGGAATATTATACACTTGCTTAAATTCGACCAGCAAGTGCACCCGCGACATAGCAATTGCTATATGGCGGAATGTAGCCAGATCCATATTAATAACCAGAAAGTGGTAAAGTTCTCGGTCAAGGATCTTGCTTAATTGGGAGCCGGTCCAGCGCCCGGATTCAGGGGCGCAAATAAAGGGAGACTGAGGCATTTTATTATGGAGTGCTAGTGCTTGCAGCTGCCGCTGGAAAGGCAGCACGAGCTATAAATAGTAAACAAGTAGACCAGCTACTAGTATCTGGTAGCAGCAGCCGGTGGTCAAGCTGTGATTCTGCCATTTCGATATGGTGCTGGATAAAATAGCGGAATCCGGGTATGTGTAGTCTCAGACAAGAAGAGCAACGACTACGTGAGCAAGCCGAACGATCACAGATAGAAGAGCAGCGACGACGTGAAGAAGAGCAGCGACAACGTGAGCAAGCCGAGCGACCACAGATAGAAGAACAGCGACTCCGAGAGCAAGCTGAGGAACAACTGAAGCTCCAGACACAAGAAACAACGCTTCCCGGATTTCTCGACGCCTGCCATGTGCACTTATTTCTCGGTCTCTCCATCCAGAAAGACAAAGACTCGTCCACAAAAGGCGACCCGGTAAACGCCGACCGTAAACTCCGACCGACCAAGATTCGAGGAAAAGAGGCCCGAGAGAGGATGGTAAGTTCGGAGCTGGATTTGGGCTACTTTGAACGACAGACCGTTGAATCACGCGTTGCTTCAGTTATCAAGCAGCTACACGCGAATCCATAACTTCGACAAATGTTTTGTCTGAATGGAGACGTCACCTTTGAAAACCACGCCAATACCCTAACAGACGAGTCAAACATAGTGGCGGATATGGGTTCTCTGAGCCTAACTCAAAGGCAGCCACGTCGCTCCGGTCGCTTGGCCGCAAAATCGGGCAGTGCTAGGCTCTCAGCTGCCAGGAAGAAGCAAGAACGCTACACAGCCGAGGAGTCCCCGACCCCGAGCCGACCAGTTTGTGTTTATAATAAGGGCCCAGAGGAAAGGTCCCGGGTTTATTATTGAATACAAGGCCCCCATAAAGTTCTCTCGCCCATATTAAGTCTGGACCTCAGACATGGATCTTGATGAAGTACTCCGCTTACAAAAAGAGGAATCACCAGAAGACATCTGCCGACTGTTGTGGCGGCAGTGATCACCCAAACATTTTCTTACATGATTCATGGAGGCCTGGAGTATGGCTATGGTGTACTGGTGAAGCGTTTATATTTCTTCTGTGCTTTATGATAACCCTTCCACCGTATATTACTACTTGTCAGTGAGAAGAAGATGTTGGACAAACAACGGATGGACAGGGATCCGACGGCGTAACCGCTCATTTAACTGCGCTCGGTCAGGTACTTGCTTTCACTCTCCGCGCTTTACGAGACCGACACGGGACATCGCTTGGACAACCTCGGCAGTACCAGACTAAGACCTGGGAGATGGTATACGACGATCTTTTGGATGAAATCGCAGAGAAGGACATTCCTTCTTCCGACTTTAAACATCAGCACAGAGTCGGAACGAATACTGTCGTGCATCCCCATAAGGACCAGGTCAAAGTCTGCTATCGTTGCGTCCTGTAGTTCTTCGCAAAACTCGAGGTCTTTTAGTCATGATGATGATGCCGGGGACGGCTTTGATCCTAACACGCCTAGTCGACAACCCCGAGAACTCCACGTTCCTCAGCCGTCGGCTTCCTCGTCCTTAGCAGTAGTGGAAAAATCGCCAGGTTCACGCTCCAAAGGCAAGTCTCAGCAGTATTGCACACAGCAGTGCCTCCTGGGCCTGATCAAGGGAGGAGAATTAGATTGGAAATGTCCCAACGTCTCAGACCATGGAATTGATTGACATCGACTGAATCGGACAACACTTATTCGTCGGCTGGATCGGCAGCTCTCATGGGATAATCTGCAGCTTGATTCGAAGCTGGGGTGCGAATCGCTGCATGTCCACGGGACTTGTGGGGCTCTCTTTAAAATCGTACTGTGGTCGCACGGATATACCTTTCTAGGTAAAGGTGCACCAGTCGAGTTTGTGGATGGCTCGAAGCACGAAGAGCTCGTGTATTCACATCTCTCCCCAATCCAAGGGGTATCCGTGCCAGTACTACTTGGTAGCCTACGACTTCGTCGCCCATTCTATTAGGATGGTATTGCTGAGATGGTCCATCTGATGTTCATGGGTTACGCCGGAAGGAACTTTGCAAGCAGACATAATCTCGATCGTGATCGACTAATTCAACAAGCCGAGAAATCCTTGCAGGCGATTCACGATCTACTCGTGCTTCAGGGCGATCCAATACCCAACAACATGGTCGAGGAAAATGGACGGGTGATGTTTATTGATTTTGAGCGGGCAGCGTTGCAAACCCGACGAATACCACTAGGTGAAATTTCACCTAATCAGAAACGCAAGCGAGAGGCCTGCTCAGAGAAGAGCCCAAACATGCATGTTAACTGTTTTGAGCGCGAGAAGCGACACCTGAGACATGGATTATGATGATGTGACCGTATCGTTCCCTAATTCCATCGTATTCCAAGACGATTTCGATGCAAACTAATGCACGGCTCCTACTGGTCTTCCTTGTACTATCCACATAAACCAGCTTGCGCTATCCCACGTGGAAGAAGAAACTCATTCGGATCCAGGTTTGGGGCTGTTCATGTAGGTGTCTGCTTCAGATTGGATCATATCCATTTGTATCTCACTCCAAGTAGGGCTAGAAGATATACCATCCTCACTATCCTCGTATTCTGAACCCCACAACTCACAGCTTCTGGCCCTTCTCATTGCTTGTTCGGCCCGCAGCCTAGCCCTATCCTGTCGTGCCCTGTATTCCTTGGCACGTTGTTCGATTTCTCTCGAGAATAACCGACAATGCCGACATTCAGACATGTTCCTGCCTCCTTCTACTGCAGCCTCACGGAAGGCCCCGCAAGATCGGCAAATCACATATTGTTCTCCTTGTATGATGATGTGAGAGCCACGGGTATATCGGGTAGTGCCTTGACGAGCATTGACGCCGCAATCCACACAGAATCGTCTCCCTGCATCAACCGCAAACCTTGCTCTCTTTTTCTTTACCCTGTTGTCCGCGAATTTGGACCTTGGGCGTAGACGTAAGCAATCTCGACATGTATACAGGTCTTTCTGCTCGCCAAACGGGGAGGCCTCCACTTCCAGCATCTGGTCGAGACTGAGTGGGGGGAACAGTGCGTGGAAATGCCGGCATACCATTTTTAGTCGAATGAGGCTAGGAAAATTAAGGCACTGAGCAATGAGTTGATGGATTTCAGTGGGGAGGTCAAGAAGTGTAGTAGACCCCGCCATTCTCAACGATGAAGGAACCGAAGTATCGTATTATATGCATGAGAGGGAGTTAGTACATCGGGCACACCCTGTCATAGCTCAATTCAGGGAGAAGAAGACGACAGCGAAGACATCATTCCACAAGTTAGCGTGCAACAAGTATACTCAAGAGGAGGAGAGATGCGGGGATAGAAGTGACGTCAAACCCAAAAATCTCCTTGACGAATATGTGATAATCAGGTGACTTTTGTTGTGGAAGCTTGGAGCAATGGTCTTATGATCAGCACGAAACAATCTGATTGGGATCGGTCTAGCTATGACGATTGGAATCGAGGCCATAAAATCTGTCTCTACTACAGTAGAGACACGTTACCAGATAGACCTATATACTGCCCAGCTGGGAGCCATTCTTGAAGCACTCCAGCTTGCACGGGGACTACTCCAGGGGCATCAAGCCCTGACAGAGATCATAGATGTTAAGGCCTACTCAACAAACCAATCCAGCTTGCAATCAATCACAAATCAGGATACCCAGGGGAGTCAACATATTATCGAACAAATCACTCAACAAGTTAAAGAAATGCTGCAAGACAAAATTCGGCTAACAATAGGATGGACATAATAAACGACAAAGAGAACCGAGGACTCCAACTAGCCAAGAAAGCAAGCCAGTATGCAACCCAGGAGGGCATACCAAGACCTTGTACAATCAGCTAAACAGGATACAAGCATCTACTCTAGCACAGCTCCGGACAGGTCATATCCAGTTAAGCCAATACCCGTCGCACCGCCTCCCCACTTTTTGCAGTAGGGGTCGGCTACACTTCAACGCAAAACACACTTCAACGCAAAAAAAAAATAATATATTGAAAAAATCAATGAATATTGCCTAATATAAAAATGATGAAGGTATACCACGATCCCCTTGCGTATCTATAAAAATAGTGATTCAGATGACTCATTTTCTGGCTCCACAGAAGATTGTGTGGGTGATTTATCGATATCTTGACCAATTTGCTTTAAAAAGAGCTTCCGCACCCTTGCGATTTTCTTTCTGCATAGCTCTATAACGAGACCGTATTTCCTCTGCTTTTCTCTCGTCAATTTGACGCCGAACTTGCCAATTATATATAGGACCTGGTTTGACCTGCCGGCGGGATCGCGTGGTTGAATTAGATGGTTGTTTTTGCGCCTCTAAGGTTTCATCCAATACCGCCGCGGACATGGCTCTTTTTCTCTGCGTTGGATAAAGCACCACGCAGGATACGATCAATTGTAGGAGAAAGCTCCTTCTTAGTGGATCGTAGTAAAGTAATTTGATGACGAATTGAATACAGTGTTTTAGGTGTTTCCACTTTATTTTGCAGTGGTGGCGTTGGAGCCCTCTGTACGGTAGTGGTAGTGGTAGTGGTAGTTGTTGTCACTACTGCAGTATTCTCGGTAGTTAACGAATCCAGCTGGTCAAAATTCTCAATTATATTGTCCCCGTCATATATTTTCAAAGGTTCCTCCTCCATATCTGTTGTATATCCAATCTGTTGCAAGACATGCATGGGATTCCATGGCCGGATCCCTACCTCCCGCCAGCCGGCACGGATTGTACGGGGCTTTAAAGCTTGCTTCCGGATGTTATCAATATCATATAGGAATTATAATTTGTCATATTGCTTGCCATTTATACGGGAAACGGCGTTAACTGCATCGGCGTGGCAAGCTTTAAGCTGTTGAAAGGGAACTGAATCAAGCGGTTGTAACCGGTGTGTTAAATGGGGTGGAAAAGGTAACAAAATAATTTTATGATCTTGACAGAATCGCACAAAATCCATAGTAAGATGGGACTCATGGTTATCCATAAGAAGAAGGCGATATCTCTCTTTTTGTCGCCTGCGTCCGGCAGTATGCTGGTTAAAATGATGAATCCAAAGATATGCAATTTCATCATTTGTATACCCTGATTCAGAGGTTTCAAGAATATAATCATCTGGAAGATTGGTTTGTGTATACCAGTCCTCTAGCCGAACCTTGCCTGGCATAATCAACAACGGTGGAATTAAGTCACCGGTAGAGCTGACACACTCAATTGCTTACCAGTATCCGCGATGACGCGCTTGCAATAGCGTTATTGCGCTTTGGATACTTAGTACTAACTGATTCAATGCGTCCCTGGCCAACACGAAAGCCAGTTTCATCAAAATTCCAGATATCTTTATCTGCAATATTAAACGCCTCAATTTGATGCTGCAACTGATTGTACTACTGCAGAATATCTTCAATATTCTCTGCCTCGCGCCGATCCATCTCAATTACACGCCGCTTCCCTTTGGTATACTGTGGATTCCGTCGTAGGATGCGATATCCCCGGTTTTTGGAGACTCTTGGTGGTGGTTTTAAAGGATCAATATGGCCTCGTTTAAGAATTGTATTAGCAGCCTTTTGAACATCACTAATACTTAACGGAGCGCCTAGGTCATCAAACCGATCAATATGATTATATAAAGCATCAAACTGAGCAGGATCAATAGGCTGCTGAGTCAGTTTCCGCGTTGATTTGCTTGCTCTACCACCGATTCGAGCACGAAGGCGATGATAGGATACACCATATTGACGCGCAGTTTCTGACATATTAACGCGCGAATTTTCGGGTTTTTTTTTATTGTATTCATGTACGGCCTTCTGAATAATATTCTCCTCTACTTTATATGTTGATTCCATGATTGTGGTGGTGGGAATAGCTTCAAAAGTAGTAAAAAATTGATTTTTGCGTTGAAGTGTGTTTTGCGTTGAAGTGTGTTTTGCGTTGAAGTTAGCCGACCCCCTACTGCAAAAAGGGGGGGGGAGGCGGTGCGACGGGTAGCCACCTAACGACCAAGATCCTCTTCCAGAACATGCGACAGAAAAGGTGAGAGTGGACAAAAACTATCGAAATGGAAGGCAGCAACCTACATGCGGCGCGAGATGCCTACTTGAGTGTCCTAACGCTCAAAGTGGGTACCGAAGAGGTAACGGATAATCAAGAAATGGCTGAAGCATTCTGATCCTGGAAACATTCTTTCCCAAAATGGCAGACGCTAAGGAGGAAGAACTTGCGGCTCCTGCAGAAAGGCTGCCATGGGAACCGATCACTAAGGTTGCCAAAGGCACCACTGACCCCGGCGAAGATAGAATCCCGACATTAGTGTGGAAGCACCTATGGACGTATCTGAAGGAGATAATCACCAAGATCTTCACCAAATCAGTGGAACTGGGCTAGTACCTCAGTCAATGGAAACAGGCGCGTACTGTATACGCAAATCAGGTCAATCACAATATACGTATGGCGCGGATAAACATCAACAACGACGAGCCGTGCTGTGTTGTTCCTTTCCCACCGCTTAATACCCTGGGGAAGATACTAGAGGCTGTTATGCCCCGAAGATTTTCCTTCTGGGCAGACTACTTCCAGATACACAGTTTGGAGGCAGACCGGGACGCAACACAGAACATGCCTTGCTGGCGCTGGCCAACGCTATTAGTCGAGCGTGACTGCGATCAAAGGTGGCCACGCTTGTAGCATTTGATCTAAAAGGCGCATTTAACGGGGTAAATAAGATCACTCTTGACGCCCGGCTGTGAGCCAAAGGCATCCCATGAAAAGCTCGACAATGGATTCAAAATTTTATGGACAGCCGAGAAGCCAGTACCACATTTGATGACTTTGAGACAGCGATCCTACCATTAGAGAATGCAGGTCTAGTACAAGGATCTCCGCTCTCACCATTCTCTTCGGTTTCTTCAACTCAGACTTTGTAGATCAACCGGTTGATTACAATGGTGGAACATCTGCCTTTTGTCGATGACTACTTCCGGTAGCGAGCCGGCCCATCGGCAGAGGCGAACCTAAAGTAGATCCCCCGGACTGAAGCATGGGCTCCGCAAAAGGGCTCGTTTGCTGCGGAAATGACAGAGCCGATCCACCCGACCCAGAACAAGAAAGAACACGTTGTAGGACAGATTATTATAAATGGCAAGGTTATCAAGCCCGCCGACACAGCGAAACTCCTGGGGTTATCTTTGACAAGGAGATGCGATGGAAAGACCATACACAACAGGCAGTTAAACGACCAACTGAGGATAGCACCGGGAGGACTAAGACATCTCCGGCCGGAACAGATGCGACAACTCTACCAAGCATGCGTGACACCAGTAGTAGACTACGCATCCACAGTCTGGCACTCAGGGACAAAATGCACCTACGACTTCTGGGAACCGCTCATATCCGGGTGCTCTCAGCCTTCAGAAAAACCTCAACAGCAACGCTAGAGGTGGGAGCCGATATCCATAGCGTGTTGACCACGAATGGTCATTACAGGTTTTCACTCTCTATCGCAAAAGCCTTGAGGATAGTCTCTGTGTTATTTCCGAACATTTGCTACTTGCAACCTCGCACCTCATCCTCTGTTGCCCATGCAAGGGCTCGAGAACCCTCCAAGAGCAAAATCTGCTCCTTTAGCATAGCCAAAAAAGGTCCAAACACTACAGAAGCAGTTGATACCCCTTGCTAGTCAAGATAGCCATAGAGCATATCTGTCTTTGCCTCGTTCTTTATTTCGCCCAACGCACCCTCGATACCCATTGTAAGAATATCAAAGGTGTAGTTGAATGAGTCGGAATTACCCCTTTGTAAATAACTCTCCAACATAACGAGCACCCCTATGAGTGAATGTAGATCCCATGCGTGTTTAAATTGGGTAGAGTTTGAATAATGACTCAACCATTCTTCCATCACAGGCGGAAAGGCTTTGGTGAGGATAAGCAGCAATTTGCCTAGAGTATGCCTATTATCATAGAAGGCTTTGCGACTGACATGACTAATCTGCCTGCACTTTCCGTGGAAGTACCAGTCCAAAAGCCACCTCATGACTCGCACCGGAAATTCGTCGTTCCCCATATTTCCAGATATATTGAGTCGCCATACAGATATGAGGAGGTATATCCAACTTTTCAAGCCATGTCTTGACAAATTCTGTTGACTCTTTCGACGCTTGACTGGGTTGTTCCATAACATGCAAGGCAAGCTCTCTCAAAACCGCTATAGCACAGGGTTCATAAACATCCACGCCTCTGATGGTTTTATGGAGGGCTTCCAATATGCGATATGTGTCGGGAAAAGACACAGTAAATGCCAGCGGTGATATAGCAAGTCGTATACCAATACCAGTGAGGAATTTGGAGGGATCGGTGTTTTCGAGTAATTCTTTAGACAATTGTAAATTTATAGATCGGAAGAAATGCTGGTTTATTTGATAGGTTACCCCCCAAGATAGTCGGCAGGCTAAGAAGTCGGCTATCTCAGGGGCCAGGTTTGGAATAGCATTGATAAGGTAACTGAAAGTCTATCAGTGTAATACCGCGCAGCTATTTAGAATGTACTCACGTAATATTATCAGTCATTTTGGATTGTGGTAGGAATGAATGGGGTTATTGTAGAGGTGCATGAAGGAATTCATTCCCTATTTATGCTTTTACCCCCTTCCTCCGAGCTGACAAAATTTGCGACTGAGCCTCGACTTCCGAGTTAACCTGCAGGGTTGCATTTTTTTTTTTTTTTTTTTTTTTTTCACCCCTGAAAAGTACTTTTCCAGACATCCCAGCATGGACTATTCGGGACGATGCTTCTGCCAGTCTAATAGCTGTATACCACAGTCCTCGAGACATCCTTTCAGGTTATGGCTACTGGTTTTACAGTTTCTATAACATACATGTGTGGAGGATATCCTAAATTTTGCGACTACTGCCTAAGATTCTCAAGTTTACATTAATTTCACGTGTGTTCCATTATTCAAACCACCCAGCACAATTCTCCAGCACAATACCTACACCCCGTCTGCCGATGTCCATAGTGTGTTGAACACGAATGGCCATAATCTACAGGTTTTCACTCTCAGAATTAAACCGAGCCCCTCTTAATCACCGCAAAAGCCTTGAGGATAGTCTCTTTGTGGTTTCCGAACATTTGATACTTGCCATCGAGCACCTCAGCTTCTGTTACCCATGCAAAAGCTTGATGCTCTTTAGGATTCAGTTGTATTGCGTCCTCCAGTTTTGTCCCTGGAGGAGACACACGTTGGCTATTTGTGCGTGGCTTGGAAGCCTCAACTTCAATGATGTATGGAAGGCCAACGTATTTATGCCACTTGCCTTCCTTGAGTTGCGTCCAGATCCGAATCGGGAGTGGATGGGTGACCCGGGACAGTTGCAGACCAGTCTCTTCTCGAACCTCACGCTCAAGAGCAGTTCGTGGTTTTTGGTCTTGTTTTTCGACGCCCCCACCGGCCACCTCCCAATACCCAGGGTTAGTATCACAAGAAGCACGTTGAAGAAGAAGGAGACGAGGTTTCTCCGAGTCAACTGCCTCATTGTTGTCTTCGTCCTGCCATGAGAATATATAGCCACTGACCCTGACAGAGTAGATGGTGCCATGGAATTTAAATTGGTGCGGTGATTCTGCTATGCGGAAAGCTGACAAATCCGTCTCGCAATTAAGATCGAATAACCACCCCGTCACGTTACGCACTGCTGACACCGGATCATTCCGATACTGCAAAAGATAATTTTGAATAGCTGCTGCTGTGTATTGATCTGGAGGCACTTGGTTGGCGAACGAGACCGCTAGGTCGACGATGTCCTTTAACGCCCATTCTGAATAGACGGGTGTAGATAAGGGCCGAATAGAGCCATCCGGCGTTGGCGTTCCCATGACGAGCGTGTCTGTAGGCTTTAAATAGAAGGCAAGAAAATGTTCCTGGATAGCCAGCCGGTCTGCATGGTTGAACGGGACTTTCATATCGACACGGCCGGGGCGCAGAAGAGCTTCGTCAAGCCGTTCGATATGGTTGGTGGTCATGATTAAGATGCGACCTTCCTGTGCGGATACGCCATCAATAATATTTAGAAAGGCAGAAAGTGTGACACCGCTCGGCCGCTCGTGATGGCTCTCAACAATGCTGTTTTCATCACTAACTGTTTCATCGTGCATTTGCGGGAGATTGTCAGTACCGCGATTCGGAATGCCGGCCTGGTCCACATCTTCGAAGAGAACGATACACCGCGGGGGAAGAGTCTGAAACAATAAAGCTAGGCTGTTTTCGTCAAGGCCATTTGCACTGAGGCTGACCATGAAAATGTCGAGTTGTACCAGACTGGCGATGCCGAAACACAGACTTGATTTACCTGTTCCAGGAGCGCCATAGAAAAGATAACCCCGCCGACAAGGGAGGCCACGGGACTGGTACCAGTGACGGGTGCGGGGGTGAAGGTAGTCCTGGACATCCTTGCTGAAGCTTTTCTTCCATTCTGGGTCAATCACAATCGTCGATAGCGGCCGTGGTTTTTTGGAAGACACGCGTGTCCATTGAAAATCACCTTTTAACTTAAGAGCCCGCTTTATGACAATGTGGTCACTATCGTGCTCAATCGATGCCCGCTGTATATCATCAAGGAGGCCCTTGAGGACATGTTTTCTCCACGGGGCGGCGTAAAAGTACAACCTCTCCATATTGGCAAGCCAGGGACTACCAACGTCCTTGTACGGCCGACGACAGAAAACGATCCAGCATCCTTTGTAGGTAAGATAATGCATATCAAGAGGCGCAGGTGTACACCGAATCGTCCGAAGCTTGTCCAGGTACTTTCGTTTTGTCCAGAAGTCTCGTGGGTCATTTTCAAAACGCAGCTGGTCTTCTTCAGATAGGTCTTTTTCCCCGTTATCCTCATCCCAGAGTGATACAAAGTTAACTCTAGTACTAGCCACAAAACGCTGTGTTTGGCTTAAGTCTCGTTGCATGGAAATCCAGCGCATGATGTCATTGTATAGGTCGTCGTGGTATCGGATCTCGGCCGATGATGCGAAGATCAGAAAGAACCGTTGGAATCTATCCCAAAGTGCTGGGGCGGCAAATGTCCAGAAACACATGGACGCTGCCAAGACAATGATGTAGGAGGAGATATCGATTTGGAAAAATAAAGAGACAAAATGTGCAAAAGGCCCGTATCCTGGGATAAAAGCTTCAAGTATTGCCTCCGGCGGTAGCATGCCGGGTGTTAGGTTTGTTGGGTCTATGCTGAAAACCATTAGAGTAGTTGTGTTCTGGTCCGTTGAGGTGTGACGCAAGCTGCGAAGACACCCGCCTCCTTTATAGAGAAGGCCAAATCCTAATACAGGTCTCAAATAGGGGTCGCATCAGCAAATGTACAGCGGAACAAATCCTGTTGTCAAATTTACCGACTATTGAGGTATTTCCACCCGTGCAAGACGTCCACGCGTGCATGCAAAGATACTCGGTGCTTTGTCCAGATCCAACAAACTGCCCACAATACGCTGTGAGCCAATGATAGGGTCTGCTGGAAGAGAAACCTGGACTCCCCATTAACCACTGGTGGTGGCCATCGGAGTTTCCTTTATCCTCTCTGTTCCAGACCAAGGTGGACTAAGGGCTCTGTACAGCCCCTACCAACACCATGGCCCTAGTAAAAGGTACGGTGGCAGGTTTCCGCTCCTTTATTACATAATTAAATAACTCAAATGTAGAAGGGAAGGGGGAAAACAAAAAAAAGAAAGGTAAGGAAAAGGGGGGTTGGAGACGTATGTGCCGCTTTTCCAGTATACAGCTCTGGAATATTCTCGGGCAACGGACCAACAGACTGCAAACAAGTTCTAGACTGGACTAAGCGAATGCTGCGAGAGGATAATTGATGGGTGTCAAATGGAGGTCGATGATCTGTCACTTTCCATTCTCCACACCGTCGTGGACTTCTCCTGGAAACCCCTGATTCGCGCAATGGTACTACGAAAAGTACAAAGTCAAAATAACTGCACTCCTGCCTGCTGTATCCCCATTTGTCCCTTCTGCCTGCGTGCTTTTTTTCTTTACCCTAGAATGTGGACAATCCGGAAAGATATCCTGTACTCAACTTTAATAAAATTTACAGCACGAGCGAAGCAAGCACCAGTTATTAACTCCATGAAAGGCAAAATCATCTTGCCTCACATCTTACTATCTAGGTGCTTTTGCCTCTAGCTAGTAGACACGATATCAAACACACTGCGAATAACCTGGTCCTTACCTTCCTCAGTAATCCAGGTCTTTTCTATGTCCTCCACGTTGGCCCACTTGAATGTCTGGTATTCACCAGGCTCTATTTTGACACGATTCTGCCATTCTTTTTTTTCCTTGGCCTCTGGTTTTGATGATAAAGTTAAGCCTTACCACTTTCTTCCCATTTTCAACAGGTCAGTCTCTTCTCGAACCTCATGCTCAAGAGCAGTTCGTGGTTTTTGGTCTTGTTTTTCGACCCCCCCACCACCCATCTCCAAATACCCAGGTTGAGTATCACAAAGAGCAAGTTGAATAAGGAGACGAAGGTTTGAGTCAACTGTCGTATTGTTGTCTTCGTCCTGCCATGAGAATATATGGGTACTTTATCTAGCCACGGTATGATAATTCCTGACAGAAGAGGTTATCTAAAATAGAAAGGAGTAGAATCAAAATCAAGGCAGTAATAATTATATTTTGTTAACTGCTATAAAATTGGCGCACATGGTTTTTGAGCCCCGGCTGGAAAGGATTTATGTAGCTTAAAAATTAAATGGCTGCACTTATTCTTTGCTTTTTACTGTACCTCTGCTCGCTCTCATTGTGGGGGGAAAGTTTGCCCTGAAATTTAAGAACACACGAGGCTTATGCTATGTACAACCATACAATACAAATAGCTGTCCGTAAAATATATACCGATATTCTTGATCTCTTCTGTAGGCGGAGGTGGTGCTCCTGGTGTCTTGACACCAGTGGTATCGTAGGCCCCGCGTCTATTATTCCAACCTGAGATATGCTAAAAATTGATCAGTATTGTTAATATCAGATATTATAGTTTATCTTGCCTTGCTTGTCTCCTTCTTCTGTGTCATAGCTGCACCGCACTATCTTCTTGATGTATATTGACTATTGTATAATTAGGCCTCAGACATAAGACCAACCTAAACTAAAACGTATTCAAACCTTGTTATGGGCAGGGGAAGCTAAGACGTGCTTCCATCCAATTGCTGTCTGCAGCAGTAGGAAAGGAGGGCCACAATAATAAAAAGGAGCCAAAAGACTAGCAATAGTTCTAGGAGCGATTCCATCGACGTTGCCGTGACAAATGATTCCTGTCTTGGCTATATAGTTCGGTTGGACGCAGCTCTTTACCATGTGAGCAGGTATAGGCTTATATTTATTTGTCTCTCAAATCTATTACCTGGCCAAAAGTGGTTCCCCTGCTTCGCACCCTGGCTTAACACTCGTGGCGCCGTAGGGTGTTCCGGGCTATTTGTTATCCATCGCCTTACCACATTGGGTTAATCAAACCTTATGAAGCCAGAAATATAAATATTTATAACCAAAAATACGAAAACTTTGCATTGTGTCTGATTGTCTTTGATGTTAAACTAAGAAATCTCCTAGGAAACCTCAAATAGTACCTTAACAAGCTGGTCAAGCGATCCCATCGCGAAGAATTGAGGCCCGTACCCGAGAGAAGACACAGTAATCATCCAATTTCCTGATGTATCTTCATATAAAGGCTGAAAATTGTCCAGAATTCCGATTCGCAGGGTTGCATCAGTTTTATCCACAACTGACCTTGGCGCTCCCACACACGCACTTCGTTCTTGAGACAAACGGCAATACGAGCGATTTTGCCATCATTCATTTCCCGATATTGTTCATTCTCAAGTTGCCGCCTCAAGTTGTCATTAATGAGCTGACCAAGTGGGTAATTCAAGGCCTCTGCTGAATTGAGCTTTACCAATGCAGCATACATTTTTGCATAAGTAATCCTCTGCATTGGATACAATTTTTCGCAGAGCTCACGAACTGCAGGTAGGACTGGTAAAAGAGTATAATCCCCTGTCTCATTGAATTTAAGGTGCATAAAGAATATCTATACACTAGTTAGTTGTGTAGAGTATGAGAATTTGGCAACATACTCTCCCTAAAGCATTCTGCAAAGGGAACACCAGCCTTCTCTATAAGATGCCTTAAGTGGTCCCAGGGGCCACTCTCCCGTAGTGTACTTGCAGGTGAAGAAGGCATGTTTCTATGTCCCCAGGAGTACTGATTAGCTGGTGTGGAAGAACTGTCTATACCTCAATAATCAACAATGTAAGAAAGTTCGGACACTCCCAGAAATAGCTTAAAGAAACAAGATCACTCTCTTATATAGCATAAGGGACAAATAACCGCGCATCTGCTTTTTGCCGTATCTTCGCTCTCTCACACTTCAAAAAAAAAAAAAAAAAAAGAAAGAAAGAAAAGAAAAGAAAAGAAAAGAAAAAGAAAATTCCTAGCTTAGGTACAAGAATATTTGCATGAATCGGGTTCCTTTTTTGTGCTTTCCCAGGATAGTAGTAGCTTCCTCCCAACAGGATCACCTAGTAGCTGTCTGATGTGGTACCGATAGCATTTGGTTTCAACTCGGCGAATTGACACCGGTAATTCTTTTGGTGAATATTGTATTATTTGACGCCGCACGTCATACTCTTGTCCGCTTTCACTCAGTATTTCGCCAGATATCCAATGCCTATACTCGCAGTTTTGATCCAGAAGATCAGACACTGGGGGATGACCATGGCTATTTTTCTGAAAGGGAACAGTCTCGCTAATCGACATCTGTCGGTGTGGGTCATACTGAGATTGGTTTGTTACTTCTCCAAGCTGCGTTAGATCATCCTGGTCTAGAGTTCTGCTAGGAGACATATCGATCAGGAATTTGGAGCCGCAATTAAGACATTTAATCCATTCGAAGATGCTGGTCTTCAGGCGAAACATACTGTGTGAAATAAAATAGGTTCTTGTATAGAGGGTCAGAAATAATGACAAGCCAAATAGGCTGACAGTGATGATAATCAAAATGCATTCATAGAATAGAACATGCAGTGAACAATGAATGGATATTCGAGTCTTATAACGTATTCACTAGTACTACTGTATACAGTATGTTAATACATATACAATTGGCTCTTTAAAGTGAGGCTAGCGTATGCAGTTCGATACAAAGTGAAATGCAACCTTTGATAACAGACATGATACTTTTCGATGAAACGCGAATTAAGAAATACATTAAGACTTCGATTAGCCAACGCCACCTCCTGTCTCCAAGCAAACTCCTCAACGCGTCGTCTAGGTTATGCGCGGCGAGAGGTATACGGAACCCCTAATATGGTCTGCGAGGAAAGGAGTCGGATTCGACCCATTGCATCGACGTAACTCTGCAATAGTTGTAGCGAGTTTTTGATCTTCTATTGCACGTCTGAAAAAGGTCCATTGTTTGTCCCGTTTAGAGAAGCGGAGGATGTAAACAGGGAAAGGAAACGTTTGTCGGTGGGCTATTCTGTAGTCGTATCGCCAGTTGTCGATGTCAATCACAATATACGTATGGCGCGGATAAACATCAACAACGACGAGCCGCGTTGTGTTGGTCCTTTCCCACCCATCCATCAGGGGTCTCACAAGACCAGACGCGGCGTTCAAATATCGTCAGGATGCAGAATACTGGTAGGAACATCAACAACAATTCGAACTGTGCGCTGCTCTTCAATAACATTAAGGACTTCCTGATTGATTTCATCCATGATATGCAACGCCATTTAAAATGCTGGGTTCTTGAAGTAGTAAGGTGTATTTGAGGGAAGTTTCTCCCTTTATAGACCAGTTATATGTGTCCGACGCTGCCCCTAGATTACATAATACTTTCACTCGCACTGACGTAATCGGACACCGAGTAGTTAGTTATCCGGCTCTTTTGCCACAGCATGACCAACGATTGCAAATTCCTCTATACTATCTATATTATCAAATGGAGGATAATTCTTATGATGGGAGAATTCTTCTGGTCCTTAATCGATTTCCGGGGGGGAGAAAAGCAAAACACGCTTGGTGTCCCCGGACACTTGGTGTTAGATTACGTTACCACCTACATACCCTTGAAGTGGCTATTAAGTTACACACTAGTCATACTCTTGTTTAGATATTGACCCACCAGAATACATTGTCTAAATATCTCAACATAGCATTCTTCTCCACTACCGCAGAGGTAACTGACCAGGTACTTATTTGTTCCCTTTTGGTCCCTATTTTCGTAGACACTGAGATAGTACTTACGTTAGAGGTCACTGTCCGGTGATGGATAGTTGCAAGCAGCACAGATATTTCCCGGGCCATAAACACAGTCGTGATGGTCTGCGCGGGATTCGCGGTCGCCATGGTACATGTGGCATTTGGCGCATGCTGCCGAACGCGGTCGTAGCGGCCTAGGTCACCGCAGTGGAATAAGTATACAATCCACTCGCACATCTGGCAACTAGTCAATAACATTGAAGCCGTGCATTGACAGCATTATCTCCTTCGATGACTCACAATTAATATTGGTTATAGAAACTCTTAAACTATTGGACTCAATAGTTTCTTTAGAAGTAGTTGTGTTTCCAGCAAAGCTGTCGCTGGCAGCTATCATGGTCTTTATAAGTTCGAGTAATTAGGTGGAGCCGCCAGGAGCATTTTCGAAAGGAGGGGTAGCCCAGGTCTGGGAATTATCTTCCAACCCAGTGTCAAAAGACAGGTTAACTGGTTAACTAAGAGGTACATAATATTCAACAACAAAGATATAATTGGTGTCAATGTAAGTAAGCGCTGCCCCACCAAGAATGTGGTTTCCTTATCAGTCCCACTCAACTCATTAGGAACACTACCTGGCTGATCCTGGACCAACTCCTTCCATAATAACCAGTAAGGCTTCCTATCGCCTTCTACTAATGCATGCAAATTTCTGGGGGGGAGGGGTTGTAATCTAGTAAGTGGTCGTGTCTCATTTAGCGAGTAGAACCCAGATAATTTTGGAAAATAGGGGGCATAACCTTTCCAGGCACAACTCACTGGGTGGTTCCGAATTTGGGAAAGATCTGCTCATCCGCCGATGCCCAAACCTTTTAATTCCTCTCGCCTGGGCTTAGTGTGTAGCTCACTCATTCGAGTTCCATACATTCTCCTACATCCATGAGACGTTTTGATTTCAAGGGCGACGACGCTCAATATGTATCTTTTCTTGAGGACATCGTTCAAAAGTCCGGCTTGCTTCAGCCTGCAAAACTACCTCCCTCAACGGAAGGACATACCCACTCAGCCTATGTGAGTAGCAGAAACCGTCACCAGCATACCCCACCAACTTCGGAAGACGAAGAAACAATGGTATCACGACAACTTCGGATTATCCAGTACGATCCTTTTGAAACGGAGAAGAGCAACCGGCTTCGACCTAGCAAAGAACGATGGCAGAAAGAGCTGGATCGTCTTCTCTCATTGGTACCAAACATCGAGGCATTAGATACAAAGGCCCAGGAAATGGGACTCGGAGATAACCAAATCGTTATATCTAGCCTAGTCGATGGCTTCATCATTGGTAACCATGGTGGCCCCGATGCTACTAGCATTCCACTACCTGATTCCGGGTTTGTACTCGCACTTCGCAAATATGCTCTGTTCACGAAGAAATCCCACAATGAGGCACGGCTCCTTTCATGTCTGGCGCGATTTCAGGAACTTGTCTTTGTCTCTTTCTGTGATGTTGCTCTTGGTCTAGGCGAAGCGAAAGACCGGGTCCACGACGCGATGAGGCTTTACATTTCGAACTCGGAAGGTCGAAACCTCGATAAGATTATATCTGGGGCGCGATGGGTGAACCGATGCATCACAAGTCTCTCAATAACACCGTGGGGCTCACGAAGTCCGGAGATTTTTATATTAGGTAAGTCAGTTCTAGTTATGTTAGGTACCATAAAGCTGTCCGCCTTATTTCTTTTCGTCGGGATTCTTACGTAGTAGGTGGGCAAACTACGAATTTCTATGGCCGATACGCCGAAACAGGCTACAAATGCACGCCATATTTCTTAAATTTACTACAGCAGCGAGCAAAGGGGTTCTCGGGTGCGGAACAAACTACTAGAATCCCCGTTTCTATTCCGTGTATAATTAAATTGTTAGCTGGTACCACGGCTGAGTATGTAAACACTTGGATCAGCAAAATTTAGAGTTGCCACTAACGCTCCTAGACTATCTGATATATGTGATGTTCTTGGATACGATTATAGCCTTACAAGGGACCTATTCCAAAGATACTACGATGGCAAATTCACCGGTCTCAACAGTCAGCAAACACCCCCGTCGCCACCAAAGCGCCGAGGCAACACGAACTTTTGTGTAAACAGTCGGCAAGCGAAAAGACGCGCCCCTACGGATTACTCCAAGAGACATATTTCGAAGTCAATTCACGAGATAGTGCGAATCCCTCAATTAGGTCCCCTGGCCGGGCGCCATAATAGTGAGCAAATATATACTGATCGCAATGACTCAACGTCTTCGCCCGCGATTAGTACCGGTGATGGTTGCCCTGATCCTGACACGTTTCATCGCGTCGCTAGAGAACCCCCGGACTTCGACGTCTTTCAATTTGATTCTTCTCAAGCCCAATTCGGGATTCCTCCCGAATTTGATGTGTTCGAGTCTCCTTCCGCTCAATCCTGTTATCCTCCCGAATTCAACATATTTCGTTTTGATTCTCCTTCGGCTCGATTAAATATACCTTCCATATTTAGTGATATCCAATCCGATCCTCCGACCGGCGCTCAATTCGATGTGTTCCAATTTGATAGCCTCTGCAATACCAATGACGGAGCTGCTGATATCTCTCGGGGTCTCGACCTCGAAGGGCAGAATGCTGTTGGGCCATCACTTCCATCTAATATACAGGTATAATATCAACGGTTTTGGTATTCCGCATTGTTGCCTACTCAACACACTCTATTTCCACATCCCTGCCAACCTTCTTTTCTCCATGCTCCCCTTCTAGCGCCATGCATATCATATTCACTCCTCCGTTTGATTCTAGTACTGGTTCGTCATGAATAATGTGTGCTTGTAACTTTGACAAGGGACGCTCCGTTGGTTTGAGCATCGAAGACCCTTCTATCGGTAGTAAAATATAATGTTTTGTTGGGTTTAGGATTTTCGCGTTTTTGGAGAAGTGGAATACAGTACAGGCGAGGACCTAGAGTCAACTAGTTAGAAGATATCTCCTTTAGGCCGGTATTGGACGATACAGCAGGCGAAGGAAGTAGAGAAGAGAATAGAAAAACTTACGTTATATCCCTTTGTTCTCATTTCTGCTTTCAATCTCTCAGTTCTATCCTGAAGGAATTTTCCGCCGTATTGCCAGCCGAGGCCTGGTTGTTCTATACGGATGTTGGGCCCATTGCGCTCGATTTCCTCACCCAGCTCTTGCACAATCTTCTTAGCACTGTCCCAGAGTTCGCGACTCATACTGGGTTTTAAAATAATCTATGACCTAGAAAGAATACATTAGCAAGAGTATGCCCTTCTACGTGTCTCCAGACTTACCCATATAGTTTGGGGCATAATAAGATATTCTTTGTGTTATGCGGTAGCTGGCTGCTTAAGACTGAGGGGCATAGCGGGGTTTTGAGCCAGCAACAAGATTCACGTGATATTGGGTAGCTGCCCGATTTTCTCCCAACTTTAATATGGACTGCCATCTTAATAGCTCTAAAAATTATCTGGCTATTACAACCTTAGTTATTTTATTCATATGGTCCAAATGTTTCAATTCTTAGTTGCCATGCTTCAAGCACATATCGTCCCATTTGTGTTAAATCAATAGATCTGAAATATGTCACTTATTTAGTACTTCCGTGAAGTATCTCGCACTCTTTGCACCTTCACACGCATTCGATAGGTTCATCTATTTAGTATCAGGATAAAATTTCATCCAGAGAACGGCATGAAACTGGATGCGTAGTGCTGGCACATACCATGCAGCATGGTATCAATCGGATACCACCAGCAGAGGCAAAGTTACGCCGATATGGTCTTGCAGCGTACACCTCGGGAAATCCTTTGGGCATTCACATATGGAACTATACTGATTGATATTGTGTTCAAGTCCTAATATTTGTAGAGTCGTTCCTAGTCAAGTTCCCAAGTGGGGCTAAGGACAGCCGGAATTTAGGGGTTTGTGAGGTAATAATACTGAGCTAATTGGTGCGTATTTAGAGAAAGCAATCTTGGCGGGTTTAACACAAAATCCAAATTCTGTATATACAAAACTAATAGTCTAGTGGTAATACATTAGACCTAGTAATATAGAGATACCGGGGTTCGATTCCTAGTAGGAGCTTTGCGAGTCAATATTGGACCATCTACAACGGATGGTCCAATGTAGATGGTCCAATATTGACTCGTTCCAGTTTCTAATGCTATGGAGGACCCCTGGATATTTTTAAGCGTCTTGTGAATAGACAAGGGACAGGAGATGGGTTATGTGAACTAGCAGCACTTGGAAATAAAAGAAAACTCACTATTATTTCTGACAGTTCCACTTTCCAGGAAGAGGAGTCATGTTACCTAACATATTCAAAAACAACTCTGGCCGCTAGTGTAAATGTAAATGCAAATTGGCCAGCTCAGCAAGTGACCAAGGATTGCAATAGTAACTGGTGAAATATTACTCCGCTCCCACCGAGGGCACAGTGATGACACGTCAGCGTTTTGTGGGTGCGCAGGTGAAGGCGCGAAGGAGTGTGATGGTAGGGCGGCAAGGGCGCTAAACCCGACGAGTCAAAAAAAGCTACTGAACAAGGACATACAACAGCACAGGTTCGCTGGTGGTCACCTACCCAACTAATGTGGTCATAAGTTGGGTGGGTATAGCCTGGGTGACCATACCAATAGACCAATTTTGAAGTTACAGTATTCTCATTATCTATAGCTTTCCCCTTTAGTATCTACAAAAAAACAATTGAATTTCTGCTGCTCTGCCATCGCTGATTCCGGTAATGTGGTTTCTATCCCCGTAGACATTGTGTGTGATGAATTAACCGGTCAGCTAGGTAATATAGTAGAAGAGAATATCACTATATCTTGTATCAAGATAATATATAGAACACTCATAGATAAATCCTGTTTACTACCCCCAACCTTCCATTCCTCAGTGCTAGCCTCTGATAAAATCTTCCATTCCTTCACAACTTGACCTCATTCTCTTCCTCTTCGGTTGAGGGGCACCCAGCAATGATGTCTACCATTTCCAATGGTCTAAGATTGGTATTGTAGTGTGGTTCTGCAGTTAAAGCAGAGGTCACTATGTTAAACTTCACTTGTACTGAAGTGAAGTTCAGCTGGCGGTACCTGATTCACTGGTATTGCTGCCTGGTGGCCGTTGAGCCTTTCAGATCTCTTGGGTTCATCTCCCACTTTATAGCCTCTTTCTCCCTTTATCTCTTACCTCTCACTCTACCGGCTTGTCCAGTCCTTCTGCTCTTGCCGCATGCTATGGCCAGTCTGTTAATTCAGTACGTATAATCTCTCTTCTACCTTTCCTTTAGGGTCATCTGGCTTTTTGTGCTGGGATTGCTCCTCTTGCCAGGTCTGAGACTCTTCTGTCCTCTGGAGCTGAAGCCGTTCTGCATCTGAGGCTTTCTGATCCCCCTCAGAGCTAGAGATGCTGCGGGATATGAGTTCTTTCTATCTCTTTGAGGTTGTAGCCCCAGTTTTGCTAACTACAGTCCCCTATAATCCCCCTTGCTTGTTCCTTTGAAAATGTCCGCTCGCCGCGACTCCGGCACTTTTGCTGCCGCTGCTGTTGCCTCTGGCCCGGCTTTCTCTCCCGGTTGTCCTGTGTCCGGTGAGTACGAGATTGTATATGTCTTGTTCTGGCTAATATACCCTTCTGCTTAGGCGAGGTCGAAACTCCTCTTGCTGAAGCTAATGATCAACTGTTTGCTATGTCACGTCTAGATGACGCTTACCCGGTGCTCATGCTGTGTCGCCTGCTTCTTCTATCTATGAGGATATATCTATTGGCCATTGGCCTTAGAAGACACCATTTCTGCTATAGAGGTTGTGCTTGCCCACCTCTGCCAGGCGGAGAGTCGGATGAGCAGGGCCTGACTGGTGGCTTTGGGGTTTTGTTTCCTGTGTTCCCTTTTGTAGGAAGAGCATTCTCCATGTCCACTTAATAATAGCAATGGAACTTCTGTTTTCCTATTCCTGACCTACTGTCCCCATAGCAGCGTAGCATCTGTAGCATCCGCAAGTTTGTATTCCAGTGATATGCAACCTCCAAGTTCTGGATGATGCCTCAATTCCGCTTATTCTGAAACGAATAGCCACTCTATCCACAGTTTGAGAAGTAAGTTAGAGTATTTATACTCCCGTGATTTGGCAGCAGTCCTTCTCAGAAAACTTTAATGACATTATAACGTTATAACTATTCATCTCTCCACTATTAAAGAACTCTCCCCTTCTCAGTATTTTTTTGGCATGGGCCATCCCATTCTCAGTTATATGCACGCAAATTCTTGGGAGTGCATCCCAGCCCCGCGAAGCCTGGCCACGTGCAAGAAAAAACGAAATGCCCCGTGGGTCAAGGGCGAAGAAGAAAAAGGAAAAAAAAGGGGAGAGGACAAACATCGCTGGAACCAGTGATTACCGGTCGCTGGCAGGTGCAGATTCACTTGCTATTACGTCAAAGTAGTCAGTTGCTGGAGCAAACTATGCTAAGCCTGCTACTCAAATTACTGTTGGAAGGGTTCTGCAACGATATCCAAAGTTAGAGCGCCGTTCTTGTGAGTGTCATAGACCCAGTACGAGCTTTTAGGTTCAGTAATCCTAACGCTTTCGTCAACGATAACTCTGGATGAACTGCGAAGGTCGTTTATTAATGGTATCGCAATGATATGTGACTCAAACAAGGGTGGTGATACTGTCACAGCTGTAGCACTACAGACCACGCCTCAGCAAACAGTTATCTGGCTTGCTGCCAATGAGAGACCGAGCAGCAAAATGATGCATTATATGCAAGAAGTTTTGCATCTTCTTGCGGGTGTAAATACGGAGCAAAAACTTTCAGTAACCGGAATAATCGCGGGCAAGGTCATTGAGTTTTGTGGACGAAGACTGAGACTATTATCGGAGCAAGTTAGCCAAGGCTCTCCCTAAGTGTTTGGGCAAGATTGAATCTTCTAAAAGTGACTAGCCCTGCGTGTTTACATACACCTCTCCCCCATCAGCTCACTCTTCCTCCTGTTTTCCACTCGGTAAAGAAGATATAGGAGTACTGAACTATCATTGGAAGTATCCCAATCACCCAGTAGCTATCCCGAATTATCAATAGTAATTAAGTGGATGAAAGATCTGTGGAGCCTCACGACGGATCATAAGAAATCTCTAAAGGATATTATAAACGTCTGCACGAAGAACCGAATTTATTTTCCGGTTCTTGCTTGTCTAGCAAGAAAAGAGACTGGCGAGCATCAACCATTTACGCAAGCAAAGCACTATATTGGACGTCTAGCACTCTATCTAAGATGTGTTTGGACGTTGGTCGATGGAGCTTTAGAAATCCCCCAATTACTGGGAGACTATCAGCTCCATCAAATCCGGTGGCGACTTGTATGGACTCCATTAGAGGAGATAGATGGTCTGGATCGCAGACCATGGGATTGAATCATTCGACGGCTGGACCGGCAGCCTCAGACAATAATCCACAGCCTGATTCGCACCTCAGCTGCGAATCAGGGCACGTGTACGGAAGTCGTGGGGTGCTTTTTTTAAAATCATGCCGTGGTCACACGGCTATACCTTTGTAGGTAAAGGTGTTCCGATCGAGTTTGTAGAGGCTCGAATGTGTATTCACATCTCGCTCCATCCAAGGAATATCCGTTCCAGTTTTCCTTGGCTGCCTGCAACTTCGCTGCCCATTCTCTTACACATTGCCGAGATTGTTCATCTGATGTTCATGAGCTACGCCGGAAGGACTCTCGCAAGTTGGCATGATCTGGATCGCCATCGACTAATACAAGCCGAGAAATACTTGCAGGCAATTCACGATCTACTTGTGCTTCATGGTGATCCAATACCCAGCAACATGGTTGGGTGACGTTTATTGATCTTTGAGTGGGCAACATTGCAAACCAGACGACTACAACTAGTTGGCATTTCACCTCATCAGAAACGCAAGCGAGGGGCCTGCTCAAAGAAGAGCCTTAACAAGCATCTTAACTGTTCTGAGCGCGAGAAGCAACGCTATGGATTATGATGGTGTGACCGTATCATTCGTACACGAAGATGGCTTTAATTCCGCAAAGCCGGATTTCCATTCAAATCAGAATGCGGTTCTTGTTTGCTAAGACACTTCAACCTTGCTCCAAACGCTAGCCTATAAAAGGTTATCTCATTCTTCCCACCAATTAATCTGGCCTTTCTGTTGATGAGATCGCCCAATGAGAGAAAGCCAAACTCGTGGGCGCTACGCCGACTGCCGTCTCGCTTCAAGCTTCCCCTGTCTTCATTCTGATTAACAACTTCGCGGTGTGGGGGTTCCCTTCTCACCAACAGGCGATATAACATGATGGCCTCACCCGGTCACCAGAGTCCAGGCCCAAGCACTTCACACACTCCCACCTCTGATCCTGACAAGCTTTGATAAGGGCCAGGAGGAATCTCCGAACACTCCTAGTGGCTTCGGCCCCGAACTCGGTGACCCTCCTTACCCTTTAGTCACTGCTGATATTTGGCCACTGGTGGTTGCAGCAATATTAAGTTGCAGATCTCTGAAATTTCCTCTTTCGACTATTTTCCAGGGAGGTGTCTCCCCGAAGATATGTCTTTCTTTTATATCGCCCCAGAGATTTGACAGAGTAAGAAGTGATATTAAGCCATCATTTTTGAAACCTATAAATTCGTATATCTTCGGGTCTTCGTGCAAGCGGTTGGTGTCGCGACCCAGACAGAAATATTGCCAACTGATACGTGGAAAACAAGTATACCGCTTCTAGGCTTGGCTTGAGTTCACTGATGTCTCTGAAGTACGAATCAGAATTATGCATTTAATATGTCGGTTGAGTGATCTTATGAACGTTAATATATGTTGGCGGCAAGAAGACCACTGGGAACGCGCTTTCTGTGGTTGGGTGCTAAAGCAGCGTTGTTCCCTGAAAAGCGGATATTGCCACCAGATCCGAAATTGTGGCCTCCGTACCAAATTCGTGGCCCTCGATGCTTATATAGAGAGATATAACTTTTCGCATACATGCTTTTCAACTTCTATGATACATTCCCATCCCTTTTCGGACGATATAGAATAATTAATTTGATTGACAAGGCTTATATATGTGTGTAACCATGCTGCAGATTATACCAGGCACGCAGCGGCCAAGGCTACTAAAGAACCCAAGCATCTATTCGCTAGAAGCGAGACCGTCGCAGAACCAGTCTGATAAAGAAATCTTCTAGGCAGAGCAAGATGTGTGGCGCCGATATTTATTTAGGCATACGTATCAGGGGGACTGGTCGAGAATATATCTTTTCCGCGGATGCTTCGGGATTTTGGGCATTTTTGGGTTCACAATTGGTACAGCTCCAGATATATACAATCTCTCCAATAGCTCATTTCTTCAGACCTCCTATTATCCAACTCCAAGCCAGATAACTGATACGGCCATCATTAATTCAAGAGACCAAGATTTGTTGGCGACTTAAGAGGGGATTGAAACAGAAGATCTGAAATCCCGCATCGGAGACTAACGTGCATTAGGTTTGACGGTTGCGATTAGATCTCCGGTGGAGGATAGGTTTATATGTAACCATGGTCGGTCCAGGTGTATCAATGAACGAGACTATTCAATCTATTCAAAGTTAGCCTAGGTCGCTACGTCTTTTGCGTGGGAGGTGTAGTGCCAACCGGCTCTGAGTGGACCGTTTTCAGGGAATTACTGATTTACAACAGATGCACGCTGCGCGGTGCAAGAGGTCACCGGGCGATCTGAACCACCAGCAGGACCTGCAATTGCCTCAACAGAGATTACGTCGCGAAATTAGCCGCTTCTCACATGCCACACAATCGTCTCGAGAGGCCAACCAATGGCCAGTGAAACCAAACATTGGGGATAGCCCTTGGCGATCCACGAACCAACGTATAGGGTAGAAAAGCTCCCCCACGGGATACCCAACCCCATCTTCCAGCCGAACCGACAACACTATTATAATACCCAAAAAGTTAAAGGAGAGCTGGACCGGGACACAATAGTGCCCTTACTTCTGGCACACTGCGTTTTCACTGGCACTGGTCCGCAGTGGCCGGTTGGCGATGATGTACTCCTTCTGCAACTTGTCCACTTGCTGGAGGGCGCTGACTAACACTGCTCCAGAATACGACACCGGATGGCACCCCTGCACCGGTATAACTGACCGTCAGCCTCTCGTTCCGGGGCGGCCACCAGCTCAAAAAAAAAAAAAAAAAAAAAAAAAAAAAAAAAAAAAAAAAAAAACCTGGGTCAACAATCTCAGCAGGCACCGATGACCGTGATCTCCAGCCCCCTGCGCCGCAGTCTGCCGGATCCAATTATCCATGCAGTGGGCGGCATCCAGACGCGGCTCAGGCCCCAAGAGCTGGATGTCCAGGCGTGACACAGACTCTCGGTCTGAGCACGTTGTCTGGTGCCAGAGCCGGAAACCAGGGTGCTTTGCCGTTCATAGTCTTGAGAAACGAATGCAAGACCGGCCACAAAAAGTGCCTACGAGCCAGGGAACGAGGAGGTCGTCCAGTCTGGGGTGGGCATGCCTCTTCGTCCATTTCGCCAGTACCAGTGTTCAAGAGAATGCCCAGTGGCGGCCGCCAAGGCCATATGAACCGCGGTCCCTGTCGGCAGAGTCCGGCCGAGTGGTTATGTTCCAGGCCTCCATCCCAGCAGTCGCTGAGAGTCGACAGCGCAAATGGACCGAATAGCCTACCACTGTTAGCCGGCGACACGCCTCCAAGTTGCCCGATTTGGCTAAGGCTTGTTGGTTTTTGCTTACATTGGGACCGCCGACGTGGCACAGGCGCGGCATAGACATTGGTTAGTGGGACAATTCCCGCTAGGAGCAGAGGTACCCTGCTTGGGAAGCTTTTCATTAGGAAGTTTGGACGGGATAACTTAGATAAATCCATTGCAGTAGAATTGGAACAAGGACAAGACTGGTTACGACGCCTTAAAAAAAAGAAAAAGCAAAAGCGAACGAATATATCGGAAATACTGGCAAAAAAAAAACATAGGCAGGCTTACCGGCATCTTGTGGCCGCACTGACATAGCCTTGTAGTTGGTCAAGATGACTGTGTCGTCTGCAGTTGTCGTGGTTAAGGTCCCGACGAACAGCCCAGCCCGAAAAGCCGCTGGGTGCAGTTATAATATTGCCAGAGAAGTGATTCGGCCTTCTCTGAATTATACAATCCGCGACCGATAGCGTTGCGTATAATCGGACGCGACCAAGAGAGCAGGCGCCGGGACTGTCGCTTGTTGTTGAAGAAATCAAATAGGAGACGTTGGAATGCATCAGGGTTGCACGATGGGCTTTTTCCCCTGCAGAGATGTCCAGCACAGATAAGGCCACCTGGTTACGTCCCATCAGCGCGGGCCATGGCTAAATTCTTGAGATGTAAGCGGCAGCGGCTCCGATAACCAAATCATAATATAACCTATAAATAAGTTGAAGTCTTCGGGAAAAGCAGCTGTGCTCAACGTCCGTTCGGCACGCAGTGGAGTCGGGAAGAGTGGATCATCCTAAAAAGACAACTGGGTCGGTTTGTCGGTTTCCCGATTCACCGCCCCTGACGACCAATTAGCTGCGGTCAGCCGTGGCGTCTCAGCCACTCACCTGCCATGAAGTAGCCTAGGCTGAATTCCTTGGCCAGGCCGTTCCCCAAGCCGCCGGGCCAAGGAGTCACCAGCTCGTGGACGCTGGAATTATTACTATGCACGACCGCGAGAAATGGAAGGATTTAAACCACTAACTCCAGGGACGCTCCGGTACATGCATGTCAATTCCCCTACGTGTGTTCCTGCGGCACCGGCCCAAATGGAATGAAGAATGGAAGGACTCAGTTTACGTCTGGTATCATCGATTAGAATCTTTCTCTATCATAAGTGTTCAAACAATTAATCGGCGTCTAGGTGCAAATCTAAGCTGTAGTGCAGGTGTCCGAGAAAGTTAGTCTTTCTGAACGGGATGTTGAAGCACTTGCCTGGCAGCTTGGCCCGTGGGAGATCGCGCGTCGTGCGCCGTAGCATCGCGAGAATGGTGAACGAGTTATATTCAAATCAGCATAAACTATGCACACAGTGGGAAACTGATTGTTCAGAGAGGGAACCTGTAAAGTTATTATATTCCTTAGTTCTCTGTTTTCTGAAGTAATTGCTAAAGAAATTAGTAAAACAAGTGAAATTGGAGCTTTTATCTCTGGCCATCACTAAGCCTTCGCTGTGGTAAATTTTAGACATCCATGGCTCCCTGCGGAGTCAAGCTCTCGAGCTAAGTGCAAGAGCTCCATAGCCCCACAAACCGCGCCCGAGCAAAGGAACTTAAGACAATAATTGAGGAGAGTCCACTACCCCTTCTCACCCCCGGAGACATGATCACACGACTGCAGCACATCAGCGACCAGGAAGGCCTGGACACTGCGGTAGGAACAACACTAGACCTCTGTCTCTCCCCCTGGGACCTCCAAACCCAACTCCAATACGTCCGCATCGTGCACAGCGTTTTCGGCCTATCGGACCCCCTCCCTATGGAAATAGAGTTTAACATACACCTGGTTAAACGCCGGCCCTTTCCAAAGCGCTACTGGAGATGTATAGATGTTAAAAAGCTACGGGATACAGTAGTAACTAGTTTCCTTAACAACCAGGGTACAAGGTGTCCTTCAAACGGCTCGGCCAGTTTATCCGGCAGATCATATAAGAACATATCGAAGCATCAACGCCACGGAAACATCCCGCGGTACTCTCCCGGCCTGGCTTCACACCCCACTGTCACCAACTACAGAAAGAGGCCAACCGGGCACACCGCAGGGTAATCCAATACCGAGCCAGACACCAACAGGAGGGCCCTCTGGCGTACCGAATGGGATTCCGGAAGAAAAGGCGATAAGCCAAGCGAGCGATACACTACCGCCAACAGGCACATCACAAAAAGATCGCTGAATCTAGTGGCAACATCTCGCAGAGCTGGCAGCTTGTCCGATGGTGTAAAGACCGATCCATATACTGTGGTGGGATGCAACGGGAAGATTTTGCCACCACGGAGGAGCTCTACCATCTGATGCAGCAACGGCGCCACCTTGGGCTTGTTGTGCACGGCGAGGGCAGCCAAATCGATGCCGAAGAAGGCGAGGTTCTCGGCAAACAGACGCATGGCCAAGCGACCACGGCCCAGGAAGTCTCATTTTCCGAGGTCAAGCATACAGCCTTCGGGTACAACGCACTTCCAAGAAGCATGGAGCAGTTCACCCGAAGCGAGTTAAGGACGACGTCGACGCCAGTCCCATCTGTGACGCGCAATACGTCCGCCACGAAGCTGTCGTCGCGGGAGTGGAAGATGCGGTCTCGTGGAACGCCCAGCTCCTTGGTGAGGAAGTCGACCTTGTCTGGCGAGCCCACGGTGCAGTAAATGTCGGCGCCCAGCCAGCGCGCAACGTGGATGGCGGCAATACCACGCCACCGGCTGCGCTGTGAATCAGCAGTTTCTGGCCATGATTACATGGGCCTTCTCGACAAAACTCCACAAGACGGTGGCGTATGGGATGATCAAGCCTGCCGCATCCTCGTCGCTAACATTTTCAGGCGCCCGGACAACCAATGTTGCCGGCACCTGCATCTCGGTGGCGAAAACACCCGTCGGATCTCCATAAACACGACGCGCTCACTTATAGCAACATGCTTTGACATTGTCGCCGAGGCCATGGTAACCGTCGCTGTCTGAATGCCCGTCGGGGTCCATGATGTCCATCGCCTCAGCAACATCGTGGAAGTTCAGACCCGCGACGGTGATACGCACTGGATGTCTCCGGCAGCGAGCGATGGGAGCCTATGGCCGGTCGAGCACATGGACTGTAGCATGCCCGGCTGTCCTATCGTAAGATGCTTGGCTTCGGTCGGAGGAGAGGCGTCGGACAGCGCCTTGTTGACGGACAGCGTATGGATCCGGCTCACGAGTACCTGGCCATTCCGCCAGATGTATTCAGACTCAATGTCAAGACTGCCATCGCGGCTCGTTGCCGTCTTTTGCACGTGCCGTACACTGCTTAGTATCCGCGCCACGGCGTGGCTCGTTTCCTTGTCGAGCTTGTCCAACTCGGCGGTTACGAAGTCAATGGCCATCTCACCACGGATGCATCTTGCCATTCCCAACATTTTGCCGTAGTGTGGATCAGAGCATTCTGTCTGGGCGGACCGCATCAGCCAAAGCACCACCTGTCCCGACACATCTTCCACTATATCGATGAAATTTGCCAGGTCTTCCGAACCGATGTCCGCCAGCAAGGGAGCGCGTTCGTCGTCGACGTCCATGAGGGAGATGATGTCTTGGTTGTCTGGCAGCTTGGACCCCCAAATGAACTCATCTAGGGTGTATCCCGCGGCCTCGAGCACGCTCTTCACACCTTGTCCGAACTGGCCCAATTCGGCACTCGGCTTCAGGAGAGTGATCCTCGTGCCAGCGTCTTCAGACTCGGAAGTGTCATCAGATCGAGCACGTGCTACGATGCTGCTGACAGTAAAAAAGTCTGGGTGCTTGTTGTCATGGACGGAGGACTGGATCCTGTGGAAGCCACTCTGTCACAATCTGACATCCCATTCGTCTTCTGAAATTATTGGACGATCAACGCGGCCGTCCTCGATTCCGACCCACCATCCCTCGAAGAGACCAAAAATGAGGTCGGGATATCTCGTATCTGTGCGCGAGCAGGATATGTCAGTTCGCTATTGATTACTAGTAGCTGGAGAGCATGTAGTTTGGGAGACGACGTACCTGAACAAACTTCCTGCAAATACATTTGTCCATCCGGTTTCAGTAGTGTTCGACAGCTCTTCAACGTGTCGGCCAAATTAGGAGTGGCATGTAAGACCTAGATAGCCATACGTCAGTTCACTCACGTAGACGACAACAAATTGGCTGGTTGTTCCCGAGTCAAAACTTACGTTAGAAGCCAGAATCAAATCCTACGATGCGGCCTCGAACCCTTGTTCAATCACATCCGCTGTAATGTCACAGACGGCAAACTTGAGATTTTGGTATTGACTGAAGCGTTCCTTGGTTTGGTTCACGAAACCAGCCGAGACGTCGGTGATGGTGTAGTCCCCGTATAGGCGCTCCCCCTCGCTGGAGTGCAGGGCTTCTAGCACCACAGCAGTCAGGCTGCCCGTGCCAGCGCCTATCTCTAGGACACGGAGCTGCGGCTTGTTCAGACCCAGGACGCGGAAGAAGTCTCTGTTGTCGGACCAAGCGTTGTATTCGTTGTAGACCTTCTGCACGCTTTTCGCCGGCGAGGAGAAGGTCCAAGAAATCTTGTCGACCTTCAAGAATACCCTTGATATTGGTGTAAGCACGCCAGAGCGCTTCAACAATGTTCTCCACCGGGTTGCCCCTGCTCCGCTCGTGCCATTCGACCAGCTTTCTTAGTCGAGCCTCTCGACCAAGGGCCTTAAGCTCCACGGAGTCGGGAACCTTGGCCTGGCCCTGATCGACCCGATCCAATTGATTGGCAACTCCAGCCAAAAAGTGCTTGAAAAAGGGCTGTGCAAGAGATGTGACCGTAGCTGCCACTTGTTGGATCTCGACCGCGCACAGTAGGCAAAACTGTTCCGCGAATATAATGCCGGCGGTCATGTCTCCCGCAGGACGTATCAGTGTCCACGGAGGAGCAAAATCAGAAGCCGGATGCCACTGGACCGACCAGGCGTTCGTTGCAGGTGCCTCCTGCTTGATTGCTCCATTCATTCCCGTGGCTTGGAATCCATTGAGCACAAACGCCACGTCGTTTTCATATGTGACGTTGTAAGAGTCACACAACGCCAACATCGCAGACTCCTGTGCAGTGGTGCGAACATGAAGCGTCGTCCGACTGCCACTGGCGCCGACGTAGAATTGCTCAATAAATGTGGGGAGGAACATCTTATCCAGACTACGATACTCGCCTTGGTGGCTGCGACGGACCACGACTGTAAGACAATATCTAGGGTGCATGGGTGAAGCGCATACTCCTCGCCGGCGTGTTGTCGATTGGGGATGCTGACTGACGCACTCATATCGACGGGACTCGCGGTCACGTTCTCTAGCCCAATAAAGCGATTGCTGTAGTTGAGAGGTGTTCGACAGGGTCTGATACCAGCGTTTCGAATCGGCCTTTCATGCAAGCGGTGCTATTTCCGGCCGAGCGGGACGGGCCACGGCACATCCATCGGTGACCAAGCCCCAGCATTGCTTTGTCCAGGCCCCTTATTCTCGGAAGAAATGGAAAACTCCCACCACCTGCTGTCATTTGAGGCGGTCAGAGAATGCTTCCGCAATGTAGTCACGAGCTCGATGCCCTTGCTCTCGTCCAGGAGCATTGCAGCCGCGATGTTGACATGTTGTACGGTGTAGGTTGTTGATCCCGTTAGCTGCAATGCGGCCTTTCCTGCAATAGCCAATGTAACCCGCAGCGGGCTTGACGTCGCTGCTCTCCAGGACACGATGGCTGACTAACTTATGCTTGCGGTTCTTGCGGAATCTCTAGCTCGCCGTCATACGGGTTTCGGACAGGTAGGAGTTGGTATTGTTCCACGGATAGGTGGACAGGTCGGGCAAAGTGTAAGCGTTTTCGGATACTGGCACTTGAGGCATAATGCCGAGACAGTAGAGGTTGCCGATAGCCACAAGGAAGGTGTGGGAAGCGTCTTCACCACATTCGGCGAGCGAGGTGTAGGGAGCTGAGCGGTTGGTTTCCTTGCATATGTGTCGAAGGGGACCCGTCAACGCCGAGTGAGGACTAGTCTCCAAGTGCGCCGTGTTAGGCATATCGGCCAACATCTGCGATACCGCGGTGCGGAACAGCACCAGGTTCTCGATGTTGAGCTGCCAGCACTGCGCATCTAAGCTTTTGCTCTCGCGCACCTGTCGGCCGCAGACTGGCCTTTGGCCCAAGATGTGGCTCAACGAGAGACTTGTAGAGGTCCCCGATGGTTGCTGTATGATGAGAACGGTAGGCGATCGGCACCCGAAGCTGACAGACGAATAAACCGGGATGCGCCTGTTTCAGGCTATCCATAGTCTCTTCAACGGCCTTCAGGTCACCGGAGATGGTTAAGCTGGCGTTGCCGTTCTCGCAAGCAAGCACGACACCGGGCTTTAGATGCTGTCCAACCTCGGCGCGTCCCACACCCACAGCCGCCATGGCGCCGGCAACCTTTGCAGCGCGCGCGAGCATAGCCACGGTAGTAAGCGGCAATAATCGCCTCTCTCCTCGTGAGCACACCAGCAGAGTAAGCGGCGGCGACCTCTCTACTCGAGTGCCCAACAACGGCGGATGGCTTGACGTTTCATGCAACAAGAGCATCAACGTAAGCCACCTGCACAGCAGCACATATGGGCTGAGAGCGGTCCGTAGGGCTGAACAGATTCTTGCGGCCCCGTCGGCCAACAATAGACCTTCAAATGTCCACTCGGGCGGATGCTCGAGCGACTTCAACACTTGGTTCACAGACCCAATGTAGACCTTTTCGTCGCCACCAAAGCACTTGGTAATAGCAGACCTCTCCAACGGATCGCCGACTACTGTTCTGGTGCCATGGAGTTCGATGACCTTGGTTTCTGCAAGTGGCAACCCTGCGGATGCGTATGTTTGGCGGATCAGCGTCTCCTGCGTTTTGGGATTAGGAGTGCCAAAGGTCCTGGACCCGTCACCTCCGTCTGCGTTGCCGTCACAGGCACGGATGACGGCGCGGATGGGGTTGCCGTCGCGGATGGCATGGTCGAGGCGCTTAAGATACAAGGCACACACGGACTCTCCGCGGGCGAAGCCGTTGGCGCTAGCATCAAACGTTTTGCAATTGCCATCGGGTGCTAACAGACCCAACATGGACATGGAGATGCTGGTTCGGGGCGTGATGATGACATTGGCGCCGGCTACTATAGCTGATGGGCATGAGCCTGAGCGGATGGTTAATACAGCCTGGTGCACCGCCTCAGCCTGCGGAACAGGCCGTCTTGATGCTGACACTGGGACCCAATAGATCGTACTCAAAGGCAAGGCGGTTCGCAAGCGCAAAATCTGACTTGCCCACCATTAAATACGGCTGGTGGTTCAGCAGGTCGACGTTCTGTAAGTCTTGCCAGTCTTCCGTGAAGTCCCCAACAAAGGTGCCAATGTTCCTCCCTCGAAAATTGGCCTCGCCAGCGCTTTCAAAGGCCTCACGCGTCACCTCGAGGAGCAGGCGTTGGCCGGGATCCAGGGTGGAAAGTTCAGCGTTGGACATGCCGAACATGGAAGCGCCAAATTGAGCCAGATCGAGGTCTAGGTAATATCCGTATTTTGTGATGACGGTGCCGGCCTCGCCAGATGGAGTAGGCTTCGACATTGTATCGATCCTCAGGGACGATGTTTCGGGCGTCTCCCTTGTCTACGAGAAAGTCAAAGAGGTCGGACGAGCTTCGGATTCCGCCCGGTAATCTCACGCCCATGCCACAAATGGCGATTGGTGTATTGTTCAAGTCCTCAAGTCCCGTGGCCCCGTTGGTCCCGTTACATGGGCACCGTTGGATGTAGCTTGCATGGTTGTCCCATTCGTGGATGTTCCATTGGCCCGAGAGTGGCCATTCGGAATGCCACCAAAGTGATTACTTGGCGACATGCTGCAGATGAATGTGATGGTGAATGAAGACGGACAGGACTAAAAAAGATAATGGACGTAGGGAATATGTAATTGGTATCTATGTGCAACAAGTGAAATGCTCGTGTACAGAGCCCATCACAACTGGAACGACATCTGGAGTTTCACGCATATAGGCTGGCTGGGGAATAAAGTGCTCAACGTTGATCCATTTGATATTAAGTACATGATACCACCACCGGTAGTCCGAGTGATCCTTCAACATGACGCCACTCACTTCTCAACTTTGTGATTTCTTCATGCTCGAGGATAAATATAGGCATGTTTAGTCCTCTGTGCCGGCTCTTTCATACATGAAAGTTGCCGTTTGCGAAACGAGACCCTACGTACTGAATCGAGGAATGCTCAATGCCTTGATTATAATGCTTGGTTGGGATAGAAGGATTAAGGGAACCCTCCCCTGGACCGCCTGAGCGATAAGGCCAGAGCCGCCAGACCACCATCATTTTAGTCATTGTACGTGATTGAAGGGTTATTCTATCTCATGTGTAGCCATCATAATCCGTTGTTGGTTGCATACGTAACCACAAGCTTCTTTCTTGCGTACAGAGAAAAATGGAAGCCGCTTGACATGCAATCCATCCTTTAAATCCCTCAATTGGTTACTTACCTATGCATGGCTTGTTTTCATATTCACTTATCGTCAGTCTGAATACTAAAATCTTATAGAAAAATAAGCGTGTGTCTCTGGCTGTAGATGATTTGGTGTGAATCCTGACAGCGTCAATACAGGGTTCGTGAGGTGGCACCACTCGAGTTGTAGCACCTTCACGGCACATATCTTCGTGCAAATAACCATTGTGCGCCAAAAATTGAACGGATATACCCGCCATGTGTGGGCCATGTGTGCACCACCTAATCAGCGGTGTTATTCGCCTATTCGCGGCCTAGGTGGCGTTCGCACCTTAACCCTGCCCGACCATGTGTGATGATCCTGTATACCTTGGTAAAATGGATAGATTCTATCTAAGGTGGCGATCTAACGAAACATCAAACGTAGAGAAGGAAGGAAGGAAGAAAGAATTCTATCATACAGGAAATGTGGGAATTCTCTACATTGTGGGATCAACAGTGAATAAAGCAAACTTGGTGCCTCAGGCAGGGTTCGACCTAGGTCCTGACACCATGGACAAGGGGGAAGACGCACCTCATTCCCATTCCGTTTCCTCAGCAAGGAGAGCCCGAAAGTTATCAAGTGAAGCCCCACACGATGCTTGTAGTTCCTCTAGGCGCTCGGCTTCACTCGTGATATCGCAACTTAGCCACAGAAGATCTCGACGAGGATTAAAGTAGAAGGAAGATTCTGAAAATCAGGATGTTGGATTAAGGTATATTGTTTTAGTGTATGAACGCGGGATTCATGACATATCCAGAGGGCAATAGGAGGCGGGTAATGCTCTACGGGAGAACTAATTTCCAAGGGTCTCGAGCTAAAATCTGCCTCCAGGAGCGTATTCAGAGTGCCAACTGGACGCAGGATAGTTGATTCTTTGTATTCGTCGTCGTCAAACGTCTCCCAGGATGCGGCTTCGATGACAATTATATGAGCAAGGAGGCCTCAAGCAACGCCTACAGGATGGTAATCGGGAGTGGATTACTACAATTGCGTGTATTTGTGCAGACCAGACTTTTCTTCTCCTGGTTTGATATACCAAGCCGTATCTGGTAAACTACAAGACTCCTGGCTTCAAGATTTTGATACTACAAACCAGAAATGTTTCTTTGCATCTTCACCTTCTGGCTGGACCAACGATGAGCTAGGATTTGCATGGCTTCAGCAAATATTTGACCGGGAAACAAAGGCCAAAGCTAGGAGGCGTTGGAGGCTTTTAATTCTTGATGGCCATGGATCCCATGTTACCATGAAGTTTTTAAACTACTGTGAGGCTAATAAGATTTTTGTGGCGACCTATCCACCTCATTCTACGCATTCCTTGCAGCCGCTTGATGTCAGTATCTTTGGACCGCTTTCAGCAGCCTACGGAGGTCAATTGGAAGCATTTTTCATGAATCTAAGGCCTAAGCCGTATTACCAAGTCGGGATTTCTTCAGGCTATTCTGGCCAAGCTGGAAGAAGGCCTTATCTGCCGGAAATATTGAAAGCGCGTGGAGAACTGTTGGGTTATGGCCTTTTAATCCTAGAAGTGGTATTGGCACGGTTTAGCAAGTTAGAGGATAAAAGACCTTCTTCTAGCAGTTCCTCTAAGTCTGTTATACAAGCAGAGGATTGGAGAAAGATTGAACAGCTTCTTAGAGAACTTTTTGCAGACTTCCGGGACCAAAACACTAAAATGTTGAGCCGAACGATGCATTATATTTCTACAGAGAATATCCTGCTTAAGCTACGAATAGGGCCTCCAGAAGGCTCTCCAGAATGAACAAAAGAGACGCCAACGTGCAAAGCCTTTACAGTTTGAATTACGGGCTCCTGAGGATGGTAATGCAGTATTCATTCTCCTAATAAAATCCAGCAAGCTCGGGATCTTCAAGCAGAAAAAGAGAAGCAAATACAGCTTTCAAAGGCTTTAAAAAAGGAAGAGAAGCTACGCCGTCAGCTAGAAAAGGAAAAAGAAACAACAATTAATTAAAAAAGGAAAAGAATCAGGGCATCTAATTAAGAGATACGTGCCCAAGCAGCGGAGGAAAAGAAACGCCAGAAGGAAGAGGATCAGTTGGCTAAAGAGGCCAATATACAGCTTCAAAATGACTTTAAACAGTCCAGGAAATGTAAGAAGAATCCTCCGGCAACTCCAAAAGCAAAGAATCAGGAAGATATTGTTGTCCCAGCACCTGAAGTTGTTGGAGAGGCCTCTATCACGGTAAATCGCCGAGGAAGGCAGGTCCGACTACCACATCGCTTTCGGGGCGGTTAAAATTTGTACACAGCTTCTTTAGAACCTCAGTTTAGTACCTAAAAAGATCTCGGTATAATTAAATTGTATGTGGCTCAAAAGCTTTATTTTCGACATTGCGGTGGTGTGTAACCTGACCGTTGGAAGGGAAATTCCCATGGGAAATCGGGATGGGATTCCCGTCCCATAAAAACGGGACGATTTTCTAATATTTTATGGGAATGGGAATGGGAAGGGAATGCCAAGAGATTCCCACTGGGATTCCCCCTTCTTTCTGGATGGGAATTGGGGTAAGAAATGGGATCACACTTACTAATGGGAAGGGAATGGGAATTTGGGAAATTCCCTTGGGATTAGATGGGAACGAGTCCCATACTAAATCACATGATTAATAATTACTGTATATACTATATAGTTACTACTAAAAACTGCTACTTTAAAAATATACTAAACCTAATTAGGAGATGGGACGGGAAATGGGAAGAGATTTTTATAATTTAGGGATGGGATTTCCCTCCCATATTTCTTGGCATGGGATGGGATTATCCCATCCCGAAACCCATGTAATGGGAATCCCATCCCATATTGCTTGGCACGGGATGGGAATCCCTTCCCATTTTCTTGAGACGGGATTCGGGACCACCCCCAGGATCCTTATGGGAATATGGGACGGGACCAGACCTCCCTCGGGATCCCGAATCCCTCCCAACGGCCAGCCTAGGTGTGTTGAAATTGGGTGGCATGCGGTGTCGGGCGGCAGGTAGTAACCTACAATATGTTCGATATTCGGCTAATACCGAATAGGAAAGTAGACACTGTAGTGGAGGAATTCGGGGGATTAGCACGTGACACTACTATGGATAGCTATTATCTTAAGTCCTCATACGAAGAGGTAAAAGACAATCAACAACCTTCTCACAGACCACGGGACGCAATTGCGTAAAGGGCATGTTGTCTTTTCTCCTGCCAGGAACTTGTGGGCTCGGGGCCCACAACTTCTGAACTGTCTAAGATTGTCTCCTTGACCTACTCCTTCGGAGTTCTATCATTTCCCTCTCATTCAACACTATTCTTGAAAATGTGCTTAAAATGATTGTTTTAGATGGTTTCTTGTATATTAATCGACATATGATCATTCTTGTGATTATTATTATAGATTGTTAGGTTGCTTCTTCTGCTAGGTGTAGGGGAGTTCGTTTTACCCCTCTTTTATGACCTTGTTTACGTCACTATTACTACCAACTTATTTGACCGATTCCTCTGAAAATTTGAACGAGGTCGCCCCACCTGTGTACTCGTGGGGATGTTCTAAAATTTCACTTCGAAAGTGGCTAGCAACTATCAACAGCTTGCCTAATCCTCACGGTACTTATCTGGTGGCTAACTATTAATTTGGACCACAGAAGCTTCTAGCTGTCGAGTTCTCCCAATACAAGTACTCTACAGCAGCAAAATTATCCCAGGCTATCCTTCAATACATTTGCCCAGCTGGAAACGTTATTAATAAAAACTTGTAAAACACAGTCCACGATCTTCAAAAAAAAAAAAAAAAAAAAAGGCAGATTCAGTTTACTAGGCCATTCTTTAATTATCTGGTCATGCTTGATCCGCCTGATTGCAACTTTCTTAGGTTGTTGAATGTTCGCAAAGTCCCGGTATACGATGACACAGTTAGCGGGGCGCTGGAAACGGCCGCCATTGAACCATTCATCTGCCGCCCGCCACCGCCTGCCACCCGTGGGCATCACACTGCCCGTTGTAGCCTAGAGTATACCACTTGGGGATAGCGTTGACTCTCGCCGCTTTTGCCCGTTTTCCCTGCCGCCTCACAAGTCCCGCTTGATATATATAAGCCCAACCAGTCCTTTGAACGACGACGACGCACTTTCTTCTTCCTTTCTTCCCCCCTCCCGTCTCCTTCGCCTGATGCACTGCCCCCTTCCCCCTTTTCAAAAGATGCCGCGTTATCCGGCGACTGCCCTTTTCCGGTATGGCGCCGTCCAACCCGCTGTTCTCGCCCTTCAGCTTCGGACTCACCGACAAGCCATCCAGTAAATCTGGAAATCCTTACTGTCACTTCTTTGGTTTTTGGCTGCCCAATGTGCCACCTGAAGGTGTGCTCTTGCTTGTAGTATGATGTGGGCCATTTTACTGGTGCAGTTAGGATGATTGTACGCGGCACTGCGCTCGGTTTGATCGATTTCTTTTTTTTTTGGATATCAGCATCGGCTCTGTTTTACTCTCCTTACTAAGTCTTATCACGTCTCTCTACTCGCGTGATGGATTTATATGCAGAGCCTCTGTAAAGCACCATATAAAGATGCAAGAAAAAACTGCTGCTTATAGCTACTGGAGACGGCATCCATGGCGTCAGCTTAGCTTCGGTGGTTTGGATCGCCCCCCTCTGGAACCATCCTCTCTTGGCTAACTAGGATTTATTCGCTTCAGAGCCCCTGTCTTGTTATCATCGAATAGCAAAATTGCCGCATTTCCTTCATCTCAGGTCAATCTCTGCAGATCGGGTCAAAAGAAAGCATTTGGTCAATAGTAAGTTTGACGTGTGAGGCTTGGAAGCTAGAAATACTGGTTGTAATTGGCACAAGCAAACGGCTATCGGCCTTTAAATGGTCTGGATGAAGATAGACATGTTAGCAGCCTAGAAGGGGAACTGAGACAAGAATATTTTGTCTCGATTCCTGTGAGAAGGCAGAATTATGGGAAAAGTATAAGAAGGCCAATCAAACCTGCGTCGTTGGGGCCATCTATTATCTATGCCCTTTCCTTCTGTTTCCTCTCACCTCACCCATTTCTCTTCCCCAATTACTTGTCCGTTACATGTACCCCTAAATACACTACTTCCTACAATATGCTCCCTACATTTTACTTGAACAACTTCAAGCCATGGATTCCTCCTTATACCAGGTCATTACCACTGCATAAATCCTTAAATCCTAGCAATCCAGTACCCATTGCTCCTTCTCTCCCCAAACTCCGGTAATACACTATATCAGGGGAACTTCAAGCAAAGCACAGCACCCCCACACAATCCAGATCCAGCACATCACACTTCGAATTCGAGTCCAACTCCACCCCATGATTTCCAAGATATTGCTGATGTCCCGACTGAGTTGCGTTTCTTTCGGCGAGATACCCCAAGGGATAATCTATCATCGCCGAGTATATCAAGTTCGCACAATAGCTTGGAAGAGCCTTTCAGGCTGCAAGATGTGCAGAGCAACATCCCTATTAACCCAGCAGTCCTCACTGATAATGGGTTCTGGGAGGCTCAAGATCCCCACCAACCTTTCCAGCAAGATGATAGCCTTATTATCCCAGGGACAATATATCCATATCCTGAGCCTCTACTTACTTTTAGTGATGCACCAGACTACCACTAAGATTCCGCCAAAGAGTCCGCCAAAGAGTCAAGCGGCCAGGGTAATCAAAAATGTCACTCCTTTCACAGCACCCAAGATGACTCGTTATTCTCTAATGCTCGGAGCGAGAGTTTTCAGAGCGGCGAACCGCCAAAACCGCGCAAGCAAAGAAGACAACAATCAACCTTGCGGCCTTCGAAAAGACCACGAGCTCCATCTTTATCACCTTCAAGTGCAAATGGCTTCACCACCCTTTGTTCTCAGCTCACATGTGTGTCACTTGATGAGCCTTTGCAATTTCTTTCTTGGCTGTTCGAAGGTGCACTGCCACGTGTGTCTGACCATGTCTCCCTAACCTGTGGAGATGTGCGGCTAAACAATCGCTCGACAAAACAGCATCAGTCTTCGCAAACTCCGCATATCCTAAGCGAGGCCCAAGGAAACTCCAGGAAGGGCATGCCATGGTCACCCAAGGAGATAGACCTTCTGCTGAAGTTAAGGAGAGATGAGAGGCGGCCTTGGTCAGAAGTAACAAAATTATTCTCGGACAAATATCCAGGAAGGAGCTCTGGTTCAATCCAAGTATACTGGAGTACGAGCCTTAAAAAAGCAGGGCAGAATAGCATTGCACATAAGGTGGGCTAAAGGGAATGACATGCTCATGGGAGCAGGAAATTGATGTTGGTCTCAATAGGGCTATACAGGGAATTACTGGTGGTTTCTGTCGAGCCCAAGGTAGCAATTGGCTCAGGGCCCATCATCATCGGCTAGTGGTAGTGGATTATAAACAACTATAATAACTACGTTTGACACATACGACCATAGGGTGTGGAAAGCAGGGCTTCCCGTCCGCTCAGCCGTACTTAAACCACACGCCGGTCTGTTAGTAGTTGGGTGGGTGACCACCAGCGAATCCCGACTGTTGTATGTCCGTCTTCATCTTTTTTTATTTTAAGTAGATTAACGGATTACCTAAAACGGAAAAGATGAGGACGGATTCGATAATATGTCTCTCACGATGTGCGTATCTTGTGTATCAGCTGTAGAATTGTCTTTCGAACCTTGGGGTTCATTCGCACGTTTACGCTTCTTGCGATGAGACTTTGCAGGGATAATGGTAATTAATGCTGGGTGCGCTTGCTGCTCCGTTTGGTGATTTTCCTGACTGCAGTAGTAGGCAATTATCGAATCCAGGGCACTCCGGAGGTCTTCCTTGATCTTGAACTGACGGAGGGTTCTTATAAATGCATTCAGAGCTTGGATCTTAGTTGTCTTCCACCCATGCTCTTCATAACTAATAAAACTTAGCCCTGTTCTTTCAAGCTTGTGGATTCTTACCTTTTGATAGGGCACTGGATTAGGGACAGAATCATCTCAACGTCTTCAATTAGCTCCCATTTTGCGCCACCAAGAGAATAACTAGACAGCCATTCCCTCTTATTCAACCACTCCTCCTTGCTTAAGTCAGGCCATAGTTGATCGGTCAATCTGTCAAGAGTATATGAAAGGTGATGGCCTGTCCGGGAGGCAAATTTACGGACGGTGGTCGTCGACCTTGAAGCGTTAACACGCTGCTGTTCAATCTGGACAGTCCGATTAATGATAACAGCCAAAACTTTGTGATGTGACGGAATGACCTCTCGAATCTTTGTGAGGTTAGTGAAGCAACTTCGAATAATATTTCCATCGTTTTTGTTGATTAACCAAAAAAGAGCTGGTATTTTAGTCCATATACGACAGCAAAGTTTCAGAGCTTCAACACTTTGGTCTTCAAGTTCCCAATGTTTTGTGATAACCCAAGGAATCTGATGCTGGAGGTGACAGCCTATTCCCATCGACCGATATGAAGTTCGCAAAGAATGTCTCATGATTTCGAAGTTGCGTGGAGCGCCCGATTTGCCGAAGGATTTTGCGGAGTGAGCTGAGTTCTCCAGATCTTATTAAGTCTTCCGGTGCTCACGAACATCCTATTAAAATCAGAATAAACCTAAGATACTGAGAGTTGTCACGAACATTACCAGCAGTGCGAACAAGTTGGTCCAACTCCTGAAGATTGGACCGTATTGCTTGCTTCATCTACAGACAACTTAGCAATAGTCACGGCGTTTGGGAAGATTCCCACCTCTTCATCCATTATTGCCTCATCCTGGAACAAAAGGAGATTCAGAAAAGCGGGGAAGCCATCCGGAAAAAGATGCCTTTTAGGAGCGAGGTGAACTTTCTTTTTTAGTAAGATGCTCTTGTAAGCGCTAATGCAACAGGGGTGAAATATCTCTCCAGATTAATAAAACGATCGAACTGAAGCTGAATCTGGATCCAGAGCTAGAGGAGATAAGACAGAGTATCCCGGCCCGCTACCATAACTATTGCGACGTTTTCTCAAAAAAAGGCCTCTGATAAGCTCCCTCCTTTGAAGGAACCATTGCACCGGATTAACCTAGAAGGAGATAATCAGTCAGCGAGACAGTTGGCCATAGTCTCCTATACAAGATATTACTGGAGGAACTTGAAGCAGCACGTCGGTATGTCGTGGATAATATCCAAACAGGATTTATAGAACCCAGTCACGCACCCTACGCTTCACCCATCCTAATGGCTTTAAAGCCAGGAGGTGGTCTCCGGTTTTGTGTTGACTATCGGAAGTTAAACTCTATCACTAAGAAGGACCGATACCCCCTACCCTTGATTAGCGAATTTATGGAAAGAATTAGCCATGCAAGGATCTTTACTAAAATTGATATCCGGCAAGGATTTCACCGAATTAGAATGGATCCCAAGCAGGAAGATCTGACCACCTTCCGCACGCGATATGGCTCGTATAAGTACAAGGTAATGCCCTTTGGACTTACAAACGGACCTGCAACTTTTCAGAGGTATATGAATAGTCTGTTTCTAGATATACTTGACAAATTCGTGACTATCTATATTGATGATCTGCTGATCTACAGCGAGAATAAAGCGGAATATGAAATGCATGTAAAACTAGTTCTCCAACGGCTTCGGGAAGCGGGGTTGCAAACCGCTTTGCATAAATGCGAATTCCATGTGAAGAAAACCAAGTTTCTTGGTTTCATTATCTCAACCGAAGGAATCCAGGTTGATCCAGCTAAGATCGCGGTGTTGAAGGGTTGGAAGGAGCCAACTACAAAAAAGGGGATCCAATCGTTTTTAGGTTTTTGCAATTTCTATCGGCAATTTATCAAGGATTATGGCAAGAAGGCTCGGCCCCTACACTATCTGACCAAGAATGACATGGAATTCGTATGGGATCCTGCATGTCAAGAGGCATTTGATGAATTAAAAAGGCGATTAATAAATGCTCCGATTCTGCGCCATTACCGCGCGGAGGATCCTGCCCGGCTGGAGACCGATGCGTCTGATGGAGTAGTAGCTGGTGTACTCTCTCAACAGTGTTTAGATGGGAATTGGCGACCCGTTGCATTTTTCTCAAAGACCATGTCGCCACCAGAAAGGAACTATGAGATCCATGACAAGGAGATGCTGGCCATATACGTGCCCTGGAGGAATGGAGAGCAGAATTAGAAGGCCTACAGCGGACAGATAGATTTGATATCTACACAGACCACCGGGCACTGGAATATTTCATGACCAAGAAGAGACTAAATGCCCGTCAAGCTAGATAGTCTGAATTTCTCTCTAGATTCTATTTTTTAATCCGCTACAGACCGGGCAAGCAAAACACCCTCGCGGATATTCTGTCCAGAAGTTATGCAGTAAACGGGCCTACAAGTGGAGCAAAGGATTCCCGGTGTCATGGCAAGGTCAAGGTCAAGTCGTGGGCCCCGGGCCCACGACTTCGAAGAGATTGTTCGCGAGGCACAATTCTCTTCAATTCAGGAGCTCGGGCGAGCTGACTAGTTAACGTGACTGACCACCGAGCTGCGCGGTCCCCACCAAACTGCGCGCTCACCACGAAGCTTTTCAAATTATTCTTATTATTACAACCACAGAGCCATGGCTGATAAATCGAAAGAAGGCCGTGTACAATTAGCTATCGATGCTTATAAAAAAGGCCTTTTTGCTTCTAAAACTGCTGCAGCTAAGGCATTTGATGTCCCTCCAAGAACCTTAATGACGCGTCTTAATGGCTCTACTGCTCGAAAGGAATCAATTGCAAATAGTCGAAAATTATCAAACACTGAGGAGTCAACCCTTATTTCATGGATTATAGATATGGATCGTCGTGGCCTGCCTCCCCGGATATCAACTGTACGCTACCTAGCCCAGCTACTTCTCTCTGCGCGAAATCCATCTGCTTCAGCTATCGGAGTGCTAATGCTGACGGGGGCAGTGATGGAACTGGTATCCTTTATGCGGGTCAAGAGGTACTGGGCGATTCGCCTACCATTACTGCCATTGCCCCCGTTAGTATTATCTTCCCCAAGTCTGTCTTAGATGTCCCGACTACTATTGATTTTGGAGGGGGTTATCCAACCTCCCTGGAGGTAGCGTGGAGCACCACTAAAACTATCTCTGTTGGTAGTATTACAACCGTTACCTCTACTATTACGCGATATATTATGCCGACTACCATCCCCCTACCACCTATTACCACCAACACAATTAATTACTACAACTGGAACATTAGTGACATTGTCACTTCCAGCATGGGAACTCTTATTCCTAGTATTGAGATTCCACCAGTTGTGGTTACAGATAACCCTAACCCGCTAAATAAGACAGGCGTTACTCACTTACCCTATGTGACTCGCACCATTAGTATTCCCCCGTGGCCTTGGACTACTGATGACACCAGCAAGTATCCTACTGTTACTTTTACAGAAGGTAATCCCCCTGGCCCGACATGCAAAGCCAATTGTGGTCATAAATGTTACAGCTTTTGCGACGGACCTTGTCTATCTGACTGCGGCATGGAGAGCTCTTCTAGCTTTATTAATCCGCTAGATACTGATGCTCCTTCAGTCAGCAAGTGTTCTGGGCCTGGATGTGTAAATGGAAAGTGCACTAACCATGGTCTGTGTATTGAGAGAGGCTGTACTGGCAGTGACTGCAAGAGCCGGATATGTGTGGGTGATGACTGCATTCCCACGGCATGCACGGGTTCTGACTGCCACAATGGGCACTGCACTGGCAGTAGTTGCCAGGACCACGGTTGTATTGGCCGTGATTGCGATGGTGGCGGCGGTGGGGGAAGCTCAGGCCGGTGCTTCGGTCCTTTATGTCTTTCCTGGGGTTGTTTGGGCGCTCATTGCTCCAGCACTGACTTCGTTTGTACCGGCCCTCTATGTCGCATTGTGACATGCTCCGGTACCGGTTGCTCCAACGGTGTCTGTACTGGAAAAGTCTGCAAGCCTGAAGACTCGGACTGCAAGAGTGAGGAAGCAGATGCCTGTATTGAGTATATATCCAGTGCTCTGGTCACTCCGGTCTCAACCTATTCAACCACCACTGTGACTAAGCGCTGCGAAACTATTACTGCTTGCTCTGCTAAGCCAACAACCGTAACCAGCACTGTCGACAAGAACGGGCTAATCGAAGGCACTATTTCCCTAATTGACTACGAAGTGGATGATGATCCATCGTTCACGAGCTCTCTTTTTGATCAGATGAGCAGTTTTTATTCATCAGCGTTTGATCCCACTACCACCAGCACGACCACTACCAAAGCCAGCACTTCGACGACGAAAACAACCTCTACTGTCCCAACGGCCACTGAAACGGGTTACAATTGCAAAGGATCCATCCGCTGCGGCACTTTTAAAAATCTACACAAATTCTGTGATATGGCAAAAAGCTTCCTGAAAGATGATATTGTATACGGGTAGGTTTCTTTCTTCTCTCCAACAAATGGGGCTAACTCCAGAACCAGAACCACGGACAAAGATAAAAACTCTGGAACCTGCTACACAGACGGGAAAAATGCTGGCTTTGGCTGTGGTGTTTTTGTTGAAGGGGACAACTGTCAAATAAAGGGAATGCAAATGGCCGCGTAAGTTGTTCCTCTGTCCAGGTTCCACTTAAGCTTTACTAACTTTATCATAGTGCCTATGATCATATCTTCCAGAAGGCGGGGGGAAACTGCGGTATTTGCGGCCATGCGTTTTTGTCGGATGGATGCAAATTAACCGTAAACTATGTCAGTGGATGCCAAACTACGAATGGAATATTGGAAGCATTCATTGGGAGCGGTTCAGATTTCACCACGGCTTCCTCAGTTGATGTAGCATTGTCGTCTGCCCTAGTAACGTTATAGTTTTGTATTATAACTAAGAATATTATACGAAAAAACTAAGAAGCTGAATATTAAAGGAACATATAATTAGGTTGTCTGCTCTGGAGCGATTATTGTTCATGGTGAGTTGGTTAAGTCTTTTTGAGTATTGCAGTACATCATGTCCACGCTAGGCTATAGACGTTCGGGCGGATGAGTAGATTACAGCTAAGCCATGTGGATCTTTGTATGAAAACTAGTGCCTATAATTATAATAGTATTCATGATTAATTCAGCGGACTTGAGCCGTCGGACCCGACGGCCAGCACTACATAAACCTTTTATCTGCACTTATCTCCATTAGTTAGTGGTTCTTGCTTCTCCAATCTAATTTCCACAATGAATCTCCTCTTGCTTCTCTTTACAGCTGTCCTCCACCTAGGGACAGCCTTAGAAGCACCCCCATCATCCAATTCTCTCACCAACAAAATCCACCACCTCAGATCCCAACGCCGCTCCAAGCCCCTCCAAAATATTGAGACAATCCCCCTCCCCCTCCTCGCGGTAACCGACAATATCACCCCCGAATTTCAAGGGAAGTACTACAGCACCAACTGGGCCGGTGCTGTGATTAAGAACCCACCCCCCAGCGCAACTTACACTTACATCTCTGCAACCATTGCCGTCCCAACCCCAACCCCAACCGACAATAGCACATACCAGGCTGCACCCGCATGGGTTGGCATTGACGGCGCCACCCACATTGCTGCGATTCCGCAAACAGGCGTGGATCTGTATGTGGTTGATGGAAAACCGTACACTGATGCCTGGTATGAGTGGTATCCAAACATTGCGCTGTACTATGATGAGTTTGAGGTCAACCCAGGAGATGTAATTGTTACTTCTGTTAATGTGACAGCGTCAAATCGTGGCGTCTGCATGGTTGAGAATCGAAATACCGGAGAGATAGTGTCTAAGACGCTTTTAGCGCCGAAAAGTACAGCGACGTTAGCGGGGATGAATGCAGAATGGGTGGTGGAGGATTTTCATTCTGGGGGTAATCCGGTGCCGTTTGTGAAATTTGATCGTGTCTGGTTTGAGGGATGTGCCACCTATGCGGACGGAGATAAGTATGGGCTGGGAAATGCTACGGTCTATGAGTTGATGCAGGATAATGTGATGATTGCTGATGTTAGAGTCGTGGATGCAGACAAGATGGTTGTGACGCACTTCGCAGCATAATACTGATCTATCTATTACTCGCTATTATCTTGTCTCTCAGAATCCCTGTCGTTAATCATATGTGGTGCAGCGTAAGAGAGGATTCCATTTAATTTTAAAAATCTATATAAGATCCTTTCGATCCTCCGGATCCTTCATCGTACACCGCCAGTTCTCACCATTGTATGGAATTAGCTGTTCGGGCCGAACCCCTAATATCAACCGGGGTAGAGAATCACATCCTCCCCTACTTATCGTGAGGATCTGCCTGGATCCTCGCGTCCCTTCTGTGCTACACGCTGGATTGCATCATTGGCGGGTAGTGCCGTACACCGTCTGTTGATAGGGTGGTTGGTTCGTGACTTGGTTTGGTTGACAGTCTTCTAGTGTATGGTGAGGTGAGCTGGGATACAGGATGTCAATTCCTAATACAATTAGCCTCGCTACTTCCATTTCCAGTAACTGTGAGTGATGAGTCCTATTGTCCTCCCAGTTCTTTCACTCCTTGTCACTCCGCTGGTCCTTTATCGGTCATTAGTTACTGTCTTGCGGCCATTGGATATTCATCGCCTCTGTGACGGGTGGCCGTTTCGGGAATCAGACTGCCTGATTGCCTTTTAGTTAAGGGAATCACCACTGTATATTCACTTCAGGCTTCTTGTGCTCTGCCTGATGATTCCCCTTTAAATCAAGCAAATCGCTTCTCCCTTCCTGTTTTCATTGCTTCATCCATCAATAATCTATTTCGACAACCATCGATTTCTTATCAACTATAAGGGGGCGAAATGCCTTGCTATCTAATAACTAGATATACACAAAGAGGAATTGCTGAGGGGAAGAAAGTAAAGGGGAAGAAGCGTTCGTTCTCATACTACAAGGGGTCATGTGACTGTGCTAAGCGGACCAATCATGTGCGCCGATTGCAGCGAAGGCGAAGTCGAGCAATGTACAGGCGTAGCCCGTGACAATTACGATTAAAAACCGGTATCCAATCCCGCTGATAAATGAGACCCTGAATCGTCTAAAACATGCCAAAGTATTTACCAAGCTCGACGTGGTCCACGCTTTTAATCGGATTCGAGTTAAGAAGGGACAGGAGTGGCTCACCGCGTTTAACACCCGCTACGGCCAATTTGAATACTTACTAGTTATACCTTTCGGCTTGTGCAACGCCCCCGGGACTTTCCAGAGCTATATACAGCCCTGCAGGATCTTTCCTACACATATGATTGCCTTGGAAAGATCGTCCAAAAGACCGGCAAAGCTCAGCAAACCAAGTACTTTAATAATCAGGTTATCAAGCCGAATCAAGAATTTATCTATGACGCATTGGGCCCATTGTGTTCGGCAACTGGTCGAGAGCAAGTTGATATCTGTGTAATTCCTTATGGTCCCGTACTCGGACAGCGGAACCCAATTCCTGGGGATGGAAGTCAGTTGATCGAATACTACGAGACGTAGAAGTTTGATCTAGCTGGCAATATCCTAGAGACCAAACATGAGCCACTGAATGACTCTACATATTCACCATGGACGCGAACGTATGCATATGAAATGACCAATAATAGGCTTATCAGCACCAAAGTTGGTTCCACAACAGATTGCTACAGATATGAAGACGATGCTAGGCTTAATAGCTGCATGATCTATATGGCTGGGTATCCTTTGGCTTGGGATTATAATAATCACTTGCGCTTTTGTACCACACAACGGGTCAAGGAAGGTAGCACGGCGGAGAGAACTTGGTATGTCTACAATTCGCAGGGTAAGCAAGTTCGCAAGGTGACCATGAGAGATACGGGCACCAAGCTAAAAGAGACAATCCATCTCCCTTACTGTGATATTTTTACGACGTATGCTGGAGATGGGGTATCAGTACTGCGGCAGACAACTTTAACTAGCGTGGGCGGATTAAGTGCTTCCAGCTCTCCAGTGGTCATGGTTGAGACCAGGACTGGGTATAGCCTTCTTCGGTATCAGATGAGCGAAAATTTGGAGCTGGATTATACAGGCAAGGTAGTTTTATATGACGAATAATGCCTATATGGATCCACCACATATCAAGCTCGGACGACTGAAGCTCCTCGGAAGAGTATCAACTTGCGAACTACCAACGTGACAATAAAAGTGGGCTCTATCCCTGTTGTGAGAGATACTATGCTACATGGCGATAGACGTCTGCTGATCCATTGCGAACTTTCGGCGGTCTTAACCCTGTATGTTTTGGAATTCGGCTCAGGATCTCTCCCGAGCGGTTCCGGCAGCGGCCCGTAGATAGTTCCCGCCCGGGACTCAGTAGCACCAAAGATTTTGATATTCAACACACTTTCGTTCCCCTGAGGTCAGCCTGTCACTGCTCGGTCTTCCTATGCGGCTATCCCCTGTCCGAGTGCACTTGCCTGTTCCTGTGTGGTTCCGTACGGGGAAGAGGTGTGAGCCAGTTTAGAGCGACATACTCGACTATAGCGGGGTTACAACTATAACCTATACTATCAAAATAAATGTACGAGAAATTTGGGCAACTTTACCTTATTACAGAAGTATATCCAAAATAACTGTGAAGAGTTCACGACCCGCAACCCGAGACCAAATGTATCGGGAGACCGACTGCCGCTAATTCATGGTCGAGTTCGACTGTAGCGCCAGTAATGCAAGGTCAAGTCAGGAAAAGAGCATGTTCTAGGGGAAGATAAGGATAATTATGACAGCATCTTTTTCACCAAACAACCTCGGCTGGGGGAGCTTAGCCATCAGTTACCATGTGATTCGCAATTCGTCACATTCGGGCCGTCCAGATGGTTTGCATTTGGCATCAGCGAAGTGATTCGCGCGACGAGGCCCCCCATCTTTGCTGATAGTTTACAGGATAGCTGTCGAGGCCGTCATTTATCTCCAGTAATATGTTAGTTTGCAGCGCGGACAGAAATGCGGTGGATTCCAATATGGTTTAGATTGTACTAATATTTGGCGTCGTGATTCGTTTCTTCTTGGTCGCAGCAGGGCTCCGGGGGTCGTTTCTTGTGCTTCAACCGCTTTGGCTCTCTTACAAAACAACATGGACATCATTATGACTTGCGATTTGTGTAAGCGACAGCTAAAAGCTTCGCAGGTGTCACAATATCTGCTTCGGGAAGCTGTCCAGAATGGGATTGGGACAGGGGAGCTGCTTCAACGCGATCGTATGGACACTAACTTCCACGGTAATAACCTGCAGACACTCACAGTTCACCCCGGGTGCTGGTCTATCCCCGAGCGGGCTCTAAAACGCACTGAGTTCAGTCAGCATTGGATAAATTATTTCTTAGAATATCTCTATAACCTCTTCCATTCCCTTACACAGGTCCGTTTCGCCCACTCAACCGGTAGCCTTGATGCGGATATCTTTGTTGTGCCGAAGGGGAGGAGAACTCCGAAAAGAGATCTATTTCGGCGAATGCGACTATCTGGTATAACTTACGCTGCTATAGATCATTTCACAAACGTTTGAACGGTACCTGGAATTATAAGCGGCCTTCCGTTGATGGTCTATATAGTCTAAATACAAGCTGTGGAGACGGTCGTGGTGTCGCTTGCGGAAGCGGCTCACCCAGTTGACAACAAGCGTGGTCCCCGCAATTTCGTCGGCGATGTTTTTCAATATTTTAGGGGCAGATAGGATAATGTTCAGCACGGTTATTGAGCATCTACACTACTGTGGTGATAGTAGAACAGGAACAGGAAAACCGAAGTTTCATTGCTCATATTAAGAGGACGCGGGGAATGAACCCCAAAAACCACCAGTCAAGCCCCGGTCATCCGATCCTCCGCCTGGCGCAGGTGGGCAAGCGCAACTTTTATACCAGAAATGGCGTCTTCTAATGCCAAATGGCCAGTGGACAAATCCTCATGGACAGAAAAAGCAGGCGATACACAATGAGCACCGGGCAAGCGCAGGCAGGAGGCAGCATCGTCTAAACGGGACATAGCAAGACGAAGCTGAGCACTAGCTTCGGAAATAGGAGTTTCGACCTCGCCTGAGACAAGAGTATATTAGCCAGAGCAAGACACACAAAGGTTTTATAAGGACTCACATGACACAAGACAGCCAGGCGAGAAGACTGGACCAGAGGCACCAGCATCGGAAGCAGAAGCACTAGAGGAGCGGCAAGCGGACATTTTCGCGGAGAAATAGGCAAGGAGTGTCTGTAGGGGACCGCAATTAGCCACACTGACCCGAAAAGCTCTAACGCCTTAATCAAGAGTCTAAGGAGATAGAAAGATCTCAAGACCCAGAGCAGCTTTAACTCTGAAGGGAAGTGAAAACCTCAGATTCAGAAGAGATTCAGAACAGATTCAGCTTCAGAGGATAGAAGAGCCTTAGGCTAGGAGCAGGAGGAGCAGTCCCAGCTCCAAAGGGCTAGAGAACCTTAAAGATAGAAGAAAGGTTATACTTGCATAGAGAGCAGACTGGCAACAGCACACGGCAAGAATAGGAGGACCTGACAAGCTGACAGTGTAAGAGGTAGGAGGTATTAAGGGCAAGGAGTTAAGAAATGAGCGAGGAACCTAAGAGATCTGAAGGACTTGGTGCTTTTAAGGCAGCAATAGTGAATCAGGCACCGCGAGCAACATTCACTCATTGCATCAGAGCTTACATTTTAGAGGTGATAGATTTCGATTGCTTCAAATCCAGAGTCTTTACACACGATTACTATGTTGAGTTGCTAAAAGACGAATACTATCGCTTCGGAAAGCCCGGCACAACCCCATCCTACATGGTTATCTATGATGCAATCGGGCGCATGTGCTGCCAGCAACGTTATCTTGTCAGTAAAGGCAAAGACTTCCAAATGTTGTCGTCTGCCTAGAGAGAGCTTCCCAAACTAAGCGAGTTCCGTTTGTCGTTTAGCCAGGAAGTGTTTGACATCTGTGACAAGTGGAATGTCCCTGTAATCATGCCTAGAGGGACATCCTTTGGGCACTATATCCATGTAGTTTCAGGTGCCATTCGCCGTGCACGCGTGGATGGAATCCAAATCCGCAGTCTCCGCCTTTCCCACTTTTCATTCCCGTGGAAGTTTAATTGGGAGAGGCAGATCTCACTGGTTTCTCTGATCTATTCCAGAAACTACTCTGCCATACTGAGATACTTCATTTGCAAGGACAGCACTCGTGCTGTCCGTTATGTTGTGAAATTCAGGGGAAACGGGGCGCAGGGTGTGACGACCTGGCCTTGGACACCGCGCTCAGGTTAACGCGGTGACCGTGATGTTTATACGGTTTGCATGTGGACGCCGGTGGGTGGTCGGAACCGCCACTGATAGGCCGTATTGGGATAAGGAAGGGCTCAGGGCACAGGGCTAGGGCTGGGAAGCTTCCCGCCATATCCTCGCTCGTCATGACAACGCCCTTCTACCTTCTTCCTTTCCTCCCCATCTTTAGTATTCTTGATATAGGACTCAATATGATTTTATCTATCTGATTTGCCTGCCGTCACACAGGGAGCTATTCTATCAGCTACAGGCCAACTAGCCTATTAAGCCTAATTAGTGAATGAGAGGGAAATGGTAGAACTCCGAAGGAGTAGGTCAAGGAGACAATCTTAGACAGTTCAGAAGTTGTGGGCCCCGAGCCCACAAGTTCCTGGCAGGAGAAAAGACAACAAGCCCTTTACGCAACTGCGTCCCGTGGTCTGTGAGAAGGTTGTTGATCGTCTATTACCTCTTCGTATGAGGACTTAAGATAATAGCTATCTATACAAATGTCACGTGCTAATCCCCCGAATTCCTCCACTACATTAGGAAGTAGATGTCATTCAGTGGAAACACCAGGAATCACAGTATCTCAACCAACTGAGTCTCTTGCATTCCTATCTGGGTGCTCAACTAACTAAAGGATTGAGGGGTAGAATAGATCGTTAGATATTTCCACACCGCCAAGTCGGTCGGATTATAGTGTTTCCGTAACAACCTCAAACCCGATTATCCTCCGCTCGGGCCTTTCTCCCAATCGTCGCACAGGCAAGATAGTTGGGAACAGGCGAGCCTAGCGCAGGCAGGAAAGTCACGAGAACCACCAACACAACATCCAGAGATGCCAGATATAGAGATGTTGGTGCACTCTCAAAGTACCAGAATTTCTACCCTTTCCGAGTTGATGGCGAACTTAAAATGAAATATCAGAGAGAATGGAGAGAACAGGGGAACTATCTCTATCACGAAAAAGATAAGTTGCGGGGCTATTTGCCAAAGCCATGAGTCCGGTGTCTTTTTCTTTCATTGTTTCAACACTACCACCTAGGAGGAAATATGGGGGGTCTTATAATTTGTTACGGAAACACTATAATCCGCCCGACTTTGGCGGTACGGAGTATCTGACGACCGATTCAACCCCTGAATCCTTTAGATAGTTGAACACCTCAATGAGAATATAGGGAACCGCTTAGTAGGCTCAGTTGGTTGAGATACTGCGATTCCTGGTGTTCCACTGGATGACATCTACGTCCTAGTTAGGCTAATTAGTTGGCCTGTAGCTGATAGAATAGCTCCCTGCGCCTCGTTTCCCCTGAATTGAACAACATAATTCAACATATTTGGCGACTACCCGCGTCAAACGTTGCTCTTTCGAGATTTGTACGTAGCTTGAAATCAATTCTCTTATTCGCTCGTTATCAAATAATATAGAATAATAAGGAGATGTTTAGCATAGGCTAATACCCAACATCTTAATCGGGCATTCAGCTTCAATCACGCAGGCATGTTCTCTTTGCCAAAGATAAATTAGGAATTACTTTAAAACATTGACCTAGTTTTGGAAATTACTAGTCATAAACCTCCTAATTCTTAATTAACTTGACCCAACGCTAAACAGTTTATCCATCGAGCACAGTTTTGTAGTGTACAATATAAAGAAAAGGAGACACTTGCCCAACGTTGCAGTCCTGCGGGGCTGCTTGCATGTCACGTGGGCAGATCAAGTTGTTCGGGTCTTCGGGAGGGTGTAGGATGTGTTATCACGTGATTGAATAGGGCTAGGGCTGGAAATCAGGTGATCTGGGATTTCTTCGAGGTTGTGGGCCCGGGGCCCACGACTTGACCTTGCCGTGACATCACCGAGCTGCGCGGTCCCCACCAAACTGCGCACTTGCCACGTAGATTTTCAAATTAAAGGTCATAGTAGACTCAAGTGCCCTAGTAAATAATGCTGTCTTAATTATATAATAAAATCGCTTTTTTTCGTTGAGATATTAGTCAATTTATAGGGCTGCTTTGTGTGGGTGCGCAGCTTGGTGATCCGCAGCTCGGTGATCGGTCACGTTAAATTGTCGATAATAAATGACGCAATGATAGCACAAATCATACGGAATACCATATTTCTCACAGACGTTGATTTTCAGAACATTATTTAATTGCCAAGTTGGAGATGAATGTCGCATTTCTGTTGAAAATATAGATCAGCTATCTAGAAAGGTCCACGTTCTAACCGCTTTTCTCAACGCCGATCGTCGAGTTGAACATTCTCGTTAACTATACCTCGTACTTAATTGTCTCCGGTCACACTGCTATCATGGTTGTCGAGCTCGACACTACTCTCGCGGAATTATATACCAAGCATGACCTTCCATGGCCAATTGTCGTGGACCTCTATCGAACTTACACCCATATCGATCTTCATGACAACTTCCCACGGGAAAGAGTGTTTGTCGAGGATGAGGATCCCTCTATATACTGTTCTGAAGAAGAGAATCTTCCCCGTTTCAAACAATGGGCCCTGAATTCCAGAACAATCCGGCACTTGCCCATGGTGGGGCCCGCGGATGTGATTCTCTATCTTCCTTACAATTCCCGGGACAATATCAAACGAGCATTGGACCAATTTCCAAAGCACCAGCATCCAAAGGTCCAGTATGTTGATTTGGATAGTCCATATATGGCAAAGGACCGGAAGATGGTGATAAAGGATAAAAAGTTGATTTATTGGCGACCTAAATCTTGGATGGTGGGCGAGGACTGCTCAGTACCACCCGAGCTCTCATACACGTTGAACGATAAGCGGTTTCTCACCCACCCAGAGATCCCCACACCGCTCTTAGAGATGGTTTCATTGCTGCACCAGGATCGGCGAAACACCCTTGTCGGCCGCCGACTGCCTTTTGTGGTTAAATTCTGCCGGTGCAGCTCTGGGCAAGGCACATATATTGTGACTACTGAGGAAGAAAGGCGGCAAATGCTGGATGCCGTCAGCCGATACCGTGAGAGGGGAGGGGAAGATATCCAGATATCTGAGTTCGTTCGTTCTAGAAAACCACACTACGGGGTGAACTTCTTCGTTGGTCGCTATGAGAGTTCGCAGCCCCGTTTCCTGGGTGCCACAGAGCAGGTCGTCACCAAGAATGGCATCTGGATGGGTGGGATAATCGATTATCAGGCGCAAGAGGACCTCGAGAGACGTCTACGAGACACGATCGCTGCTGTGGCACGCACATTGCAACAGTCCTCATACGTGGGCTGGGTTGGCATCGATGTTATCTTTGACAGTAATGACCGGCCTCTGGTGGTGGATCTTAATGCTCGTATAGCTGCAGGAATTGGCGTCGTCCTTTTTTCGAAGCACTTTATGTCCATGGGCCTTCCGTTTGCTCGGATGGAAACTGTATCATTTCCCGGGCCAGCTTCAGGTATCTACGCTGCACTATCTACGAGGATTGAGTCCGGACAGGTGATTATCACTCTCTCAGCGGAGGTCACAGAGTCCGAGTCTGTTGCCTCCGTAGTCTTTGGCGGTCGCAATCGAGAAGATTTAAATGCAGTGGCAGACTGGATTCGGGACGTGCTGCGAACTTGCCTTAACTAAAATGGAGGACGTCAGTCATGTGGAAATACTTGATTTAATTATCTACCCCTGCCGGGCGGTGAGCTGGAGGAGACGGGTAGGTGCAGACCTCGGTCCCGGAGACGGCGAAGGACTTTCGGGGTTATCGCTATATGCTTCGGGGTTATCGCTATAAATTAGGATGTCGTCCAGGTACGCGGTGCAGAAAACATCAAGGTAATCAATTCAGGGTAATACTGGTTCTGGCAAGCCTGCGCGTCAGTAGATGATAAGTGCGAAGCTTTCGTGATCCATTCCCGTATTCAATCAGCATCACCTCGTCGCCCTCTGAATACTCAATGTTATCAACATGGGAGGTGTGAGTGTGACCATCGTCTGTAGCAACCGCATTTACCTGCCTCGGTCGGCCGGCAACCTCGAATATGTTATTTATACCTTGTCCACCAGCGGTAGCTGTATGCAGAGTGTGGCCCACCGCATCGAAGGTTGATGTGGTCCTGTACGTGCTGGCTGCCAGGTTCACCTCTTCAGACCAGTCAAGAAGGTCATCATACTTCCCGGTATATTGGATGGATGACTCTATATAGTTGCCCTTGAAGTCAAAGTAGATATTGGTTTGCGCTCCGGATTGATCGCAACCTTGGTAAAGCTGGCCTCTCAGTTTCTTCGCCTCTGGGTCTGGCATGAAGCTTTCTCCATATCGGTTCTTAACCACGAGGGCTTCATATTCGTCGGTTCTTACCGGCTGGACTCTGACAGCCTCAACTCTCCTGAGCAGATCATAAGAAGTCCGTTTCCGTGGCCCTCCGGACGACCATGCCAGCATTGGCAGGCCAGTACAATCTGACAGGAGCCAGCGGTCCCCCTGTCTATGTTTACACTATGTAGTGGCCCCAGCAGCAGATCGTATCGGGTAGTCGTCACAGGACGGTCCAGTGCATCCGTAAGCGCTGAGATATTGCCACGTTCATCATACCTGTGTCGGATCCTACGGATGCCCCGGGACTATTGTCGAGCTCAGTGAGGATTTCTTGCCCTAGAATATTTATATAGATGGACGTTGGAGTATTGCTATAGCATGATGATTTAGCTGCTGCCTTTTTCTCCTCCTCGGGAGTGCCGGATTTCTGTCTTTGATAGTACCATGTAGGATAGTAGGAGACTCTGTCAAATGCTTGGAAGCAGCTCCCAATATCTTCGAGCGTACAGTGTCACAGCATCATAGTGTATTTGAGCCCACGGTGAGAAGCGTGATTTACTCCATGTTTGGTCGGCGTTCAACACCCCCACCACCCGATCAAGGGGGTCCAGCAGAAATCTAGTGGCAGGTGTATCGGCTATATCTGTTTGGAAGCAGAACTCATGTGTTGGCTTGAAGAATGGCGGACTCTTTGACAGCGTGCCCTTTGTCGGATGCCAGGGCACTGTACAACTGCCATTCGTTGGCTTGGTCCTCTTTAGACAGACGTACACCCTGCGTCGCCCTGTCATTGCCACTAAAGTAGGTGAGGCTAATCGAGATCTGGGCTGGCCCATCCTTGTAGTGCGTGTCACGCACGAGTTCCGCTTGAAATGCTGGAGATACCTTCTCCTGGCCAAACCAGCCCGAGCCATATATTGTCTGCCGCCCTGCATATTGTAGGAGCTCTTCCGCCGTTCCCAACTGATTACCGAAGAACTGTTGCAATTGATCTTCGGTTAGGTCGGCTGAGAATTTATCCAGGCTGTCTCCAACAGGCTCCCCCTTTTTGCCCATGACGGCCACTCCTACCCTGCGGCCGAGGGGGTTAAGAGCCGTCTGGGCTCTGTTCCCATTTGCGTCGGTAATAAGAGTCGGTCGTAGGCGAGCGTAATCATTACCGAACATGGTCTTGTTTCCCATGGCGTCTACATTCTCTATTATAAGCAAGCCGAAGCGGTCACGCTTTTGCCGTAACTTGCTTCCAAATTGATCAATCTCCATTTGGAATGTAGAATTGCGATCTAGCCGCGGGCAGCCTATTGCCGACATTATCATCTCCAAAGAGATTCCGCGTTGATGGTGCCCACCACTCATCTGGCCCTAGTTCCACGTGGCCTCTTTTACCAAGCTCCTGAGCTAAGGTCACTGGAGGTAGCAATGCCCCTCCCGACGGATCCGTCAACACCGCCACAAGGAGTTTCGTTGTAGCAAAGAGCTGGTAGCTCTGCCACTGGACGGAAAACTGCTGTAACTTTCCCTTGGGTAGCGGTCCATCGAGATACCGCCCCAAGGTGCCGCCCCGAGTACAGCGTTCGATTTTTAGCGATGAGCGCCCTGTATCCTTCTGGGGGGATATTACGTATGAGGTCCTCGGCTTTCTCGTGAATTTGAATATCCTGTACTTGATTCAGTGATTTGCAGTCGTTGGCAGCCAGCTCTTCGAAGTCATATCGACTGTCAGTTATAGCGCCTTCTAAACAACGCCCCGGGGATACGTGTGACGAACTCACCATGTAGCCTGTTTGCATTGTTTGTATCTAGCTTTGTTTTAACTCCGCCATCTCGGATCTCCTAATTATATCATCATCCCATTCCTTCTTCTTTCTTTCCTCTCCACGCTTAGAATTCTCGTTGCAGGCACCGAATATAGTTGATTTGCATCAGTTTTATCCTCTGTTTCGTAGGTTATGCTACTGTCTGCGTAATTAATTAGCGTCCACTCCTGGCTTTTTAATAAAAGTGTTTTGTGGTTAAAGTCCGCATCCTGCCGAGAGCGCTGCTTGCCTTGGTGGCGGCGTCGTAACGTGGTTTTGTTGTAGCCATATTCTGTGGCAGTCCGAGCATACTCTGACAATTCTAATAAGCTAAGTGCGGCTTCAAGGGACTCCATATTAATGGGAGCAATGAATTTTGCAAATTCTGTCTCCCCAAAATGGACGCCTCTTAAGACTTTAGCTGAACCTCTCCCGCGATGAAAAATAATATCTGTCCTTTTTTTACTGAAGAGGATGCTCTTGTGTTTGATATAGATCGTCCGATAGCCGAGTCATACAGATACCGTGGAGAAAAAGATACTCGAGGTCATTTAACGCTATATAAACCCCGCAAATCCCACATAAGAAAGATAGCCAGCGAGTGTATATACAAAGGCAAATTTAGTGTCTTCAGCCGAGCCATCTTCGGCTAGGGGTTCGGGTTCAATACCAATTCAGTAATATAGCGTATAGTCTGCGGGTTGGATATCATCGCGTCGTAGTCGGAAGTATCGAATTGAATCCCATGTGCGGCGATCGTATCCAACATCTCTTTGCGCGCGTCGGTGTGCAGCGGACACTACAGAAGGACATGCTTAGAGGTTTCCAATCCTTCCCTGCAGCCACACTAATCGCTCTCGGAGGCCTTGATCTTGTAGAGGAAGTGCGCTAGGCAAATCCTCGTTGTGCATGTCTGTATAATAACGGACGCGTATGGCTTTGGTAAGCCTTTATAAAGAGATTCAATGTTGTCTTGTTTGGGCCTTAATTGTTTCCCCAGATTCTGGAGTTGGTATTTGCAGACCTCAGTTTTCGACTGCTCGTGAAGCAAAATATTAGCATCCGTAAGCTGCGCAAGCATTGGGGGAATTTAATCCTAACATGACAGACAATACATTACCATTGGCCAACAACTCGAAGCGTTCAGTACAGTCTTGCCTAGGTTAGGAGACTATTTAGTCCCTTTAAAATCCCAAAGAGTCAAGCATAGTCAATTTAACCTGGCGTCTTTGAAAAATGTCTAGCTTGAAAAGGCAGTTCAGGACTATGGAGGTGGATGCAGGAGGGAAGGGCTAACAGGCTCCGGAGCCGGATCACAATCACGCAAGATAAGCCAGCAGTAAAGATGGCCTCCAGGATGGGTTAGCTCATGACAAAGAGGATGATACCAATCAAAAGACCATTGTAGATCACCGTAACAGATTTCCATCCCCTGCGCTACCAAGTGCCAAGGCACAGCTCTCGGAAGGAAGCCAGGCAGGAGATAAACCATCTGGTACATAACACACAAGGCACAAATGCCTTCGTGGTAATCCATAATGAATTCAAACTCAATTTCCTGATCAGGAACATTAGTGTCAGCATATTCCAACGTGACATCGGCAATAACTTGGAAGGAGGGCCCGAAGGCCTCATCATGGCCATCAGCCAGGGGGCAGGCGCTAGAAAGGAGCGGTGGCATCGTAGAAGGTGGCTATTTTAAATGATTTGGATATGAAGAGGAGAGGAGAAATGGCAACAAAGGAGGAGAGAATCTGGGGGATATTACAAAAAGACTTTCCAGCCTAGGACCAAAGAGGGTATCTATTGGTATTTATCAATAATATCATTCGCCTATCAATAACAGCATTCACTGGGAATGAGTATTTCCCAATAGGGTAATAGATAGGATAGGTAGATGTTTTAGTCTTTGTTATTTCCAATACCAAACACTGCCTAAACCGCTTCAAGCGGCTTGGTGAGTCCATCTGTGATACTCTGCCTTTCATTAATGTGGTTAAATTCAACCAATCCTTTATCCAGGCAATCGAGCACAATAATGATCAAGCCATATCATTGTTGTTAAAGAGCCCGGCTCTAACATCAAGACGAGAAAAGTCAGCTCCTTACACCCAGCTGTGGATAACAGACAACGAAGGCAGTGTGCGTGTTCTCGGCATTATCGACAAACTTCGAGAGTTGGAATTAATAACAACTTCTCTCTTCCCCAGGTATGGCTACTGCAATTGCTTTAGTGTAAACTGACGCTTCGAAATTGGTCGTTGTTGGGGATCAATCAAGTGGAAAGTCTTCCCTTCTTAAAGGGATAACCGGACTTTCTTTTCCCATTGCTAGTAAACTTGCACTAGATACGCGACGCAGATTGTCCTCCGTCGAACTGCATTAGAGGATGCCGGAGTTCCGGTCACATATATCAAGCCCAACTGCGCAAGCAAATAATGATCTGCTTTTAACTTTCAACGCAACCTCAGGGAAGAAAGAGTTTGGAACTGCCGAGGCCGAAGATATTTGATGAGGCTAGTTGCTGTAAAAAACAAAGAACCACTTTGTTTAACTTGAGTAATAGGCCGCTCGTCACATGAGTGTTCCAGGATTGAGCACCACGGACCTGTAAGGTCTGGACAAGCGAATTTCAGATAATATTATTAGACTTTCAGGTCCACGGCACTGACACCTCAGTGTAGTTGATGTACCGGGATTGTCTCAGTAAAGACTCGAATGCAATTTTTACAGCAATAAATTTTAAAAAGGCCCTAATATCCGACAAAATTCCAAACCATTGAGGGTTGTACTATTATTCGTGACTTGATCGAAAGATATATTATCGATAAGCGTACGATTATCTTGTCAGTCCTACTGTTTAAGCGCTATCCATAGTGCTGACGAACAGCAAGGGCGCGATGGATGCGAGGAACAATCTCGCAAACAACTACACATGTCGACCAGAGTGGGTCAATATAATATATTATTCAGCATCCGCTCGGTACTTTATTCCAATATTTTTCACCCTTTTCTTCAGTTCTCCTAGATTCAGATAGCTAGTTACATTTCATTGCAGATGCAATATTATTCATAAGATTAGTGATACTAGCGTATTTAGCTGGCCAATATTAGCGTGGTTGATCACCTGCCGCCCGACAGCAGGCGGTACCGAATACACATGCCAAGGCGGATGTTACGGCGAAGCAGAACTACCAGCTTGGTATTCTACGGGGTTGAAGAGCTCTACCGAAGTTGTTTTGGCAATCAAGTTTTAACCAACCGTCAACGCTGCCATGTTTAAGTCAATATCACATGGCCGATTATATTACGCCCCCCTGGGAGTTTTGTTAGCTCCATCCTAACACCTCCCCAACGGATGGGAAATCCGATGGCAATATATCCTTAATCCTAAACGCTTTTCAACGCCACCGCAAAGGATTCCGACCGGGTTCTTGGGCTGTTTACACCCTCACCTCTGAGGCGTACACGGAGGTATTGCACCGGTTAAGGTCTGACGCTGACCTAGAGAAATACGTTGAGCGCAGATTACGGTTAGTTTGATAAGTCTTTTGATCGATAAAACTTACTAACACTAGTACTTCAGCTACGATTATGATCCACTTCGCTCATTCTTGACAATCCGAATGCCTACACCCCTTCATGAAATACTCTGTGCAGAAGTGGTAGGAGAGATAACACGCCAGCTAGATATAATACGAAATAGTCCCCATCCTGAGGCTGAATTTGCGAAAAGAAATCAAACCTTTCGCATCGTCACGAGTCAAGCTACCCGAGACAACAAACAATGGAAAGGTGGAGTATATCATACGAGAACCGGATGCATCATTTGGACATTACAAAGCCCAATTTCCGGCATTATATTGAAATTGCTATTCCCAGAAAAGCCGAGAAATCAGGAACCTTGCCGATGATTATATCTTATGCACTGACGGTAGCGTCAATGCAGTGATATGCCTAGATATAGAGTATAGAAACTCGCAAAAAGCGACTATATCCATCTGGCGTCCGGCATATAGCATGCGGGATGGAGTAGAGGTATTTGAAGCATTTCCCCAGGTGAATGAAATGGTACATTTCTTACCCCTCCTAAGAAATATTTGCTCACTGGGCTAGATTTTCCGAACCGACGATGGCCAGCCCTTAGAAACAAACTCTCTGCGGCTAAATCTGAAGGATTTCGCAACAGTGGATCTTATAAAGAACTATACAGACCTGTGCCGCCATGAGATTGTCATATCCTCAAAAAACTGTGTGATTTTCTTTCGCAGGCTGAGTCGAGACAAGAGACACAGGAGCGACACATGGGCTCTACCAACCGGATTCGACCAGGAGTTCAGAAGCGTCGCCGACCTGTAACTCCGGATTCGGATACTCAATCCGAGGAAGAGACAAAGCGAGTTCGTTACGATGATAGTGAATACTACCCTAGTTCATCACCCATACGACTGAACGGCTAAATGGAGGATCGGCGTAACTCTAAACCTGGCACTGATTACACAGACATAAACTACCCTGCACCTTTCTGTATCCCTATAACCTTCACTTGGACGATTCATCTCACCCCAGCAACTCACCGAGTACGCGGGATCTCGAAAGGTCATAGATTAGATTGCAAATAAGGTTTATAAGACAGATGAATATTTAACGCTACGATATTTATTCCCAATCAATACATACCTCTCTGGGTAGAGATGTTGGAACATCGGGCTATCCCTCTTGCGAGTACTGCTCCGGACTGTCTTAGTCAGCACCTGTATGTGATAACTAACCTGCTAGTTAACTAGTTACGAAGGCAAATTCTATTGTACAGACTTAAAGTTCAACGCCTAAGAAATATACGGTCAGGCAGATCAAACCGAATCATACAGATAATTAAGCAAAATTACGAGTTATTTGGATATAATTTGCTGTAGTTTTTCATTTAATTATGAATCAGACCAAGACTCGATAGTATACAATTTATGTTTGCATTTGTTTGTCATCCTGTAGTTATCCATAACGTTGACTAACTGACTCCGAGTTCCCGAGTCTCCGAGTTCGACAACTTAAACGGGTCACGTGAGATATCAAGGTAATTTAGCGACCCACAAGAAACAAGGAAATATTAATTGAGAGCAATTAGCTGGACAAGTATAGTGTGAAATATGCTCACTGGGCTCATATAAATCAGCAATCAAAACAAGAGCAACTTAGTCGAGCTATTGCGATGGTGAGAGCTTGATGGAAAGGGTTTGTCAGAGCAATTAGAGACTTTGCCGGTATTAGTGCCGCACCCCCCCGCCTAGCCGAAGGCGGGGGGGTGCGGCACTAATACCTCAGTTGTGTCCTCTGGGCAACTAGATCATGTGACCTTTAGTGATTACATGCCTGAACCCCACCATCACTGCCGGATTACCCCTCAAAATAATGCTTAAACAATTAACCACATACGTGGTTATTATTCCATGACTCCTTAATATTTAGTATGTCTCTTTCTTTTGTAATATTTTCCCGACTACATTGCACTCGATAATAATTCTATGTGAATGAGGGCGCGCCATTCTTTGTAAGTGTCATACTGCTTTTACTTGCAAAACAAGGGGTAGACTATGTTGTTAATGAAAGAGGGGATCGAATGTATGACAGTACGAAGATATCCTCCTTCGTCAAGCCTTACTTGAGGACATGGGCCTTGCAGTAGGTAATACTATACCACATTCAATAGGTCGTGTTGACGAATCTGTAGGGCTCGAAATTTACGATGTGGCGATTCTCCATTACCCAACCAGTAGAACCAAGCCGCGACGATAAGCTATATACAATCCCGATCAGCATAATAAGCGGTGCACCACAAATAGTCAAAGATGGGAGGCAAAGCCATATCATCCTTGGTTGTTATACTGAAACATATGGTGACTTTGAGAGTACTCCGGAGCTTGATTTTCTGTTTGTTGGAAATTTTTGAAAGATGACTTCCTTTTGGGTCGATTTTATATAAACATGTGGTCGCCAAAGGGATTGAGAGGCACAAACTGTCGCGCATAAGTTTCCCCGGACATATAACCGAAAGGATCAAAAGACTGAAAGAATATTTTTTGAATGGAAGAAATGATCTCAAGCTCATAGCCAAGGCATTTGCAGGTGTCTGACAATCTATGGAAGTATGTTAAAATTGATACTTCACGAGAATAAGTGGTCATACTGTATAGCCTTTCCAGCGATGGATTTCACAATACAAGCAAGGCAGAAGGGGATCCAACCCTCTTCATATATTGGCACTCGTTTCGCCTGTTTCATGCCAATCCTCGTCACGACTTCCTCAAAGCTACGGGAGTCGTAGGCCGCGAAACGCCCAAATTGTGCAGGAGATCGGGCGTCTTCAAAGAACAGTCAGTGATCGTTATTCATGCTAAAGGATTCTTGCACGCACGCAGGAGGAATATTTCCCAGCTTCTGTGGCCCCAACCTTCCTGCAGAAGTAATGCAATGCATCGATTTACCCATAAGGCACCGTATCGGTAGGAATCGAGTGTTTTGTCATCGTAATTTTGGTTGATATAGTATCGCATCATAGAATAAGCTGTTTGTTTGGAATTATCGGCATGCAGGAGAACAGCACAGTAACTGTCTTAGTCAGCAACAGCGTGGTTAACTTATGTATCTAGCCTACATACCAGGCACATAATTACCTCTGTACCCCTTGATCTCAAATTCCTTCATGCTTCTGACAAGAGTTGAACGACATGTGAGATGTCATCCAGGTACTTTAGGCGATGCAAAGAAGGCATGATTAATCGTGGGCAATCAGCTGGACTGTGTAGTATAAAATATGCTCACTAGGATACAATTCAATCAAACTATTGCGATGGTGAGAACATAACTAGAAAAAGAGTACTTATTAAATGCTTCTCAACCTATTGCTGCCTGATCCTACTTCTCGATAATTCTTCCGGGGAACCTCCCTTACCTATAGCGCACTAGCTATCGGGCAACACTTTAAGTCCCGTGTGCTTTAGCCGTACGACGAGATATAATGTCACGTGGTTAAAGACGCATTTATTTTTTTGAGGAAATATCTGGTTTTTTTTCACGGGCTTGTGCAACAAGAAAAGTCAGCAGAAGGAGGGCTTCTATTCAATAATTGTCCATTCTATGAATTATTTTATTTTTTTCGGCTTAGTTTCTATAGGGAGAATTAGGATGACGTTATGTTACTGGCGATTAAACTGCGTGTCCGTTGGGCCAATATTTTTACCCCACTAAAATTCTTCGTCCCATCAAGTCTCTACCTACTACCATACCGCATAGGTGTTAAACTACTCTCTATTCATGTTCGATAGGAAGACATATTGCAGGGGTGAAAATTTCCTTTCGGTGACTGTTATTTTAGTATTTCATCTGTTGTTTCCTCTTTTACTGACTTGGAACAGGTCGGTCTAAAATCTGAGCCCGAAATGCGCAGCCGTAAAGCTGACCTATTCTGGTCCTAGCAACTCTACGTCGTCTTCTTTTGAACGCAATATCCAAAGGACTTTATTATTATTCTATTTAGAAACACCGATATGTCATCTGAGGGATCAGAAAAAACGTTAAAGCTTGTTCACATTGAAAAGCCCCCAACCTCGATCGATAGCCTCCTTACGGATGCAGAGGCCGACGTTAGCCAACGAGCAAAGACACTTAGAACATGCCCTCCTCTTTCGAAAATTTTGCCGCCGGACAAGAGTGTTGTGAAGCTTATGGATTCATATTTTGCGAATTACTCATTAGTATGTTCGACCGGGTCTATTTATGCGAGTCGGCTGACGGCGGCCCAGGTTTTATCAGAAGCATCTGCAAGGGCTGGAACAGAACTTAAGGTGATTTGGGACACTGCAATCCTTGAGGCTGGATTTGTGAATCTTCCTAATATCTTCACCTTTGTAATTGTCCGGTTCTTTGAGATGGGCAAAATCAAGGTTGAGGCCGAGCATCACAATGGCTCACAACTGGTTGACTGGGCAGATGGTCCGATTGCCATCATTAAGAACGCTCGTAGGATCAGAATAACAGGAACAGGAAAACTAATAGGCAGCTTTGTTAGCTATGAGATGCCATCACCACCGGCCCCTTGAAGGAGTTATATTGCTTGTCATTAAACTACGTCCGTTTTGCCTAGAATCAACAATTTAAGAAGCAACTAGCATTGGACTCCCATAACTTTGACTGTTATAATGAAAACAATGTCCAGACATATCGCCCGGCTGGCCATGGCGAGGTTCGTTGACGGCATACACCTGCTCCGGCGGTTCCGATGGTACGTTTCCCGTGTGTCCACTCACTGTGTTGATCTGAGAATGGTTCGTGGACTGAGCGCCATCTACAGTGTGATGAAGGGGCTCCGGATGATAGCCGAGGGTACTGACTTGTGGCATTTCGATTTGTGCAGCGTAGTTGTTTCGCATCGAAGGATGGGGAATTGTTTGTTCAAAATATCCATAGGCGCTGATTTGAGGCATGTTCGTCTGTCCTATAAAATTGTTTTGCGTCGATAGATGAGGAATAGGTTGCGCGAAATGTCCGTAGGCGTTAATTTGCGGCATGTCCGTCTGTCCTATCAAACTGTTCTGCGTCGATAGGTGAGGAATAGGTTGCTCGAAGTGTCCATAAGCGTTTATTTGCGGCATATCCATCTCTGCCATAAACATGTTCTGCGTCAATGGATGAGGAATAAGTTGTGACATGTTTGTCGCTTGGTCGCTTTGCATTTGAGAAGGGGACGTAGTAGCTAAACTCTCGGAGGATGTGAGGTTAAAAGTCTGCTGGGGGTTTGCTTGAGGTTGAACGTGCTGGTCGTCTTCAAAGAAATGTCATTATTTACCTCTTTAAATATGAAACCGGTATATACATACCAAGAACTCGACTCGCCGACGATATGATAGGATTCTGTGCCACAGTACAAGTCTCTGAATTCTGACTTAACTGACTTGGAGTTGCCCTTGAATAGAGTTGCCCTTGAGGAACTCTTCGTTCCAGCACCTCCTGTAATGAACGTTGAAGTGGTCCAAGGATCTTATTGATTTCACCTTCTGCACACTCGTGTAGACCTCTTTTCACGGCTTCACCAACGATTCCCTCTTGCTTTAAGCGGTTTAACATGGAAATCCGATTTGGGTTGCTTGCAGTCTTTGGGACTTCTCTCGTCCATCTATAGACCAGTTAGAAGCAAGGAACCACAGCATGGCCATTAACATACAAAGTTTCCCCCCCGTAGTCAGGGAGAATGTACAACACTCCCAGTCCGCCAAGGTCGTTCGCTAATCGCTCGTACCTTTCGCCCTTGCCAATCCAACCCCGGACAGTACTATGAATCTTATCGAGTGGGTCACTGCTTAAGCTGTCGTTCAGTATGACCTCCGCTATGAAATTAGTTGCGCTGTAGTACTGGCGTTGACTTCCAGGTTCTACCCATTGTTTCAAGCGGTAAAACATGACATAAAGGAGCCTGAGGCGGATCTTGCACAGATCATGATCCTTCTCAACCCTAGTTATCAATTTATACAACCCGGCAATGGAGTCAACTAGATAGTCCACGGGAAAACATGACCCCTCACGGCTGTGCTGATATTCAGATGTTCTTTTCCCGCATTGCAGGGCCTGTGTATTCGGAAACAAGATTTCGCGCTTCGCTGCTATGTCTTCCACGACTTGGGGAATTTTGACTGCGGCATTTTTACGCGTAATAGCTCTTTGGAGATTAGACCGGCGGGGAGAACCACGTATATCTTGAGGGATATGTTGGCAGATACTTTTCACAGCCTTGATAATGGTCTACGGAGAGACAACCTGTTATATGTGGAGCCGCACAATAAGGGCAGGGAATAAATACTTCGTCTTTCCAGTTCCAGAATGAACTATCATCCAGCCGAGTTTTGCCCTCAAATTCCGCATGTTGACAGGCAACCAACACATTCTCGGCTAATTGCTTACTCTCAGAGATACCCATTTGGTTGATAAAATAACAAGCCTTAAAACCCTCGCTTCGCTCGGCGGCTTGAAGTCTGCCCGACGCTATTCCTATTATGGTCTACACGTGACATTGATTCGGACCGTATCAACACGAACACAAAGAACTGTGGACAATGAAGCCGTAAACAGGCCGTAATTAGGGCGAAGAACAATAGGAGTAGTGAATTTATATATAAAAAAAACCTATCCAATGACATGCAAAGGGCTTATTCAGAGGCTTACAGATCGGTAGAACAATAGAAAGGCCCGAAATATATAAAGAACCACAATCCCCCCGTAGATTTAGAACTCGGATCCGCAAAATTTTTGAGTCAAATATTTCGATTTTTTTACGGACCCAACTATGGCCCACCGAGTTGATGGACCTGCCCCCGGGTCGCTGGCGGCCAGGCACCTCGACCTCAGCAATTTTACGGGCCAGACCTCCTCTGCCATGCGGCAATTATCAACCTTCCCCGCTGTCCGCGAGCCGCAATTCCGGGCCGCTGGGGCCAGACCAAACTTCCGCAGAGCCGTTAATGCAGAAGCAGTCATGGGCCAGGCAACTGGACTTAAATACGACCCAATGCACGCATTGTGCGCGGGGCTATGGGCCCTTTACCCTGTGCGTTTCGTCCGCGGGCCGCTTTGGTGGTAGTTGTGCAAATTGCCACTACAACAGTAGTGGAAATCGCTGTTCCCTGCGCCGTTTGTAAACCCTATTCGGTCTGTAAGGATATCAGCTAACGACCGTAACAGCCCAGCCGGAGGAAGAAGGAGTGGAAGAAGAAGAGGAGGAAGAGGAAGAGGAAGAGGAAGAGGAGGCAGAGGAGGGGGACCGGGGGGAGTGGGCCGTTTAGGGGCGTATACAGTCCGTCGCGCTGCCCCCGCTGCTAATATCCGCAATGCCCGCCGGCTACACCGGCTTTTTATCATGGCCGCAACGAATTTCGACGCGGCTGCGGCTGGCCTTGCGGCCGTCGCCCGGGCTGCACTTAATTGCGGACGATTTTGCAGAGGACGCCGGTTTCGAGCCGGTGGGGATCCAGACCTTGACAGTCTGGACCGTGAGATCCTAGGGGACGACGAAGACGGGAGTGAGTAGGGGGTTTCGGGTGGGGTTTTACGGCCTGTGATTAGTGTTTTATAAAGGCTGCGGCCTGGGGCTGGTCCCCGAAGTCAACGGTTCAGAGGAAATACTAACCGTAGGATTTGTAGACATTGTAGAACTTCAGGCCATACCACATTTTCGGTTGTCCTTGCGTACGGTGACAATAGGATGCTCAGATTCTTGACATCCGTAACTCTGGAGAGGGCCACATACAGCTGACCGTGGGAGAAAGCAGGAACCCGTAGATCAATTCCTACAGTCTGCAGTGACTGGCCCTGTGACTTATTTACAGTAATTGCAAAGCATGGACGGACCGGAAACTGTGTACGCGATAGTTTAAACGGCAGCTCATCAGCATTTGAATAAAGCGTAATGCGCGGGATTACATGCTCTATCCCACAGTAGTCGCCTGTAAGCACCCGCGCCTTGATAACATGCGGTAATAGATCCGTAATTAAAAGGCGTGTTCCATTGCAAAGACCCTCTGACGGCCGAAGATTCCGAAGCAACATAACAGGCATATTCTTTTTCAGGGCAAAATGGAAGGTGGAAGGCCCGGCAGGTCAACCGACTGCAGGAATTCAGTTGTATAGTCATCTGTATCATGATGCACGTTATCCTGTAAAGCCTTATCAACAGAATAACGGACCGACAGATCACCTGGCAGGGATGCGGTAACCTGGTTATTAAGCTCTGCGAGGTGGATATTACGCATGGTCAATATAGCACGGCCCGCAAAGAAATCCGGGTCCTGCTGCCCATGTAATGAAGCGGTGGGAAATACACGCTCACAAAGCTCCTCCAAGGACTGTACGGTCCTATCCTGTAGGAATACAGGTAACTGCAGTGAGCCGTACATGTCCTTCTTATAAGACATATAACTCAGCCAGTCTGCAAAAGCCCGATTTACGCCGGTAGGCGGCAGCCGCATATTGGATGTAAGATGAAGAAGCGTCAACTGGGGCCATATAAAAGACCTCTGCAGACAGGCACCAGTAATACCGGACCGTGGAGCCCTTGGTACGACCGGAAGAGTTTGGGCAAAGTCCCCGCCCATTAAAAATGGTATTCCACCAAAAAGTCGTTCGTCGTTACGGACATCAGTAAGGAAATTATGGACCGTTTAAAAGCTAATCGGTGCTGCATGGGCACCTTATCCCAAATAACAAAGTCCACAGTCTTAAAGAATTGAGCCCTTGCGGTCTGTATATTAATAGAAGAGACTGATGTTTCATTCAACTGTAGGGGAATACCGAAAGTAGAATGAGCTGTACGGCCGTAGGGTAGAAGTAAGGAGGCAATTCCAGAGGAAGCCACGCAGAGTATTGTTTTCCCTAAAGACCGCAGGTGATAGTAAAGGGCCCTGTACAGGAAGGTCTTTCCAGTCCCTCCCGGACCTTGCACAAAAAACTGGCTGCCTCCCGACGTTCTACAGCTGCAACGACTTGTTCAAAGCAAGATTTCTGGTCATTATTTAGCTGCTGTACCATATCCACGGTGGTAACACCCAGGCTTTCAGACCGTAGATCGGGCATAGTTATAATATGATCGGATGCTATACCATGCCATGGCCCGCAAAAGTCTGGTAACTGATAGTCACTCAGAGTCTTACCGTGCTCAGATAACTTGCCGGACAGCAAATACAACCCGTAGTCAAAATGACGGTCCTCGAGACTTGGCGGATTCTCCATTCGGTTGATCCTGCGGCCCAGATCACCACAAATACTATCCTTAAACTGATCCCAGAGCGCATGCGGCTCCGTAACATCCCCGAAGACCAATGCAACACTTAAAAGGTTCCGGAGTTGGTGGCCGGTTGCAAAACAGCCGCCTCGTTAAATGCAGCAATCCATTCACGATCATTATCTAACAGGCCCATTGCTTTACAGGCCTCTTTAAAGGTGTCATACACAACAGTATCCACAGTACGGAGGTCCTCAAAGGATATCGAGCCAACCCTTACAGTTAGTAGCAATCGTATATAAAAGTGCTCACCCTGGTTCGGATGACAATGATACATACGCCCAACAGCAAAGCCCGCCTTACGGGCTCTCCACACCTGCTGGCTACCAGACGAATCCCACACAAAATGCTGGGGCATATGGGCGTAAAGATAGCAAGGCAGGTCTTTACAGGCCGCATACGCGTTGTAAGCAAAGTAACCCATTAATATAGTCCGGTAATCCTCCGCTAGCTGGCGCACTTGGTCCGTAGACTGGCCGACACGGTATGGGATTATATGGCCACCGGGAGTATGGACCTGTAGGGCCTGTACTGACGGCCATTCTTGATGAACTGGGTAACCTAAAAGACGCCATACAGCCTCCGACGGCCCAACATAGCGGGCTTCAAGATACTGGCTGACCTCACTGTTCAGGTCAATGTGAAGAGTTGTACGGTCCGGACCCTTATAAATATATTTAGTAATATATTTAATAACCTCAACACCACGACAGATCTCAACATTAATATGGGCTTTGAACCGCTTTAAAAGATACGGATTGTAAGGGACCACCCATATATCATCAATTTCAATTAAACGGCCCCGTAACTCTTTAATGAACTGGCCTGAACCCAGACAACGGCGACGGTACTGGGGATATCCGTTTTCTTGCGGGAGTGTCTCCATTATACGGCCCTTTGGGAACCGCTTGGTGCAGTATAAATTACCCGAGTCAGGATGTTTATCACAACAGGGGGCTTTTGATTAAAGTCCGGACCGCAGGGGTTGTGGATCATATGTGCTTTACGAGTTCTATAGTTCCGGGTTAGCAGGGTAGGGAGCTCTGCACACACAATCTCGTCAATATAAGGCCTGAAGAAAACGATCACGGCCCGCTAAAAAAAGAACTAAATGCATATGTGGGAGGCCACGCTTCTGGTACTCAATGTAAAAAAACGACCGTAGGATTTACCGAAAATACCACGTGTATGCACTCTCGAATAAATTCGGTCCGTTTTAGGTTAAACACGCGGGCTACCAAGTCCGGACGGTCCTCCCAGCTCTGGCCGGGCAATAGTTCCCGTGAAATTTCGTTCCATTTCGGGTTCGCAGTAAATGTAATAAACAAAGAGGGCGGCCCGTAATATTGACAAATTGACATTGTGTCCTGATATAGCTGCTGCATAAAACGTGGACTGCCAACATGGCTGGATGGTAAAATAACTCTACGGCCAGATTCAATAGTCGCTTCCACATCCCTATCTGCATGGGCAAGAGCATCAGTAAGTCCAGTGTATAAATCGGCCCGTATATCATCCTGGTGCCTTGTAATCCAATCTAAATTGGACTGCTCGATCGTAGCCCAGGCGTCAACTAAATACTGCTGCCAGAGACGGCCCGCACACAGCCATGAGCTAAACAGGTTGGTACGGGTGAAAAGACGATACGAATGAAAAAGCCTGGCTGTAAGACGCTCATTTTGGCGCTGGCGGCCCATATTCTGCAGCTGCAGACCCCACTGCCAACCACCATCACCGTAGGGAAACAGCAATGGATACTGTAGCGGGATGTAAGCAGAGTGAGCAGGGTTAATTTTAGTTAGTCCTGAGCCTACTTCGGGCCGCCGAAGGCGCAACACAACATCGCGAAAGTTTAAATTATTGTCTTCTGGGCCCAAATCGGGCCGGGGAAAGACTGCAGCAACCTCGCCAGCGGTTGGAAGATTATACCGACGGCGATCATTGCCCTCTAGGACTTCAAGATGCAGAGAGGGCGCGAGGAGCACCTGTACAGGTGTCCAACGGACCGCGGCTGCCTCTAACTGTTCCCATGCAGTTTTATATATGTTGATAAAGGGACTCACACAGCGTAGAATACCGTCCAACTTCTGCAGAATAGATTTATTAAGGACCTTATCTGAAGTACAGCGAGCAGTATTCGCAGCCTCCGGGTCGTGGAACCATAGCTGAGCGTACTTCGGCTTGTCACCTTCATCAGCAAGTAACGGTCCTTGCAAATGGACCAATTGGCCCTGTATTTGAACCGGACCGTGTTGGCCAGCGGTACGGTGGTCAGATTTCATATTCATAGACGTGAAACACAGCGCGCCATTATAGTGGCGGATGTTACGGCGAAATTCCCGATTCTCAGGGGTGTTTTCAGTATATAAGCGGCTTAATTCATATGGTGGCTCACGGACGGGGGAGGTTGCACTTCACCACGAAGGCAACACTTTGTAAAGACGGGATTGCGGAGTGTAGAACCGTTTTCTCGTTCACCCTTCCAGTGTAAAGCTTGCATATGGACACTCTAGATCCATCGGCCCAAATCCAACGGTCTATATATTATCTGAGATCGGTAGCCGAGCGGAGAGGACCGTGCAAGCCCCGTATGCCGGGTCATTATCAGGGTCGCTTGCGGCTCGTCGGGGTCGTCTTCAACAGGGTTTGCAGGAGGGACTACCCTTGGGGTACAGGGTTAGAAAGACGATACTCATTCAACTAAAGCCAATTTAGAAAGACCGCAAAAATAGGTAAACAAACAGACAGTTAAACAGCGACTGAACTTGCGCCGGTAACATTCCGGTTCGGCACAGCCCACGAGAACTCCTGTATATCCTTAAGCAGCCGCAACGCGAGCAGTGCTGGAACCTTCAGTGCAACACGCGGCGGCGAGGCCTAGGAAGAGCAGAGGTTCTTCGGACCGTAGATCAGGAGGAGGCAACTCAGGGCGCAGGAGCACGGAGGCAGTAGGGGATACTGGGCGTGAAGCTGGGCGTGAAGCTGTGGAGCAACCAAAGCAGTGTGTTGGCGAAGTCGAGCAACCGGTAAAAGTGTCAGAAAGGTCTGTAAAGGCTGCATAGACAACTTACACGGCAAGTAAAGCATGTTGCGAACTGCTGAGAAGCTTGCGCCCCTAAAGGAGCAACACGTGAAAAGTCAAGGACTTTACAGATTGTTTTACAGCAAGAACAATATTAGTATCCGTAGGAACAGGTTCAATGACGGACCGCTTGCGTCTAGGCATGGACATAAGCGCAGGCTATATGTATAGCAGAATATAAATAACAACCAATTCCATATTTACCAGCCAGAATAACGCGAGATAGAACTACAGATCGGCCGAAAGATGGCCCTACGGGCCGTAGAATGGCGAAGCGTAGGCTCTATACTGGCCGTAAATCTGATTCCACCCGTAAACACGTGACTGCGGTGGATCCATTATGATTCTGTTATAATATAGTAGAATATGGTAGTACAATATGGGAGGTAAACTTTGGGATTCCCAAAGTGGACAGAGAGCGGCGGCAATCACTTATACGCAGGCGATAACAACAGGATCAACATCTTCGGTAAAATTATGTTCCATCTTGGCATGACACAGGCTTCAGCACTGGCCGCGTAGTGTTTGTCTCCGCCTCGAAGCCCTCTTTCTACCAAACGAATTTCTCACCAGTAGGGTTCAACAATATGTTTAGTTGAACATTGAGTACAAGGAAAGTGGAAAATTGGAAAATATATGAAGATTTTTATTTAAAAGAAAAAAAAAAAAACTCTGAAGTAATCATGGGGATTAATAATGGACAGCATAGCTAAGAGGAACTTTGTTCTGCTATTAATAAAACACAGCTTGGGGGACCACTATCTAATCTGAAAGGTACAGAGCGCAAGGCGCTGTTCAACTTTATGAAACGGTTTTGGGTGGAATTCTACTAGAGCCCCAGTGCGAAACTGGGTTCCGGGTCGTGAATTTATGGGGTTCATAAATGCCACTATCCTCAAGTTACTATATAAGTTTGAATAAGAGTGCGTTTTAGGGGGTTGGTGTAGTTTTACATACTCATAATAACATGTCCATGTGCGTCTGATCTCGCCGTCACGGAAATCTGCCGTCTAGGGAAATTATGTTAATCTCTGATACTAACATGGCCTTGAATCATCCTTACCAAAGCTTGAATAAAATATTCCATTAGCTCATTTTCATCATCCAGCCACTGCTGCTGGCGCGGTGTGATTGAGTCGCAAGGCAAAGTCTGAGCACGATCAAAATCAACCCAAACCACCCTGGCTGAGCCTTCCTGAACCATCATATTTCGTGGATATGCATCCCCATGATAAACTCGAGCTTCATGGATTTGTGTAAGGATCTGACGGAGTTTGAAGACCCTCTCCGCCGAGAAGGTAGATAGATCTATCTGTCGAAGGTTTGGCACGTATTCAAGTAAAATAGCGTTGGGACGCAGACGGTCCGCGACGAACTCTTTCAGGTGAGGTGACCACTCCATTGGGTTGATTTGTTTTATCAGGCCATAGAAATCGGGGACATATCCTCGGTCGCATAAACCATGGGTTTTCAGGCGAGTATAAGCAACGCTTTCACATTTAAAAATATCGACTTCGCGGTCTGTGGGATCGGCATGGGATGCTTCGGTACTATGATACTAGGAACATGTTAGATGCCAAAGTTAGAAGGTCTGGCTGGTTGCGTACCACTTTCAAGATGCACTCTTGTCCGCGCCAAAGGGTGTGGAAGATGCACGACGACTCCGAACTCTTAATCTGCTCAACATATTCTACCTCTGATATACTGATTTCCATGGCGTTTGAATATGTGGGGGACAGGGCTCCTTTAACGAAGGGTACGAAACATTAAACCTTTATAATGCGATTATCGAGTAATTTTGGGACTCCAGGGGCGCTGAAGCTAGACCTATTCCGGAATTGGTTCTTTATGGAATAGCGCAAAGCAAACCCCCACAGCATATTTTATGGGAAGTATGTGGGGAAGTATGTGGGGAAGCCTAGCGCTCTGCTTCTATGTATCTATCTGTATGCTAGTTACGCAGACTTACTTTGCAATCCTACATTTCAAAAATACTAAAATCGTATACGTCAGTTAACCATCTGTAAATGTAGCTGTTTGTGACGCCCAGCATGCTTAGACAATGTAAGCGCCTCACCTAAGCAAACTCCGTTTATAGGCAGACGGCATTGAGCCTAGAATATAAATTCGCGGTACCTTTCACAGAGAGAGAAGCCATGAACATAACTTCTTTCCTGACTACATTTGCAGCGCTATTCTTATTACTTATCATGGCTCAAGTTACTCTTCTCGCTTACTTGCAACATGGGCCGCCGACATTACCAGTCATTGACCAAGGGCAATCAAAAGATAATACAACAAACCTTAAATATTCCGCTGATGATATCACGTACGTGGGACACTGGGCTACTTTCAACTTAAACACAATCCTACAGCAACATCAAGGGATGCTCAGAAACAGCCGGATCGAAAATGAGCCGATGCCTTCATCGCCGCCTCAAGCAATCAACTCCGAAGTAGGTCTTCGACAACGCTTCGTATTCTATTTGAATTCTAGGGTCAGGAGGTCACTTCGCAATGGATTCAACTACATGGTGACAAATAATCTACTCGGCAATCGCACTGTTGTGGATTTCGGAGAAGGAAACTTGGCCCAAATCATAGACCTGTTCACACCTGATACCGCATACTACGACCCGCTTCTCCCAGCTCCAACTAGGCCGAACCGTGTCCCTGGAGACCTGAAGCCCTCTTTCAAGTGGTCTCTCGATCTGAGGAACAGCTCATCCCCGTATGAGAGAAGACAATTCAAACAAGCGTTATCACAAGTCAACTATTACATGAAGCAGCATAAGACTCGATTTGGATATATGCTTACAGATTGTGAGCTTGTCGCCATTAGACGCCTTGACAATAACGGCAGATTGGAGTTATCTAACTCCATTCCGTGGAATACAAGTGGAACTGAAAGCCATCCGCGACTTACAGTGCTGCTTGCCTTGTGGTACTTGGGAATGCTAGCCTCTGACAATCAACAATGGAGTTTATCCTAGAATATGCCAAAAAAAAAAGGGGGGGACGAAACAGATGACCCGTACTCCCGTCTGTTTTTTCCTTTCTTTTTTTTTTTTTCTCGGATTTTCATTTTCTGGTTTTCGGGGACTTTGTCTTTTCTTTCTTTCTTTCTCCGTAGGTGTAATGCTTCAACAGCAATATAGTGGCGTGTACTTGACCATCAACTGTTCAAGCTGGGCCCATAAGTGTGTATGTGACAACTGTGTATGTAACTATTTGTTGTACGTACCTAATGGAATTCATCAATAGCAACACAGCGTTTAAATTCCAAAAATACAATGCAACCACTTTTGCATTGCTGTAATTACCCACCCACTTATATGACTTACAGATCAAAGTAGCCCAAGTGCGTAACGCCAATGCTAATGGGCCAGGTATTATCCTGTCCTTGCCCATAATATAGCTCAACATGCTTTGTAGAAACACCTTGCCGATCATAGATGACCTGGTGGAGCCCATTAAACCCTTTTCTGAATAGTTTGTCTTTAAAGACAAACTATTCAGAAAAGGGTTTAATGGGTCTACGTACACTGAATGACTGTGGGTCTGCGGGTCCGTTAAATCTAGGCCAATTGATGCGGGAACTTGCAATTTAGATAGAAGTGTAGAAGGAAATGGTCGACATTTCCTTGATATCCTCTATTGAGATATGCCATCAAAGTGGAAATTCTCAATTTGCTTTCGCTTGTGATAGGCTATATGTTTTGAACGCAGTAAAATCACGCAGTTTTTGATCCTTATTTACAAAATGCCGAAGCAGTTGTCTAACGCATTTCGGGTGTGCCGCATACTCAGACCGCACAGAATTTGGAGACTTGAACTTAAGCGCTTGCTTGATATTAGCAAGTTTTCTTTCTACGTATATGGGATACAAATTCTCGCATTGTCTTGGATCCCTTAAACTTTCTAATGCTCTGGCCTTCAAGTTTCTGACATCTGCAAGTGCAGCGTGGCTTAATAAATTCTACTGTACTGCCTCCCTAGAAGTGCGTGTTTTCTACTTTTAATAAGCGTTATTATATTACTCCCTGCACTTATTCTTCCCTCTTTTGCATCTATGTTGCCATTTTTGTGTTGCCTTGGCCTTTCACGTAAGGCTACCGACTCGTATTTCCAAGGTTTGACCATGCATGACCGATATAGAGGTTAGATCATCTAGTCTCTCAGCCAAAGGATGGGCAGATTGAAGAGGATAAACCTCTAGCCTCTCTACTAGAGGATGGACAGACTGAAGTGGATGGACGCCCTGTTTTTCGCAGACACTACATAAAGGAAAGAGTTGGGGATAACCATTATAGAATGGTGCGCCAAGAGAGTTGGCGCTATATCATCAATCTCAGGGAGGAAGTGCAAGCTACTGCATTCAAGCTAATAGATGTTGAAGAGAGGGTGCTTCTCGAGTCAGAGCGTGGTCGTCAGCTATTGGAGGATCATAAAATATGCAATCGTCTTGGGTGTATGAAATAAACGAAATACCGCTTTGTTTTACTACGTTTCTTCCAAGATAGAGAATCCTGCGCCCGAGTCTCGATTGCATTTATAATTCTCTCTATGCCCGACAAGCCTTTTTTGTCTTTTTTTTAATCATGAATACTTTGATAAGGGCAGGCCAGACCTATTATATCTTCCATACTGCATATATTGGGCCTCATATTAGGTCCTGCCTTTGTTTTAAATTCAGGTTTTCATCAACTATGGCCAACAAGTCGCCACATGTGAATGTACAATTTCGTCCCCAGGATGTACCTGCGCTCCATTGTCTAGACTTTCCCGGTTTTGAGAAGATTTGGACCGACAACTATCTATTATTAAAGAGCCAACACCCATGCCGTATTGAAGAGTGCCAAGGAAGCCAGCCGCTTGCTTCTGTGGGTGATATACTAAGCGACCAGGGGTATGTGATGCAGTGCACGAATTTCAAAGACCCGGAAAAGCCAGCTGCGTCAAAGGGACGGCCCCAGATTTACTTCATCTACAGTGGTGAATCTATATACAAATTCAGCAGTCGCCTATCTTAGATGGCACATGTAAGTTAACCATGTCCTAACTATGTATACATAAAATTAATCAAGGCCCAGCACACATATCACTACATATGACTGCCTGAAAATGCCAGTAAGGGGTAGTCATATAGGTTTGGTCGGCACCGTGTTCAGCTCGAAGCTCAGGCGGAAATAATGTAACGTAGGAAGGGGCTTGGTACTCGTAAGGTATTCGATCGCCGGTGTTAGAGCTGGACCTCCGGCGGAATACGGATGGTAATACTAGGTGAATAGGGCCATACTATAAAAAGCCATGAAAATCTTCTTGATACTGATTTATCTCGTTTTCGCTTTTCTACTTTAGAATGCTCTAATTGCCGGTTTATATTCCAGGAAGTCGTCTGTTCTTTGCAGGTCAATATCCTTATTGTTGATATCAACACATCTCCTTGTTCCAGGTTTCTTTTGAAGCATTCTGTCAGTGACAGTCATCCTGGGTGCTTGGAAGGGGTTGGAGGGCAAGTCGAAGACAGCGACAAAAACTTGCGTGAAGCTGCTGAACGCAAGGTCAAAGAAGTGACAGGAGTTACTGGCTTATCATTCCTTGGAACTGCTCAGACAAAGTCATCGGATACTGTTGAAGTTGATGGGATACACCATTGGGTCCAGTTTACATATATTGCTACTGTTTATGGGCAGCCTGGCTGGAAGGAAAGAATACGCCTAGAAGGAGATGGACGTCAGAATCGGGTGTGGGCAAAGAAGGATGATGTGCTGATGGATCGGAGTGTATTCTGTGGAAGTCATCTAGAGACTATCCTCGAGGCCTTTGATGCCTTGGATAATAATTTTGACATTGGCCGCGTCGATTACAATCACCATGACATTCGTCCGCTAAGTAACAAGCGGACCTAGCCAACGTTTCGCTCTATTTGGTTGATACTTGAGTCAATCCTGCTCTATCAAAAAGGCTCTTAATACTGTAGATTGGTTATCACTGCCCCGTTTGCGTTTATGTTTCTTACAACTTTCGCTGGGGTACTATAATACGACGGTAGTGTCAGGTCAAGCTATACTGTACTTACAAGGAGCGCTAATTTGCACTATGTATGTCCCTTATATCATAATGGACAAAGTATAATAGCTTCCATATTTACATTAAACTAACACAAGAGAATATACACAGGGTGGTGAAGGACATATTACTATAAGTTGTCTAATCTGTCTCAGGGTAATGTTTTGCCCATTCGAAGGCGACGTTTCATAATTGTGTATAACTAGCCGTGTCGTTAATTAGTCATCGAACTTTGGCCATGGACGGCAATGTTTCCGTGGGTACGGGGTGTCTGGCCTTCCAGTTCAAGTCCGCGCATCTGATGGAGCATCTGGGTCACATGTGCATTCGTGATAGAGAACCCCGGGAAGAAGATATCACGGAAGTGGAAAGGGTCTATAATGAAAACCCAAAGCATCATAAGGAATGTTTCCAGTATTGCAAAGGTGGGGTCGAATGTGAAAGATTCCTTAACTCCGGCAACAGGTATATCGCTCCTACCCCAAGTTTAAAGACATCCAAAACTAATCTTTTGGATAGATTCGGAGGATCTTGTCGCTTTCCGCCAGTTCAGAAACTATCTTATTGGACCTATCCTCTGTATAGCAGTATATTCTCAGAGATATAAGGGCGTGATGAACTCCCAGTGTTCACCGCATGTTCTTGCCCAGTCCCGCGACGGTGCTGTTTGGCTCTAACTTTCTCCGATCTTTTGTATAGCCTCATTAGTACTTCTCATGATACGCTATGACTTGTTTAGGTGTCCCGTTTGTGCATGCGGTAGTTCCATGTTGGTTAAGGCGTCTCTACACCAGTGTGCGCCACGCAATAGACTGGGAAAGGAGCCCCGATGATAATCAGGAACGCTCGCCTTCATTCCCATGCAGGCACAATGAGATCCAACATCAATGTTCTACTCATTTCAAGCAAGCTGAACCACAGAATAGCTCCATGGAATATCAAATCCCAGGTCCATCTTCCTATGAAGGGGGTCACCATCTGCCGGTTTCGATCAATAGACGGACTTATTCTTTGTTTCCAAGCCAGTCGAAGCCTCCTCCCACCCCGAAGACACTATCTGCCATACCAGCTTCAGTAGTGAATTTAAATCACCCTGTGTAATATAGAGAGCCGTATAAATATCGCATGGTGCCCCCTATCATAATTTCCATTTTCCCTTTCATTTCAGCACCCCATCGTGCTCTAAACAATTCGGTGACCGTTGCGCAATATCTCTGTAAGTGCTTTGCAGTTGCTTCTATCACAAATCGCTAACGATACTTAGAATCACCCCTGTCCATTTTCACACATATAAATCATACGATCTTACTCAAGATGTCGTCGGATGCTGAAATTTCCGTCGCTATTTTCAAGGACGGTGGTGGTCATGATCACTGTGGTCATGATCGCTGTAGTCATGATCGCTGTAGTCATGATCACTGGAGTTTCTTCATTAGCGGACTCCAGGGAGAGGATGATAACTTGCTCCAGGTCAGATGGTCTGATCGCGAATTTCGTTACCAGACGGAGAGATTAAATGATCTACCTTCACAAAAACTTCACGTTTGTAAAGTGAATGTCGACAAAGTTAGCCGCATTAGAGAAGTTGCAAGTGATCTCCCCATCCAGGATCATAATTCACTTTGGAATTGTCAAGATTTTGTGCTTGATCTTTTGTATCAGTTGGTGGATAAGGGGATCATTTCGGACATCGAGATAGTTAACCAAGTGGGTAAAAATCAAGAAAAGGAAGGCTCGGAAAACCCCTGCATTCCTTCCGATAAGAGACACTAGTATTTATACCGCCAGTCTCGGAACAGTTTCGGATCACATCATTTCCTGTATGGTACCAAACGTCAATGAATAAGTTGCACATTTTATCATAAAAAAGTTTCAGGTATAAAGCAATGCCCTGAAATGAACGTAGGGTTTACCTTCGCTTCTATAGCCTACCAAGAAAAACTCTCTTTGGATGCTCCCAAAATCCCTTTTATGCCCTAGTCCCCTAGAACCTGCTGTTAACAGGTACTTAGTGAAGGGAAAGTGCATTGAATAGAACTTTTATATAGCAGTAGTTGTTGTTATTAAATAAGAAATACCTTACGAATACTGTAAATCCAAAGCATAAAGCTGTATTAAATAATAAAGTTTCTTATCTCTCATCCATACACTTTCCATACGTTACCTCCGAGACGCTCGACGAGGAGAGGGCCGCCCCTACAAACCTCTTTACGCGTGCGGTGTAAAGTAGTGAAGTTTCTCGGGAACTCCAATACAATCAAGGTCAAGATTAGTATCATCACGAGACCGAGGAGCTTCAAATTCAAAAATTCCAGGATAGGAGGAACTAGTTAGTTTCCAACCGGATTACTAAGTTGACCGGCTGGGGCGCTTGACTTTTTTTCTTATATCTTGTACGGATTCCTATTCTCTCTGTTTCTCTTTATCTGTACAGATTCGTATTATCTTTGCAAAATGCCACCATCTTAGTCAAGATTCTATAGCCTAACAGGTCAGCGTCATCTAGAAAGTAAAGCATGTCTTGATTGTGGTATTTTACCTTCTATTTTAATTAATTTAACTAATTCTTCTTTTTCCTGTATGTCTTATGCATTATCTATCTCCCAACGATTCTCTTCCTATCCCCGTATATCACAGCGACAGCCAGTATTTGCTATTATCCAGAGTAGACAGCAACATATCACTCGTCCAACCTCGTACAAAGCAACAGTGGCATATTATCGTCGGGCTATTTACACGGACGATCCAAGAGTATCAAGAATATTAAGTGAAATCGGTTAGTGTAAAGATTATAAGGAAATACTTAATGCTAACTAGAACAAGATAGAATTCAGATTCGAACTACTGCGCATATGGTTGATACTATCGAATATTTTATCTTTGAAGATCTTTTACCTGGCATAATCCAGCTTCCTCTTTATAAAAAAAGAGGAGGACAAGACATTTCGACTAGCTACCAAAATTAAAGAACGAGTACCAATATTTATTAACTATACACTATCCGGACGTCCAGCAATTGGGGAACTGCTTGGTTTGAATATTGTACGGCCAATGGTGAGAGAGACTATCAAAACTCCTTGGTAATTAGAGGGCTATCTTGCATTGTACAATGATGACATTCCTATTAAGAAAGAGAAGGAAGAGAAGGTTAACATTAAAAAAGAAAAAAAGAGAAAAAGGAGAAAATCCTCTTTTCTAAAAAAAAGCTCTGTACTAAAGAATGCATGATCGAGCGTCCGAATACTATTAATTGTACCAGAGGATGAGACTCTTCTCACCGCTATCACTTTCAAAAGACTGTATTTAATCGTCATGGCGTTGAAAAGATCCTAAATTGGCCAGGTAACTCTCCAGATCTTAAGGCAATTGAGTGGGTGTGCTTATGGCTAAAGAAACGTACAACTTCAAAAGGAGCTCCGTGGACAAGATAACTGCAGAATCAGCATGGGAAAGTGCTGGGGATGAGCTGCCTCAGGAGACTATACAACATTGGATGGAGCGTCTCGTCCGTCATGTTCAAGAGATCATTCTGTTGGAAGGACGAAACGAATATAAAGAGAGACATAAAGGAAAGGATTTACGGAGAAAACTAGAGTTAGGGCGTATCTCTCTAAACGCCAGAATTTAGGAGATGGACCACTATTCTAGTACATTGTATAGCTTCACTTTGCACTTTTTGAGATTATATTTGGGCCGTTTGAGCCATGATAATATATAATTTTATGTGTCAATTTTATTGCCAAAAGTACACCATATAAAAATATATGAAAAGTTACATTACAGCCATACATGGCATTACTGCCAAGACAGAAGTATGTGGGTCCAACCTCCGAAGACACTGTAGTAAACATATAATATGATAGCCTGACCAAGCTGTGCCGCTTATCCAGGCTCAATTTCCAACGCTTGTAAGCTACTTAAAAGCACCCTACCTCCTCCCGACCTAGAAGAATTGTGTCACCCTTGAACCACAATCGATCATGGATATTAAGCTCCTCTTAAATTCTACGGACGATTTGCCCAGACAGGACCAGGATTTGGAGAATACCACAACGAAGGAACGACAAAGTCAGGGGATAGGAGAGTCAGCCTTGTCTGCATGTTCACCAAATCAAGTACATCCCCCAACAAAGCCATTTCATCCGTGCTTGACATGTGGATGCTGCCCAGCTTGGATTTACTGGGCCGGATATATGTGTCAGATGCATCGACAAGCAAGTTTGTCTAGAAAACCATTTCGCCCAGAAGATGATGCTGCACTACTTTACATCTTTGATAGCGCACTTGATTCCCCGTACCGGGCTATCCGACTTGCTCTGGGACATGGCCGTACTGCGACGGTTGCTCGACAAGACGCCCTTCATGAACATCTGCCGGACGTATCATGCTCTTTGCGTCGTTCACTAGTACATGCATACAAAAAAATCAGCTGGGAGTAAGTTATCCATCACGATACTGATACTGGACTCTAAGCATGAGTAGATACGGAAGGATTAATTGGAATCCCACGCGATATTATAGAGACTGGGAAATTGACGTAATTATTCGTCCCCCACCACAAATTCTTCAAGGCGAGCGTTTCTCTTTACCCATTATTGTTAGAGCCCCTGATCAGGTGGCGCTTACAGCAACCATGACGTGTGGTATTACAGCAACTCAATGGAGTTATGAGGAAGTCCCCCTTTCCGGAGAGATTTTCTATCTGTTCAGACCCCAAACACTGGATCAACCCGGCGACTGGCGCATGCAAATATACCTGCAAGGAAACAGCAACCACAAACATACTTTCGATATAAGAGTTCACCCTAAACAAGGAGGCGGTTGATTCGCTTACCATAGGATAAATGTTTATGTTTTTGCACAAGAACCTATGCTGTTTTCCATACGTTGCCAATAGAATCTAGGCACAGACTGGAGATTGTATGATAATTTTACGAACTACAAGATCTAGGGTTATCCATATTCCTTACACATGTAGACAGACAATGAGGACAAGAGTTATATAAAAGAACCCGGAAATTGCATCTAACAGTGACCAAATCAGGAAGTAAACCAAGGAATAAAAAAATTACAGATCTAAATGCAGGGGCTATAATGAGTCCGAGATTTCTTCTGTCTTAAAGACCTTGTTTGTGGATATACTCGTTCAGCATATCCGGAGCAAATCGTCCAAGCTCAGCTTGAGAATGCCACTGCAGCTTGATGCAAAGAAACTCCACACCATCTTGGGCAGACCTGTGGGCAAGATAATTTATAATTATGTATCCAAGAGGTAGTAGGAGTATTGAAGCAGTATCGCAGGTAGTTTGGGTTTGCGCTACTTTTCATTAGTCACATATGAATATGCCGAAGTCAAGAACAAACGTACCATCAACTTTTGCCGTGCTGTTGACCGTTTCAGTGACTGGCAAATGTTCCCTAGTATTCTGAGAGCGATAGGTAGAGCTACTGGTATCATGGTCAAAGGTTTGCACACCACCGTTGGCAGCAAAGCCTAAAAGTAGTTAGCATATACCCTTAAAGTCCTTTGGTACCACTCGCTTGGACGTGCAAATTTATTAGATGCTTCCGAAAGTGATAGACCATGGAATAAGGTGCCCATATCACGAGTGAGACGTTGAACTTCCGTGAGATTTTGGCAAGCCCCCCGTCCCAGACCCGTATATATGTCGTCACATTGAGGCCCATTACATACATGGCTTCTCACAGGCGATTGCTGAGAGCTCTCAGGGATTCAACGTCCATTGTCAACATAACCACCACTAGCAGATACTAGGCTTCACGAGAGTTTGGACGGGGTTTCCAGAATAGTGTCATGCTCGGCGTCGGGTCACAGATTGACACTATCAACGAGCATAGGATTAAACCTCGTACCTTCCTGAATTCCTGACGAGTCTCTCAGGTCGGTAAATGGATAAACAACCCTGCACGTTGTACTGCTAATACGCAGTCGACAGTCTGCAGCTAACGTCCAGAGATGGCCACATCATTGTCATAGCAAAAGACCAAATGGTCGGCCACAACTTGTTGCCTGGACGGATAATTGGTCCTCGTGCTCTCTAGTGAATAATACTAGATATCTCAGACTTCCGATGTAGGCTATTTTTGCAACCCGGCTGGAATACACCTGTCTACAAATGCAAGAGATAGATAGAAGTGGGATAGCCAACGCATTGCAATCGGCGGCTGTCTCTGTTCTGTATTTAGAAAACTTCAAGTTTCATAGGTTGTTCGTCATAACCCACCATTCGCCGTTTCACCATCCTGCAGTGAAAGGCCTTGCATAGCTTTGAAAGCAAAGCCACTAGAAAACATGCGCCATACTATCACCACATATGCCGGGGTTGCAACCAAAGCCAGGGATCATAAGACAAAGCCCGACCATTTTTAACCATGAGGGACGTGAGGACTAGATGGTCAGCTTCCGGGGTAGAGCAGCACTATCTATCTGATGTCAGTAGGCACAAGATAGTAGGTCCTGCTTGGCAATGAGAACGGACTAGATGATCCATTGGTCTATACTGACCGATTGTAGGCTGGGCATAATCAAGGTAGTCATCAAGGATACACAAGCTCGAGCATATTCCGTCAGTGATTTCAAAGCAGACAGTGTTTCATGGCTTTCTCGGCCAGGATATAAAACAAGGCCGCATTCCTCTTATAAACGCCTGATCCATTTTGCGTTGCTCCTCTTCAAACGTTCCCAATTCAAAAAGATTCATCCACTATGGCTAACACTCGTCATCAACAACACCAGTCTTCCAAAGCGCTTCGGTCAGGCTGCAGGCTTTGTGGCCAACCTGCTGTTGCAAAGAGAACGAAGTTAATCTTCAATTCAATTCAATTCAATTCAATTCAATTCAAAGTTCTATTAACCTGTTGCAGCCCGACTATTGAAGCGTCTAGCTATGCAGGTGCTTCCCTAATGAAGCAAGAACCTGAGGTCCTAAACGCCATATAGAGTCCCACATAAGAAAGACAGTAGCGAATGCTCGCATAAACGCGTACAAAAGAAAGTCAGCAGATCGCTGAATGTAAAAACACGCAACTAAACCGAAAGGTAACCGAAAAGTACTTTCTTCCTCTCCCATCCTGCCACATCGCAGCAGCGTCGTAGTTCTGCGTTATGACCCTTCGTCCCCTGCTTCACCAAGCTGTTGTATTGCCTCCTGTTTTTGATTTTTGCCGGGTTGACTCCTGCCCGGTTTGTTTGGGGCCTTCTACCCATCGTCTTCAGCGTCTCATTCCATGGCTGCGAGGCCTATCTGGTCATGGTCTTCCGGGTCGTTTCCGGCCGGGGGTCGAGTTCCACGTGTTGGAATTGCCCGAGAACCCCGGTTCGCAGCATAAATTCAGCGACGTAGCGAATCGCTTGTGGGTCAGACATTAACGCGTCATAGTCTGTCTGGTTTATTTGAATCCCGCGTGCGGCGATCTTATTAAACATCCGCTTCCGCTCCTCGGTACGCAGCGAGCACTGGAGGAGGACGTGCTTTGGGGTCTGCGAGCCCTCCGCGCGGCCACACCGGTCGCCTTCGGATGCCTTGATCTTGTACAGGAAGTGCGCTAGTCCAATCCGCATGGTGCGCATCTGCATAATTATGGAGGCATATGCCTTTGGGAGCCCTTTATAGAGCTCAATGGTCTTCTTGTTTGGAGCCTTAATTAACCGCCGTGTCGGTTTCGCGCCCCTTTCTCTCTCCCACTGCTTCTCCCACCGGGTTCGAATTCGCTGGCGAACCGCGCGTGTGGCAGCGGCGGCGAGCCGGATAATTGTACCTCCGAACCTTCTTCTAACCAGTGTGGTGCTCACCCCCTCACCCAGCGGAAAACTCTAATACCCACTATTATGTTAGACCTGCTCGAATATTGGCTACTTATCAAGATCTTCAAACGCCGGCACTCTTGGCAGCTAGCATAGCCAACGAAAAACTTGCAATATATTGCTGCCTAGACAGGCAGCATTGGGATAAGTTGATCAGTCTGTTTTCGGAAATAGTGTAGGTCCATTATGATAAACATTGCAAACACCGAGGACGCCATTTGTTTTGATTCTCTACCCAATTGTCTCCTGGTGCCCAAGACTCTCACTTCGCCCCAGTAGCTTTATAAATTAGCATTCTGGAGTTGTAATCACTGCGATTTAGTCCTTTCTACGAATATACTTCAGGGATGAGGAGGAGCCGAAGGAGGGGAAGGTATTTATGTACGGGTGATGCGCAGGCTCTACTAGAGCAACGTTTCGACCGCAAACTTTGGAGTATGTAGATGGGCGGAAAGCTTGGATAATGCACTTATGTAATGGCAGAAAGAAGATGGGATGTTTATTCAAGCTATTGGACATGGCAACTTGCTAAGACTCGCGGAGGTAAAGGTGCTGATAGACTACGCTGTATGATTCACAATCCTCTTGATGCTAGTTATAATCATTAAAATAAAGCACACTGGCACGTGTTGTCCTCCGAGTAGCCTCCCCAGAGATTCTTATAATATTCAGTTTAGTTGATTGAGAAAGGCAGCGAGTGTCCAGTATATTACAAGTGTAATCCGGTAAGAAAAAAAAATACCTTTTGAAGTTTATAGCGGGGGGTCAGATTAGTCGAATATAGACATTGATTAAGTACTCGAGGTCATTTAACGCTACATAAATCCCACAAATCTCACATAAGAAAGATAGCCAACGAGTGTATATACAAAGGCAAAGTCAGTATCTCGCTGCGCGCAACTAAAATTGAAGCTCCCTCTCTCTGAACCATCCCATTATGTGGTGGCCGGCATGGCCACCGGCGTCGGTCCCCTCGTCCCCATCTTCATCCTGTTTAGTACGATTCCTCGCGGGCGATGTCGTACCGGTGCCTCCTACCCATCGTCTTCAGCATCTAATTCCATAGCCGCGAGGCCTATCAGTTCGGTGACTTTAGTAGCCGAGTTATCTTTAGCTAGGGGCTTGGGTTTAATATCAACGTGTTGAAACTAACTGAATGCCCACTTTTGCAGCATGAATTTGGCGATGTAGCCTATCGCCTGCGGGTTGGATATCAGCGCGTCGTAGTCGGAAGTGTCGAATTGAATCCCACGTGCGGCGATTGTATCCAGCATCTCTTCGCCCGCGTCGGTGTGCAGCGGACACTATAGAAGGTCATGCATAGGGGTTTGCAATCCTTAGCTGCAGCTAAAGCGATAGCTCTCGGAGGTCATGATCTTGTAGAAGAAGTGCGCTAGGCCAATCCTTATTGTGCGCGTCTGTATAACCACGAACGCGTACGGCTTTGGTAAGCCTTCATAGAGCTTCACTGTTGTCTTGTTTGGGCCTTAATCGCTACGGAGGTGGACGCAGGAGGGAAGGGCTAACGGGCTCTGGAGCTGGATCACAATCACTCAAGGTAAACCAGCAGTAAAGATGGCCCCCAGGATGGGTTAGCTCATGACGAAGAGGATGATACCAATCAAGGGACCATTGTAGGCCACCGTAACAGATTTCCATCCCCTGCGCTACCAAGTGCCAAGGCACAGCCCTCGGAAGGAAACCAGGGAGGAGGTAAACCATCTGGTACATAACACACAAGGCACAAATGCCTTGGTGGTAATCCATTATGAATTCAAACTCAATTTCCTGATCGGGAACATCGGGGTCAGCATATTCCAATGTGACTTCGGCAATAACTTGGAAGGAGGGCCCGAAGGCCTCATTATGGCCATCAGCCAGGGGGCAGGCGCTAGCAAGGAGCGGTGGCATCGTAGAAGGTGGCTATTTTGAATGATTTGGATATGAAGAGGAGAGGAGAAATGGCAACAAAGGAGGAAAGAACCTGGGAGATATTATAAGAAATGACTTTCCACCCTAGGCCCAAAGAGGGTATCTAGTGGTATTTATCAATAACAGCATTCACTAAGAGTGAGTATTTCCCAATAGGGTAGTGGATAGGATAGGTAGATGTCTTAGTCTTTGTTATTTTCTAATTCCAATCTCAAATGCTGCCTAAACCCTTTCAATGTGGCCGCTTCAAGCGGCTTGGTGAGTCCATCTGTAATACTCTCCCTTCCATGAATATGGTTGGATTCAATCAATCCTTTATCTAGGTAACCGAGCACAAAAATATATGAATTATCAAGCAATATCATCGACCTTAAAGAGCCCGGCTTTAACATCAAAATAAGAAAAGTCAGCTCCTTACACCCAGCGTGGATGACAGGACAACCAAACTTCTGCACAACACTATCGGCATTCTCTCTTGCAGCAAGCTTGAGGTGCAGCGTTGATCTACAATATTACTGTCTGAATAAGTGTGCGAACCCTCAACTGTATCTATCCTTATGTCTCGCTCTTGGTGGACCAGAATCATGTGACTAGATCGGGGTAAAACCCCCGCGGAGCACACAACAAAATAATCATCAAGAAGAACCAAGAAGAGTATAATCAAGAAGAGCCCGTGCCAGCTCAATTCATTTAAAATAAGACCTTTTCACCAATCGTACTCTATTTACCCTTTGGGACTAGCCAAATATTTGACAAGTGTTTCCATAACAGATGCTATCAAAGCTAGAAATAAACCTTTGACCTGGTCAGGTCTTGTTCTTTCTATCTTCGATTTCTGCACGGAGGGATATTGCCAAAAGAATAGGTCCAAGGTATTTCATGTGAGTGGAATCCAGGGTATCCCAGGGGCCGAATTGGTACATAGTCATAAAGGAAGGGGACTCGCTGCGATGATTCTTGTCTCCCAAATATTTGATGTAGTTATCGTCGTACTTAGCAACCGTCAGGAATATCTCGTGCCGATCTTGGGAGACAATAATGCGCCTATTCCCAAACCAGCATTTGGAGTTACTCTGGAGTAGAAACGGTTTAAGGGAAGGAAGGAAATATACATTTTCTCGTCCCCATTAGGCTTTTCATCATCACTTTTAATCCAAGCCACCATTTGGGCGCTCTCTTGCATTTGGATGAGAGCTGGTTTCTTTGATCGTGTCACGGGTTTCACCTCGATAATAACCTTGGCTATGCCTCGGCGATCATTGAGATATCCATCAGTCCTTGCTTCAAAACTAGCCCCCTCAAAGTTAGCTTTGAAGGCCCTTCTGTGCAAGGTCCAGTTGTTGGCGAATTTGAAATGAATAGTCAGAGCATTCAGGAAGAGCACCAAGGCACAATTCACAATCTGTTCATCCTTCGTAGGAGGGTATAGCACGTTCTCCAGTTCTTTAGGAGCAGGCGTTATCTCCCGGAATGGACTCGGAGTATCTGGATTTGGGGTCTCTGGAATAGCAAAAGGATCATCGAGACCAATATCTTCAATGTCTAGTGTCTCGAAGATATTGGTGGACTTCGAGGGTGTCTCCAAGCGCACACCAGCAAGCTTTCTACCAAGTTCATTCACACGGGCACGTGTTCGATGTGCAACAGGAGTCGCAAGAGTCCGTGGATCCGTTTTATCTTCGGTGTTTGCAACCTCAAGCTGATAATTCCGGGCAACGGCAAAATTTCCTTCTTCAATATTTGGAAGCGTGAATCCCCGACAATATGTGTGCCATGAGTTGTATTTTTTTAGCATTGTATCCGCCTCTGAGATCAACAAGCTCATACCAGGCAGCGTTTTCGGCAGGTCTTCTACACGGCGGGACACCCATAGTACACGAAAGAGCAGGAATTGTTCATACTCAATTTTTGAGGCAGAAGCAAGCTCCGCGCCGTGTATGGTCTGGCCAGTGAGACCCATCTTAGCCATTGCATTCTCCCAAGCCTTGACATCTCGGGGTAGTACGTTTAGCATGCCAGATATGGTAATCTACACAGATTCTGAAAATAGGGAAGCGAAATAAAAGTGATCAAAGAGAATATGACCTCGAATATGAGAAACTAATTGGAAGAGAGGACAATCAGTCAGGGAGACTTACGCTGGCTCTGTTCGCTCTTATACCCCTGACTCTCAATAATATTCAATTCTACTTGCTACTATTTACGTCTCAGGCAATAGCCGGGCGCCAACCTGGCGAATTCGAGACTGGTGGCTTGGATTCTATTGTTGGGCCCCTTGGACGTCATCAGCGCGTATATGCTGGCTGCAAGTACAGCTTAGCTGGGGTGCTGAGGGTTATAAATAGTTCGATAGAATTTTGGATATGGCTGGAGGAATTGTCAGGCTCGTCTCATAAAGAACTACGTCCTTTACATTGATTGGCAATATACAGTACAATTAATTTGGTGGTTGATTATGATGTACTGTGATTGGCTGTGGATGTATTCCATGGCGCTTACGTGACCCCCGCGTCCACCTGACTTGTGGTCTCTAATTGGTGGTTGCCGGGTAACCCAGCATCAAGCCAGGTTTGGTTTGTTGATCCAATTTGGAAACATTACATTCAATCCTTTCTTGGCTCACTGCCCGCCAACTTGAAGACATAAAAACCCTCTTCCTTTCCCCTCCATCGACTCAAATTGATTTAAACTAGGTTCTGCTATTTTATTTAATACTCAAGTTCTTTTGTTGGTTGCATATCTTCCCCACCATGTTAGCGGCTATCGAATCTCCCACCCGTCGCAAGATGCGTGAGGCGTTGAAGAACATAACGCAGAGCATTAAGGGCTTAGAAGTTGATAAATTTGACCTGCAGCAACTGAAACATCTCAATATCCGCGTTGATTCCTTGGTATTGGATGAATCATCACCCCATAAACCATCTTACTTCGCTCCCTACCCAGGCCACTTGGTTCCAAATCCTGATGATGATGCTCTTGGTGGGCCCTACAATGGCCTAGATGATGAAACAGAACATTCTTTTACCCGCCCCATCGATCGCGCATATGTGATGAATATACACCTTTCGTCTTATATTTCCTACTGCGATACATACGCCAAAGGGGAGAGACCCCCTTGGACTTCCGGGTGGTAAGTAACCCGCTACGTACTTAAGGCCGCTCTTCACCTAACGTGCGTCTAGTGTCGGAGACTACCCGTTTAAGGGCTTATATAAACATGACCAACCCGAGTTTGGGTGCTATCATATAACAGATCTGAACGGTCCTACCTACCCACACGTCAAGGCAGTCATGTACAATAACTTGGTCGCCATGGATTCCACAATCCTTTACGGCGAGCTGCTTCCGATTCTCCGAATTATGCTTACGCAGCTTTGGAAAGCAAGATTCATTCGTCAGATGGTCTCACCGGTAACTATTTAGCCACTTTTATCCCTGGTCCAATGTTTCACTGTTAAGCACTAACATATGTGACAGGTCTTAATTTTGTCACTTATGGGGCTAAAGGCCCGAGTGATTGAAGCATATTTCCGGGACCATACTCTGATCTTGCGGCCGACCAAGATTTATGATTTCACCCACGGGAACAACGCAGCTTTCAAAACGTTTGTCCAGTGGTATATGGGCCAGCCAATCGGGAATACCGTTGAGGCTTTCTGATTGCTGATGATCATTTCTTTCTTTCGGTGGTGGTGTCTTTGATTTCGCTTTTAGGGATAGGAAACTTGGGGGTGTCTGGTGCATATGTTGTATTTTGGCAATCTGGAACTGGCTACTGTAGGATTAAACTGGGATTTTATTTTTCAGTATGTATAGTACGTGGAAGTAGCATGTTTTCTATAAGAGACGAGACCAGCCTTCAGGAGCATGGGGGAAAACTGGGACGAGGGTTTTCATGCCCATAGGGCAGTTGCTGAGTGACAAGTTGTTCTAGAATTCTTTTTTTGGGTTCTCTTTTGGATCTGTATCCACTACGAAAGTCCGGAAAGCCTAGTTGTCGGAGAATTCGGCGACTGGAATTATGTGAGCATGGAAGAGTTGTCTAAGCTTAAACTAGGAACCGTTTCTGACGATCATATTTTTGAGAGTACCATGGACAAATTTACAGAATATCATAAGCCACTGAAGCCTTGGGTTAATAAGCTACGAAAAGCGGCATTTCCATATGGCAAAATACGAAGGAAAGAAAACTAAGCTTTTGTCTTAGATGCGTGAGATAGTGCAAAATGCACAAGACACCTTGCAAACCACCTTTATAACAGATGACTTCTGTTACGCCTGAAGACTTACCCTAAGTAGTTTTCTCCAAGGAATACGGAGGCAAGTAAAGTTAGGCGACAGAGGACTCAGTAGTAATTAGATTAAAGATCAGCGGTTACTGCCATAATTATGATACCACAGCCAAAGCCACATGGTAACTGGTATCTTATCAGTACTGACCTTTTGGTTCATTTGCTCAAACAGCAGCTGGACGAAGACTTTGTCCATAATCGCATTCCGTGAGACACCGCGGTTCCTGTCTTCCCTGGAGCAATCAATTAGGTAAAGATTAACTGTTTTTGTGGAGCTAGAGAGATTCGACACACGCTGTTTATACCTGGGGGAAGTGGGGATACAATTAAGCTCCAGCGCGCAGCCGAACTACGCTACCAGATTTCGAGGTCAAGAAAAGAAATCTGCTCCGTAGGGGTCAGGCATTGGGGCCTGGCCTCACCTTTTGCGGCTGAGGAAGTTGCGCTTAATTGTTATATAAAGGGTATTCGCAAGTCCCTTTCTTACCAGCAATGAAAAATTAACCTTTCAATGATATGCTTGGCTTAATTCAGTGATCCTGCGATAGGAGCCGAACGTTAATCCACACTAGCACAGATGCTAGTTCTCGTCTTGAGTGAGCGATCGATTTTAGTGAGGGTATTGTTGGGTATGACAGAAGCAAGATACGAAGCCCATCCAAGTTAGTTATGAAGGGAAAAGCGTGCAACAGAGAGTGCATAAAATAGCTATGAGCAAGTATTTATAATGTAATACCAGCTACTTGGTGCTTCAAGCTAACAAGCTGCCAAGTGGTTTCCCCTAAAAGGGCTTGGACAAAAATAAGTCCCTGGACTTTTGTAATTTTTCACAGCGATGTCCCGCACAGGAGGTCAGAGCTGAAGGGGCTGCATAAACGAGGCGTAAATGTGAAGCTCATAGGATCAGCAGCTCCTTAGTGTGCATGGTATTGATTCCTTAGCGTATCTCATAGGTAATACACTAAACTCCTTGGCATCTGATCGATCACTATGGAATAACATTATTCCTGTTATAAGGAGTATTTATGGATGTACCTACTGTAAGTAGCCTCTGCGGGGTCAGCAACCTCATCTCTAGAGCTGAATATTACCTGTTTACCTTCGCCAAGATGGGTCTCTCTCAGAGCAAAGCGGTTATTGACAAGGTAATTGTGGCTTCGACTAGAGCAAGTTATGAGGGACGACAGGACATCCAAGAGATCCTCTCTGACAATGAAGTGAGTTTCTTACGTCTTTTATCCAAGATGATTTGTGCTGATAATCGGTAGTTCGTAGACAACCTCCATGGACTTTGGCAGCAAGTACCGTACCCATTCCAAAATCGAATCGCTCCTGTTCGGCAAAGCAAAGTCACATGCCCTTCCCGTTTTATCAATCACAAAAAGAATTCAGCAACTTCTATGCTTGCTGCTTACAGGCGCAAGGGCTACCTAGCAAGCTACAAGGCGGTAACTCGTTACCGGAAGCAACGTCCAGAGAATCCTACAGTTGCAGCATATAAAGTAAAGAAGCACTTAGCCTTTCACCAAACCGGAGGCCACCATCAGAAAAAAAAGCACGCCAAATTTCGCAATCGGATCAAAAGCTCTCACACTACAAGAAACAGCCAGAAACAACGACCAGCAGATGTCACGTCCGACAATTTGCAACAGCTGATAGATGACGTTAGGCAATGGAGATCTAATATTCCGGGTTTCTTTCATGAAGAGGGAACAACTGAGCTTAGCTTCCACAATCCACTTGCGGGAACATATAAACTCTTAAAACAGCTGGAGCAACGAAACGTGAGGGATGAAATGCGCATACGACTCCTGAAGGTGATGTTTCACCGACTGTTGGAAAAAGTTTGCAATCAGTACGCTCGTTCAAAGGATATCAAGAGAGTTATAAGAGTAATTGCAATATCTGGCCTGGTCGATGATAACTCTGAACAGATTGAGGATTGTATTAAAAGCTGGGGCAAATCTGGACGAAGACTCGATTGTTTGTGCAAAGACCTTAGTGACGGTGATACTAGGAATGAGCGTCATTTGGGCAAATTGTTTCTCTTACCGAAAAATATCACTAGCAACTAGTGAGTGCTACAGATATATGCTTTGTTTTATAGTCACTGAAGGAAACCAGCCTTGAGAAACTCGGATACAAGAGCCGGAATCGGCTCCAGGCGATTGAACGATTGAAAAATAGCGGCATACGTACAGACAAGCTATACGAAGATATTGATGAATTTGCAGGTTGTGTCTTCTTGTATTTATGGAAAAGAGTTGAAGAGGCAATCACACAGGAAAGTCTTCCAGTTGGGCAACAGCTACAAGGCAATTCAACCGGATTCGAGCGAGCCAGCTGCCAAACCGTCAGCAGCGATGAAGTCGCAACAGAGTTGGCCACTCAATCATCCGTGCAGAGAACTTCCCAATCCGATATTGGTTTGCACGATGCAGTGGGGACTCCATTTCAAACCCAACCTGCACTGAGTTCCCACAGTCCAGCCAACCAGAGTGCTGCAGTTGACCTTAGTAATCTTGTCCAACCTCTGACATCTGATATGGAGCCACACCTCAGTGCGGTCATGCCGGGCCAGAGGGAAGCTGATATATGGCCTCTCATGCAGCGTATATCTATACCTGCATCTACAGTTGTCCAATATGGCAGTGGGTCCGCGGGCATGCAACCTACAAGTAACCACCAATTTCCAACGAATAACTGTCCTTCATTTCCGCAGCCTTATATCGAACCTCTTGGGACTGATATGGAGCCACACCTCAGTGGGGTCATGCCGAACCAGATGGAAGCTGATATATGGCCTCTTATGCAACGCATACCTATACCTGCGTCTTCAAACATCGACTACTACAATCAACCTATGGAAACACAACCTACCAGTTCGAACCCTTATGTCCAACCTCTAGGAGCTCATACGGAGCAACACCTCGATGGAGCCATGCCGGACCAGATGCAAGTTGATATATGGCCTTTTATGCAACGTATACATACATGTACAACTGCAGAAGTTGGAGAGGGAATGATAACTACAACCCAGCAAGGTTTTAACCAAGGTTCCGTGCCACAGCATGAAAACTCCAGCGACACAGATACCCAACTTCGCGCGACGCAGAATTACCCGCATTGCAGCTTACTTAGTTCACGGGAGAGAGCCCAGTGTCTGGATTCCAGTCAGCGGTCAGATCCATCATCGAATACTCTGGCCGCAAGTCACGTGGCGTCTGAACAGCAGTCAAGCCTAGATGGCCAACATTCTGGCCTACCATACTGCGAAGTGGATCGGTATATAAGTAACAACCAATATGGCAACTATCATTATATTCCTCCAGCGACGACAATAGGAGCATGAGCCGTTACCCCCTAATCTCACCATTTTCCAGGTGCATCCTGTTTAACTACCACACGAGGGCTTGCGAGGAGCCTGATTGACGATGCCAAGCCGCTTGAAGAGAAGCGGTAGGTCGCCAGGAAATATCGACTGCTCATTTCATGAAGATAAGCGCTGTGTCGTATGGATTAAACTTTGCATCGTCTGTTGTAAAAATGAGGTTATTCGAAACCCCCTCTGACGGTATCAATTTTTTGTCGGGTAATGGGACAATGTACATCGCCGAATTTTTATTAATAATCGTCCTTCCCAACGGGAAATGCCATATAGCCCATCCCCAGTCCTAGACTAAGTTCAGCCAATTTGTTGTAGACCCAATATAGGATCACACGTACCTTCGGAATTTTCAATTCCTGAACGAGGCTACCAACTTTCTCTGTAAGCAGCTCTCCCCCATACATAATATCACGATTCTCTGCGGTGAGGCGAAAAACTCTCTTGGAAATAAACGAGTCTTTCGATGCCGTCTCCGGTATAATGTTTCTAATCTCATCGACAATTTTCTCGGCGTTCGCCGACAGTTGGCGGCTCATCCTTGACGTCCTCTGAAGACAATCGACTGCAAATGAAACGGAAAGGCTCCCAGGGAACTGCGAACAAAATTTCTAAAAATTAGCATCGCTAATACAGTAAAAAATGTTTAGGTATACCTTCTGTTACAACTTTATGGGTCGTTTCGATCGGTGGTACAGTTCATTCAAGTTGCTGCCACATGAGGGGTAGTGGGGATTCCTGAAGTACAGGAATTGGGCCGAAAGTCACGTGGTATCATTAGTGTTGGAAGCGATGGAGTCCCGACGATTAGCTAGTTTTATTGTCAACATACTTGACCAAATTGTTGGAGCAATTTGTGAATACAAATTTACGTAACTTCCTGAAGCTAACCTCATCATTGTTATGTTGGGATATGTGGTATCGAAGTGATTTATTATTGGTCTAGTATGAACACCGTGCTGTACTAGAGAAGTTTGGACGATTCTGTGCTCAGGACCCATTATCATACTTTAGGAACGGTCGCTAATTTCTGACCTGCTTATCATTCGTTCTGAAGGGGGGATACACTCGCAACAAGCTGGATAGTGTGTTCAATCCCAGTCGTTTTCAAGGTCATGATGGCACGATGACCATATGGATAATCATGAGTAGTATCTGAGTACACTATAATGAGATGAACATACTGAAGGCGGCAGTATTGAACGCAGAATGCATCCTACTTTAAACGGTACGAAAGGGAGCCCTACGTCTATCTCGTAGGCAATTCTTTCCTCATAGATAGATCTAGCTACTAATATTGACTAATGAATTCATGACTAGAGACCAGTGGAAATGATATGTAAAGTTCAGTCCTGCTAAAGTAACATATCAGCGTACAGTGGAAAAGTTGGCATCACTTCAATTTGGTACATACGCAGCAGGAGAATAAGAGAATAAGTATAAAACACAGGAAATAAGAGATCTGCTATATTGCCTGTTGTTTTCATAAGTAGCCATGGTTCATTTGGTCGTAGATGAAAAAGAGAGCAGTAATATCCAAACACCATAAACTGTTAGAGCGAGGTACAAACCATTCCCAGGTATAGACTGGGCATGGGCATGCTAACTACCACGTCAACTTAGTGCTAGTTTTGTCTTCCACCAGGTCTTTTCTCTACCAGAAAACTGAGCTACGTCATCCAACCCCTGGAGAACAGCAGCCTTTTGAGTAGGCGACAGGACGATCGACCCTTTGGAACTGAGATCGTCGGCTAGGGACGCGGCATCAGCTGCATCACGCACCTTTTTCGCCGGGGTGGGTCGCAAGCCACAGCAGTTTATCTTGAAGACTAGAAGGTCTATTTCTGAGATATATGGGAGAGACCCGGGCTGAATAGCCAACACTGACGTTGCCGCAGAGGGTAGATAAGGAGACTGTGATAATGCATTACTATGTGGTCTGAGATGGACTTCTACCAAACTGCTTACCTGCCAATCAGGGGTGATATCAATTTGTATAAGCTTGCCGTTCGGGCCCTTGTAGAAAAAGAGTTGGGCCTGCTGCTGGAAAGGACTGGATGACATAGCAAGCAGCTTATCTTTAACTACTTTGGGAGCCCCTTGAACGGTGATGAGGAAGTCAACATCCTAGAGGGAAGAGGCCGAATTAGTAGATGCTATAATGAGATCATAGACCACACATAGAATTCAACCTCAGTAGTGCGATAGCCTCGAAGATACTTCCAGAGACTAAGGCCTCCAATCACCGCGATCTTAGCATTCGCAAAATCAGGCAAGGACTTCAAGATGCGAATAACAGCACTAGCAGCTTCCTCTAGCTCAGCGAATGACGGAGCAGACATGGTTAGAAGACAGTGTAAGGCAAAGAAATAAATAGAAATCGAGCCTAAAGAATAGAGCAGATGTAGAGGTGAGGAGAGAAGAATGTAATCTTCAATACTTCAACCGGAAGAGAGCCCATATTTATATGTGTATCCTGGTGCAGGTGGTGTTTAAAGTGGCAATGATTAGGGAAACTCATTGGTAAAGGCAATGCTAGTCATCTGATTCGCTTTTCAAGAGAGAGCACTGGCATGACAATATATTTGGTGCTACACCCCTCCCAATTTCCCCCCCCCAACGTCGTGGATTTGCATCCCAGGAGCCTGTTAGTGACACACATAGCCACCCATGGCACATATTCAGCTCCAAATTTTATCTGATCTCCATCTAGAGTCGCCGGCTGCATACGATATTTTTAACATCAGTCCAAAGGCGCCGTTCTTAGCGTTACTGGGAGATGTCGGCTACGTCAAGGATGAGGGGTTTTTCCGTTTTCTTCGCAAGCAGCTGGTGATCTTCCGTATTGTTTTCCTGGTCTTAGGCAACCATGAAGCCTATCATAGCAATTGGGCTAAGACCAAGTTGGACGTGAAACGCTTCATACACAGTATTGGTGATTCCCCTTGCAAGAGCGAGACGCTTGGCAAGCTTGTCCTGCTCGACCGATCACGCTACGACATTTCACCAACGCTCACCATACTTGGATGCACACTTTTCTCGCGCATTGTCAATGAGCAGGCGGAAAGTGTTAGTTTTGGCTTAAACGATTTCTACCACATTAGTGATTGGTCAATTAAAGCACATCAGGAAGCGCACATTGCCGACCTTGCCTGGCTGAATGGAGAAATCAGTTCAATATCTCGGCTGGAGCCAGATAGGCGTGTCATTGTTTTGACTCATTACAGCCCCTCGACACACGAAAATGCTGTCGATCCCAAACATGGAAACAGTAATATTTCATCTGGATTTATGACCGACCTGTCAAGCGAAGACTGCTGGAGGCATGAGATTGTTAAACTTTGGGCTTTTGGGCACACGCATTTTAATTGTGACTTTCGAGACCCGGTGACCGGAAAAAGGGTGGTATCAAACCAAAGAGGCTACTATTTCTCCCAGTCTACAGGTTTTGAAAGCGGGAAGATCATCAAGGTTTCAGCTTGGTGAAGGCGGCTAATTATTTATTATGCAAGGTTCACCAGAGAAGAATCGTCCGTAGAAACAAATAATCAAACTCAGATAACCCGAGCCTGGTAGGTCTTCTCGACCGTGATGTTCTGCCTCGTATTTAAGTCATAACGAAGTCTATCCAAAAGTACATACATTTTTGAATCCCCCGATTTTAGAGCTTGATAAAAATGTCTACAACCATCTCTCATGTCTTTTTCATCAAGAATAGGTGTTCCATCAACATACTCAAGCATATACGTCAAGATTGCCATCCAGTAGGCCTCATAGATACTGCCACGGTCTCGACATAGCAAAAGGATAAGGGCTTCACAGTATCTGAGAGCGGTTGGGATTCGAACGGGCGACAGTGGAGAGTTGAAGCGACCTCGGCCGTGGCCTAGACTTGCTGATGGAAGCTGAGTGTCCGACGCGTACATGATATCGGGGCTTTTCCCATGCGGAACAAGCCCGAATTCTGGTAATTCCCAGAGAACATCAGACTTCCGATACAACGATACCGTAAGCTCATCATCAATATGTAGGTGTCTAGTAGGCGGAGGGCACCGTGACGATGTCTGATGTGGGCAGTCTGAGTTTCGTGTGCAGGTAAGAAAACCAGCTCTCGAGAGGGCGGAGTAGGAGACTTCTGTGAGAGCGTCTGGAACGACGAAGGCGACGCCCTGTTCAAAATTTAGTGTTATTTCCATAATGGCTTTTGTAGCGAAAGTACTGACGTCAACAATAGTGGGAACCCCATAGATGGTTAATAGATAGTTGCCCCAGAGAAGAGCTGGGACACCAGCGGTGTTAAGAAGACGAGAGATTGATGTGACAAGCTCGTCATTCAGTTTTTGTCCACAGAAGTAAAATCCAGCCATTATAACAATATGTACCAAATATTAGGCAGTCCCAGACTGTTTGAAAGCCAAGGTATAGGAATAGCAGGTGGATGATAATTTTATTTGCAGAGTGAATTTCATCACGTGACCAGGATTCCACCAAGTCCAAGTTAATGAGGTGTTGCACAATATGGCACTCAGGCGTTGGCGGGCGGCCCTTTAAGGAGTACCGGCGATGATATTGCGTAGTGGCGAGAATTGAGCGCAGATGTTCACTCCGTATCCTCCAAAAGCTCGATTTGTCAGTAACATGCAGTATCTATGATTAGAACTAGTATGCAGCTAGACATGAGAAATACTGGCACAGAAGTCCTTGTAGAAAGGGTACGATGTGAAATCAGAAGCATGCAGTGGGACGTGGGAAGTCATCGATTTCTGTCGACCTGGCTGAAGGCGGTGAGACTCCGCATTCCGCAGGCAAATGCTTGAGCTTTTCCCTACTTCATAGGCTTTACCTAAAGGAGATGAGATTTTTTCGCGCGAAAAAATCTCATCTCCTTTAGGTAAAGTGGTCGTATTATTATTGACATGGTATTCGCGTAGGATTGCGCAGCGATCGTCTGTGTGGGCGGAAAATACGCCTTGGCGTCTCCTACCTGTTGAGCTAGTTATGCTTTGGTGCGATCTTCAGAAAATGGTTTAGTGCTTCTGTCCAAACTGCGCTAAGTCTGTACACACGTAAGTCGCTAGCTACACTGTTTCTTAGGATTCTAGCCGTCTACAATCCCGCAAATGAAGCAAGGTAATCCTTATTATGATCTCGAAAAAACCTAATAGAGTTTGCTTATCTACTATTAGTGGGTTTGATCTTCGACTTCTTTTGGAAGTGGATGTTGCAGCTTTTGACCGGGGATCGTTAGCCCCGAGCTGCGAGGGACCTATTCATGGCGATGGAATGTTTGGATATGCTGCTCTAAAATGATCATCCACCGTTGAGACAGGTACTGTGTTTTGCTAGCTAAATGTACTCAGGAACATCAATGCCGAGTATTATTGTCGATACGTCCTTCGAATCGTTTCCGCGACAATTTAGGCCACATATAGCTGGCATTTGTAGACTACCCTATAAAGTGGTACTGAGCGATTTCACTGCCCCTCCTCACGGTCGTGTGCATTTTTGGTTTGATTAAGTCCCAATGCTACCGAAGCTATGTATCCCCTTTTTGCATCTATGTTGATTCGATTGGATTGCCTTGGCCTGTCACGTAAGGCTACCAACTCGTATTTGCAAGGTTTGTCATGCATGGCTGATATAGGAACAGCACACTTATCAAGATTATAGATCCGCTAGCCTCTCTACTAAAGGACGGAGAGACTGAAGTGGGCGGACGCTCCGTGTTTCGCAGGCACTACATAAAAGCAAAGGTTCGGGGCACCCATTATTGTATAGTACGTCAAGAGAGTGTGTGCTATTTCACCAAGGGAGGGGAGGTAGTGCAAGATACTACGTTCGCGCCAATGGAGGTTGAACAGGGGAGGCTTCTCGGGTCGGAGCGTGGTCTACAGCTATTAAAGGATTATAAAATTTGCAACGGTCTTGGGAGTACACAATGATTTGTGCGATTCGGCTTTTTTTATACTCTGTTTACCTCTTCCGTGTTAAAAACCCAGTGGCTTAGCCTTAATTGCATCCATAGCTTCAGGACACAGGCCGGCATTCTCTAACCCCAACAAGTCTCTTTTGTCGCTTAATCTTTTTAACATAAGTACTTCTTTGTTTATACCAGATCAGACCTATATTACATCTTCCATACTGTATACACTAGGCACCGACCATTGACTTTATCCTTGGCTTCACATAGAGGGTGCTGGGAGGGCTTTAGGTGATTACATACATTTCTGAACTAAAATCTCCTTCAAACAAAATTTTATCTGCTACTTCTTCTATGCTGTACTGGGCCTCATATCAGTCAAGAGATATTGGTGGAAGCGGCATGCTAGTGCACTGAATCGAATTTAGTTCGGATGTAGACAGGAATAAGGCAATAAAATCTGTCAGAGTTCTATCTGAACTTAAAGGAAGGGGCTTGGTATTCGTATGGTATTGGTTAGCCGGTGCTAGAACTGGATCTGCAAAGAAGAATGGAAGTTAATACTAGGTAAAGTAGGCTATACTATAAAAGCGATGAGAAGCAGGTAGGAGTAATAGTTCTACTCTTCCCAAGTGGCAACCACTTTCTCTTTCCCTCTCATTCTATACAACCGCAACAGCTGTTTTATATACTCAAAGTTTTGCCGAGAATGGTAACTTCCATGTCCAGTGACATTTCCCTTGATACGGATTTATCTGGCTTTCGCGTCTCGAAATTAGAATCTCCTAGTTGCCAGTTTATATTCCAGGGAATCGCCTGTTTCTGGCGTGTTAATGTCCTTCTTATCGATGAAGATACATCCCCTGGTTCCATGCTGCTTCTTAAACGTTCTGCTAGTGACAGCCACCCTGGGTGCTTGGAAGGGGCTGGAGGGCAAGTTGAATACGGCGACAAGACCTTGCTTGAAGCTGCTGAACGCGAGGTCAATGAAGAGACAGGAATTACTGGCTTAACATTCTTTGGAACCGCTCAAACAAAGTCATGGGACACTCCTAAAGCTGATGGAATACACCACTGGGTCCAGTTCACTTATATGGCGACTGTTTATGGGCAACCTGACTGGAAGGAGAGAATACATCTGGCAGAGGATGAGCATCAGATTGGAGTGGGTAAAGAAGGACGATGTGCTGAAGATGGAACGGAGTCATTCTATGGGAGTCACTGGAGACTATTCTTGAGGCTTTGATGCTGTCATAATAGTTGAACTTGCGTGGTATTATTAATTAAATTTACCACGGTCTTCGTCCGCTAAGTGGCACGTGGATTACGCGGCTTTGTATTCCATGTTGTTGACACTTTGGACCAGCAATATCGATCCTGCTTCGTATTAAGATTGGTTATGTCAATAGTTTCTGTCCATTTGTGCTTATGTTTCCTACTCGTTACACTATCCGTGACTAAAAAGCAACGGCAGTGTTCACGTCAAGCTATACAAATAGTGCTAATTTGTACTATGCATGTGTTGTATATCATAATGAACACACCAGAGAATAACAGGGTGGTAAAAGAACAATTACTATAAAGTTGTCTAATCGGTCTCAGGACAATGGTTTGCTTATTCTAAGGCGAAGCTTCATACTGTGTATGATAGTCGTGTCGTTAATTAGTCATCGAGCCTTGGGCATGGAACACGGCAATGTCTCCGTGGGTACAGGGTGTCTGGCCTTCGAGTTCAACGCGGAGCATCTGATGGAGCATTTAGGTTACATGTGTATCCATGATGGAGAACCCCAGGAAGAAGATGTGAGAGAGGCGGAAAGGGTTTATAATGAGAGTCCAAAGCACCGTATGGAATCTTTCCAGTATTGCAAGGGGGGGATTGAGTGTGAGAGGTTCCTTAACTCAGGCAATCAGGTACATCATTGCCACCCCGCGTTGGAAGAGCCCCAGAACTTAATTTGTTAAACAGATTCGAAATATTGTTGCAAGATTATTGAATATGGGTTTTCAGGATATCAAGAAGCAGGGCCCCGCTATTATTGAGTTTTTCACCGGCACTGCGGGAGAGCATGAAGAGCAGTTTATGAGAGCACATCCATCACGTGAAGCAGTCTCTATCTTCCGCCCATTGAGAGAGCCTGCATACTGGGGTAACGGACTATTCAAACTTTACACCTCTTCCCATCACCAGACTGAGGTTCAGTTCCGAAATACAGATAACAGGGATGCGCATGAGATTGTTGTTGGAACCGATGAGGTTTTGGTTATTTTCGGTGGGCTTCATATCCAGCTGTCGCCGAACAGTGGGACACGAATAGTTTGGCAGGGCTTCTCAAAGCGTCCAATGCTAGATGACATCCGGTCTCCTCTGGCCCTGCCATTTATGAAGGTCTAGCGTATTGTTTGCTATCCTTGTTTTGAATGGTGGAATCACTCGGTTGCCGAACGGTTGCGAGGATTTCTAGGAAGAGTTGGTTAGCCAATTGAATTTAATGTATAGCTAGATATCGTTACCGGTCGTTCCTATATAAAATTTGCAATATCCCATAAACTCGGATGTTAAATTAATAGCAAGGCCTTTCAGCCTAGCGTATGCACCTTCCTTAAGGAGCTGGATAGTATTCACTATTTCCGATTCATAAAAATGGGGAAACTTTGATAGGACTGGAACCATCACCGCAGAGATTCCAGGTATTCCGACCTCCCGCTCAATCCTGCAAAGCTTTTGACCGCATTCAAACCAGCCACGGGCTTGCGATGTGTCAGGAAGCCGGTGCTCACGAATAAATGTTCTGCACAAGCCATGATTAGAAGGGTGTCCAGAATGGTACCATATATCAAGAGGCAGTCCTAACGAGTGTTCCAGCCAATGCTCATAAGCTACCGAAAGGGATCTCATAGCTAGTAGGCGCTGGAACAGCTCGCTTATGGTGGGTTTTCGTCCTCTGCTTGGCCTATTCCGAAGGAAGATAGTCCGCATGTCTTGTTGATCTTCATATAGGGTGACCTCGTTAATAAGGGATGTCTGATCCCTTTCAAAAAATGTTGTCAATTCCCCTATTTTGTTAGATGCACCACTTAGTATGTCACGAGCGGTGACAGCCCGAGTGTATTTGATCTCTCCAGCCATGGATATCCAATGGGATTGAGTCCTTGGTAAGAGAAGAGGTGAGAACGGAGCCCATGCAGGTGTGTCGCAGGAGTGGGGAAGAGGAATGAACTGGGAGATGGCGCTTTGAGGGAGTCGGGGGGATGAAAGCTATGTCCGGAGCGCTTGGTCCCTGTCCCCTTTTTAGCCTCAGCGCCTACCATCTATGTCATACTAAATTATCCACTAATGAAACCAGTCACAAGGGGCGTGGAGCTCTAGCCCGTGGCAAGGCGCGAACTCAGGAGTAGATCACCCTCGCAGATAATATTAGCTTTATCGTCTCAGTGCACCAATACTGGGCTAGCCAGGCTAATACCGTCTTGGAATAGTCTTCCTACAATATCACAGCCTGCAATAGGCCCAAGATTAAGCAGTACGACGCATTTGCCATTCTTGTGAGCCACAAGGATTACAGTACTGTCTGATTTCCGGGCCAACGCATATACCGCTAGTTTGCAATAGTGTATGTATAGCGTTTTTTTTTGGAATGTAGCATCAACAGGGTCCCAGATGGGGCCATAGTTTCCATTTTAGTTGCAATATCGTTGTTTCCCGGGATATCCGTTTACCAGCATAGCACTCCCCGATAATTGCCAAGAACGATATCAATATTTTGTTTTGCTGGCAAGATTCCGTTATTTTACCCTCTAGTGCATGCTTCCCACCAGGCTAAGACATAGCATCACATATATAGACGAAGATGAATGTTCGCATGTGCATATAAGATCAGAAATTCCTTCTTCCTATAAATACAGAGCAAGTTCCGTCCAAATCTTGTATTTGCTCGCGTATTCAAACACTTCAGCCCATAAAATTCCCAGTGGCAAAGATTTTCCAGCCATGAATACTGCACTTAGTACATCTTCTAGTATTGCATTCTTGTGTCGTGGTTGTTATGAATATCTATATCCCGCTATCTTTGAAGGTAGACGCTACAGCTGTATCCAACTGTCTGAGAGATTCCTCTGCGTTTTTTGCGAAGAAGAAAGTAATCGAGGATTAATAGTATGTAAACCATTTTTCTTCCAAAGAGTCCACTGCTGACCTCTATAATGATTTCCGAGGCGTTGAGAGAGCGGGTACTAATCGCCCGCAATATGCAGCAATGGTTTGATTCCCTTCGCCAAGGAATTGAGGAGGACATGAATCGCAGGGAGGTACCCCTATACAGTTTATGATGTCTTGCTAACTTTGGCACTTAGTGAATAAAGTTGTATATACGGTTTCTGGACGACTAGGTGGGAAATATTAATTCAGCTGCTGCTCCGGTGCTTCCTCTGGACAAAATATTTGGAATAAGTTTATCGTTCCATTAAAGGACCTTGGAGAGAAAAAGTCAATCCTAGGCCTTAAAGAAGCTCCGGATTTTTCTTTGCCTGTAATCCGCAGTTATTTAAGATGGACATCATGAAGTGCCTTATCCATCGTTGCTTTTGAGTATGCCCTACTTGTAAAGTCGAGACCTAAGGATTGTTCTTTTCTAAATGTAACCATAATAGTACATAATAGTACTTGTGGACACAAAATTGGCTAACGAACCCGATATTATAAAAAGGTGCGGTTTATTTCTCTTTTTTTTTTTTTTTTTTTTTTTTTTTTTTGAAATATGTATAGGCACGATTAGGACCGCCCATAACTGAAAACATAAATTATCAATGTGCGAATAACTCTCTCGTAGTCAACTCCATATTCCTCATAATTTTATGAGACTAATCAACCATCGCTATTACAGTATAGAAAAGTTTCTTTAATTAAATAAAATGACCCACAAATAAAAACGGAACAGGAGTAGACACTCCCTCCCGATATCCACACTTCCTAGTCTATATGATTGAGGAGAAGCGTAGCCCGGGTTTGACATCAGTGATCATATCATCCAATCAAGTCTAGCCCTATTGAAAAGAGAACCTACCATGTATTAAATCTTTGTCAGGTCTAGGAAGGCTTACTTTAGTCGAAGATGAGTGTCTAGAGTACTTTTGCAACATGGCTTCTACTAATATTCCTTTTTCTCCCCAACTTGAACCTTCTTTCTTTTCTTCTTTTTCTTCATCACACATGGTTACTTTGTGTCCATACAATATTTTTTCGTTTCAATCATTCATGACTGTGCGTTAAAATAATACGTCTTGGATTTTGTATTAAATCACGCAAGCAGAAGTATGGACCCAACACTGAGTTGTCCCGTGGCCTACATCGATAAGAATCAATGGCCTCAAATACAGCCATCTGACTCCTTCGGTCCAACTGCTACTGAGATGCTTCCCCTAAGAGATGGAGCCACACTTCAGCGCCATCTTTATGACACAATGGACAGAGACACATTCAGAGAAAGCACCATGAAAAATATCCAAAAGTTGAACTCGCTTACCTGCATCTCGCTTGCAAAGTTCCTAATCAACATCATCGAACCGGGAAAGAGAAGAAAGCATCCATACAAGGATGGGGACTTGGCAAGGCCAAATTGGTGGCCGACTGGTGTTCGTCATAAGGAACCAGATCACTTACTTAAAAAAGGTGGGACCTCCAGTGACGCCCTGGAAGTTTGATTTTTTTTTTTTAAAAAAAAAAAAAATAAATAAACGAGAGAGTGTGAAGAAAAACCAAGAGAAATAAGCTAATACATAAAAGATCGGACTGAGCTCTTGACCCATATTTTTGTAGACCCATATCTATGGCAATCGATAAGGGAACCACTCGGACAGGAGATATTTGGACGACGAATAGGTTTCGAAATAAAGGCTGTGGTTTTGAAAGATATATTCAACGTCGCCTTCCAGTATCATGGGAATCGGCATAGGTACAATATAAACCGTACGTGGGAGTGTATTAATATCCTTATCCACTTTCTAACCTGCTGACCAATGTGCAAAGATAAGACCGCCGACTCTCCATCTATTCCTATCTCACTGAGTGTGGGTAACAGCATTTCCGTGTCTGCCCCATTAGGGGAGAAGGAAGAAGCCCCAAATGATATAAATCTTATGGAACAAAAGCAGTGTTTGACCTACGATATAGGTATGTTGTAGTATTAATTTGTGCGTAGTGGCTGATAGTTTACCAATGTTTCAGGGCACGGTATCTTCGAGCAAGGATCGACTCCTCAGTGTTCAACTGACATATTCGGAGAGCAATTCCATCTACAATCCGTGCCTAAATTTCTGTGCTCTCCTTGCTGTGAAAACTTACGCCCTTTCATCTTAAATGATAAACACACAATTTATGGGAACTTTCCTTTGTTATCATGCTGCTGTTGTGAGAAAGAGAGCAGTTATGGATTAATTGTGAGTAAACAAGTCTAATTATTTAGGAACTAGGGCTAATATTTCCAAGATACCTGCTCCTCAGGCAGTCAAAGCAATACAGTCCCGTGACCAGGGTGAAGCATCAACATGGTTGTCTCAGAAAAACAAAATGTTAAGAATTGGGACCACTCTGGATATATTGCAAGAGAATCAGTCTGAACTATCCGATGGGGGCTGTCCACACTTTACCAGCATATATCACATGAATGTTTATCGTGAGCTGCTGTTTATTCTTCTTCCAGCAGAGGCTTGTTCCACGCTTGCCAGACACCTGATTAACTGTTTTCTAAATATTATAACTCTTGAAGCGTCGTTGTGGGAAAGGGTTAACTGCTCGAATGAGCCATTAAAATCTGGTAAGGGCTCGTTATTACAACGCTAATAAAGGACATTGTCTAAATTTTTGACAGACAATGTGGCAATTTTAAAATCCGTCTTTCACCAAGTCTCTTTTAAGGACTTAATCTCATCGATCCAAACAATTAGTCAATCATTCAGTGAGAAGGAACGCAAGCTAATATATACCATTGTTGATTCACGGAGAATAGTTCTTGAAGGCCCGAAAGAAGGTAAAAAGAAGAGCTATATGTTATCTCTGCCTTTAACTAATTATATGCATTATAGCAGAAACGACTAACCACCCGCCACGATCGAACTTGCAACCAGACCGAAGAAAGGCTCAAGCTACCAGAGACACCAGTGGCTACGGCATCGACCAATGCAGCAATTCCGTCTCTACAACGCAGAGCTCCATACCTACGCAGTCCCAACGTGTACGTACTCCGAAATCACGCAAAAACAGAGAAAAGCCAAAAGGTGGATGCGCTAGCTGCTATACCCAGAGATCTCCGGTATGGAGGATCGGCCCTAGTGGGGTACGAAACTACTGCAATGCATGTGGACTGAGATGGTCCAAAGAAAAAAAAAGACATGCTCCAAGAATGTTGTGAGTAAGTGTGCCCAATTGTTTCATGGAATGGGATGCTTCTGTTGTTTTATGCTGCCCCTTTAAAAGGTTTACTTTTGCTGTATGTTTCATGGCCACTCCTTGATAATTTGGTTATTTTAAGTTGTTTACCTTGTTTTCATAGTTAATTGGTACAGAGAATGTGATTAGTTTAACTACTTTCTGGGATTTATCATAACAGAAACATCTAGAAATTTAATCTTGCCTTCACCAAGGACCATACTGGTCTTTATTGCTGTATGACCAAAATATTGCTGTCTCTGTGTCATGAACTCACAGTGACCTGTATATGTTCGTCCATTAATAGCCTTGTATACCCTAGAATTGCTAGAACTAGCCAAGAACTAGCCAAGTCCATAAAATATTGGCATGTGATTTTCCTCATAGTAATCAAGAGTAGGTGTGGTAACAATAGCAAACTGAACCCTCAGAGTTATGACCACCGGGCAGAAATACAAGCCTCACAGCTAACATACTGTTCCTGCCAATGGCGAAAGCAAAACCATCTCGTGCCGCAGAGCTCCTCAGCAGAATCTAGCCCGTCCACGCAGTCCTTGACAAAGCCAAGGCGCTCTTTGTACCATGGTAGTTTTTCCTTTCTATGGGACAGGATATATTTATGTTGACCTATGACAGGCTACAAGGATTATCTTAGGCTTTCTTTCATATTCAGGTACACCGTCGAGTCTTGTTTACTCACCTGTTTTATGGCTATAGTTAGAACGACTGTGAGAGCTAGGATGAGGTAGTGTGTTTTCATGGAAAGCATAGCTTTTATGATTATCAGTTTGATTTTAGGATACACTCAAGGTGAAAACTTCAGAGTCTGCAGGCGTGATTTTCAAAGATCGTTTTGAATGAATGGCGCGGAAAATGCTACATTTGCTGGGACAGTAGTGTGTTTTGTTTTTCGGGGGGCAAGGCAGGTATCTGGAGATGCGCTACTCGGTAAACTAGAATAGGAAGAGGGAATGATTTAAATACCTTGCCTTGCGACACCAAAATGATTCGCAAGTTTGTTTCCTAACCAACTTTTGCCGGTCATATCATTATTGAAAGAAACTTAATGTTTGCCTTATTTACCCGTCCAATATGGAGATTAATTCACATATTGCGCTTAATGAAACAGTCAAAAAGAATAATTGACAGCAGCAAAGAGGGGCTTCTACCTGGCAATGAAAGTCCAACATCTGAATAACGATTCCAACCGTGGCGATATAAGGCTACTTAATTAATTATTTTGATAATATAGTATATATATACATCTCCTACATCACAATCTTTAAATGACAAGTTAATCGAAAGAGGTATGCAAGTATTCTTAAAGCTTCTTATAACTAATTACGCATAAACAAGGACGATAGTATCAAGTGTTGTACACTAAAAGCTAAATACTTGGGGCAGGATGGCAGAAGATAGAGTAAACAATGAAGCCAATGTGCTTTAGTTTGTCACTGTAACCACTACCACTTTTGTAGTGGTGCTAGGTTGAAAGGGAACAAGACTAATATTCCACCTTTCATTATTACTGATTTTGCTAATAAACTGGTTCTTTTTCCTTCCTGGATTTAGAGCAAAGTGAGTGGAAGTGTCGCATAAATACCAGTTATCCCGCTGACCTCCAATGAACCATACTGGTTCAGCTGAATTTACCCGGTATAATATGTACTTAAGTCCATTGTCTCCAAATGTTGTTTCTGCGGCACATGGATGCTCCAGAGTGGCGTTATAGATAAAAAAGGACCCATTTAGTGAGTAGAACAAAATGGTTTGACCAACCGCAGCATCTAGAGATCTAGGTTCAAACTTGGTAAAATCGCCAGGATATACTCTAACCATCTTAGTCAGGCTCTGTTGTGGTGTTGGACTGATTCTGGATAGCAACTCTGTACTTGTCACATGCATTGAAGACAAAGAGATATGCTTTCCAGGAGTTGAGGTGGGAGTGCAACTTGGCGATTGTGCAATTATACTTTCAGGGTGAGCAGCTGGTAGTGTACTTTTCTGTGTGCTTATAGATTTTGAATGCCATTTAATGCCGCCTGAAGTAGCTTTTGGAGAGTAAAATTCTGTTCCCGTTATACTTTTTTGGTGAGAAGAATGTGCCTGGCTTATAGATAACCTTAGATGCTGAGTAGATTGTGATATCGGTGTCTTTAACAGGCCCGGGAAACTTGGGTGATGATGAGCACATGTGCAATGTGGAGGCGAGATTGTAGATTCCAGTAAAGTAGAGGCTATACGAGTAGTCGACGAGCTAACCCGTGCAGGTGGGACCAACTCAATATCAATACAGGAAGTGTATAGCTAGTAATGTCAGCTTTATTTTATACTTGCTTCTAGACTGGATACACACCAGGAAACCTTCTCCTACTAGTTGAGTTGTATTCCACATCCAGTATATTGTATAGACATCTCCGGCTATTGCCTCGGGTGGAATTTGGAATGTAGCAGGGCAGTACTTCTGATAGACGGAAGAGTATGCATGGGCTCCTAATACTACAGCCTTGTTAGTTTATAGATTATACCTTGCGAGTTCTCATACCTTGACCATTGACTCCGTCGCGGAATTTTAGTACTTCAGATAGACTTCGATCATCAGGGGTTTTCTGTATTGACGTGCCGTGCCAATAAACAGATCCAACCGCACCCTGCCGTTTATATGAGCCGCCAAGTGAATAGCCTGCGCATACCACAGCACCTGGCGTCGCCCTTAGTCGATGCCAGGGGTCTTTTTGGAAGGGTACCCTTTGATGCTTGTTGCAAAACAACGCGGAGGGATTTGTGTCCAAAATAGAATATCTGCCATAATAGTTGGAGCCTGTTATGGTAATGAGAAATAACACTATGGCTAAAAATAATAAAAGAGGGGGGAGTAAAGAAGAGGATGCCATGAGAAGAAACAGAAGAGAGAAAGAAGGCGAAGGAACAAGGAACTTTCTACTTACTGCTGAAGTTCCTGGGATACCCTAAGCCGCCTTCAAGCCTATTAGTCTCGACATTTATTACCTGCAGGTCCCTAAGCTATCGTGACGGTCAACAACCAGTCAGGTGGTTATCTAAGGGCAACTCTACCTGCAAGTGCGCCCAGACAGAAGCCACATAAATACTAAGGACAAGAGGTATAATCTGAAATACTGTTGGAAACATTTTGATATGTTTATAGATTATGGTATAGGAAGAGATTTAATTCTCTCTACCGGGTGAGGAGCAACCTTTGTATGAGTCTTTAAAATACTGCTTATTCATCACAGGACTGCAACACCTTTTGGTATCGCAGCTTTAAATAGTCCTAATTTACCTGACACAGGTGTTAAGAATCCTTCTTATAATTCATCCTGGACCTTTGAGCTATGTATAGATTCAAAAATCCTTTACCCCATCCAAAAATATCCCTGGTTTGGCAAAAGCTATGCCCTAGATCTTTTCTTGATGCATTCAAAAAGCCACTGCAACCGGGAGAGGTCGAGATTTCAATTGTAATTATAAATGGCGCAAGTCATGATACAAGAAATATACCAATGTTGGTTACCCATTGGGACCTGAGAACAGATGATGCAATAGTAAGTATAATGTTCTGACCTGGGTTGACTTCTTTATTAACTTATCTATACCAGTGATGTAACCTAATCTGTGTGTTTTTCATAATTAAGAAAGTAGGCGGAGGATATGTATTGTGACTATTTTAATATTCTATACGTTATATACTATAGTATAAATATCACGAAAACCCTCTAAATCATGTCTCCATCGTAGACCTCATTGGTCTTCATCCCCATAAGACTAAAATACTGCTGCTCTGCGTTGCGGAGTCTCGCAGTAACCTGTACAAGTGCATCCTCCATTAAATGAAAAATTCGAAAAGTCTCCTCCTGAAACTGCAACAAAGCATTCTTTGATTCTTTGTGCCACTGAACTTCAGCTCGCAGGTAACTAACTTCGTAGACAAGCTCCTCAAGCTGCTGGCGAAGGTCTTTAGATGTTCGTTTCGACTGTTGCAAGCGAGAAGGGAGTCTTTCAATACTAGACGTGGTGCATCCATGGCGTAAGACTTCATGGTCTGCAGGAGTGATTTCTTCAGAGATAGTTTCGAGTGAACGGCGTGGAAAATGCTGCATTGCTGGGAGAGGAATATCTTGTAGGGGTTTTCTGAGAGAAGCTCTGCTCAGTAAACCAGGACTGTAAGGACTTTAAATTCCGCTCTTGCCCCTGCGATCCCAAAATAGTTCGCAAGGTTACTGGTAACCGAATTTGGTGGGCTCCAATTGAACCAAACTTAATATTTGTCTTTATTCAATCCAGATATTGATTTACTGTACCTAATAAACTACTTAAAAAATATGACTGACAGCAGTAGAAGAGGGGGAAGAATAATAAAAAAGCAAACAACCCAGAAACCAATATCTCTGCCCACAACTTTCGTCTTCTCAAGATCGGGTACAACATGTGATGGCGTGGAGATTCCAAAAAAATCCTCCATGGGAACAAACTGGTTCTCTGCTTTATACTGTTGAGAACTTAGATCCTTAACTTGATTTCTGTCCTCCATCAGGTATCGAGCCATTGTCTTCTGATGCTCAATGATATGCTGCAGCATGGATTGTAGTAGTAGTGTTTTTTCCTCTAGATTCTGGAGTTGGTCTTTGTAGTCCTCAGTCTCTGCCTGCCCATAAACGTTATATCTAAATATACTGGCCATTTCAAATTCATTCGATAAATGCTCCGTGATCTACTATTAGTAAGTATCAATAGCCATCAGTTTCAGCCCATGTAAATTTACCGAATCTTTAGTCATTCTGCGCTTAATAATAGTGTATACCCTAATGATAATTTTCTCTCAAAGCATGTAAACTATTACACATAAAGGGTAGTTAAAGCGGCTATGATTATATATACAGTGTGAATTTATTTCACATGGGCCTAGAAAGGCCTGGCACTTGCGAAACTAAAAGGTTTCGCAGAATTAATCTGCTGGTTTAGATTACGAGGATCCAGAAAGTACAAAAGGACGAAAGGAGTAACTCTAATTTCCATCTTCAATAAAACTAACATTAAGGGAGTTATGACAACACCAGTATGCCCAGGGGCACTCGCTCGTGTCAAGATTCCTTGTCTGCCTCTACCAGAGTGGATACTGTGCTTGAATCACTAGGGTCGGCTGACACATTTCCATCTGACGAATGCTCCCACTCAAATCCAGGGCTCTCTGTGAAACCTCCGTCTTGCGAGATCTCTTGTAAAGCCATCTGCAGGTGGTGCACCATATCATCACGTTCACGTAGTGCAGAGTGAAGTGCACTAATTATTCCGCGTTGCGATTCGTTCTCGCGAAGAACATGTTCAATATTTGGCATTGTAAGAGTTTTGTCTCCGGTTTGGGCCAGTAAAAACAGCAAGGTCCCATTAATTGTACGCTGGTTTGCAAGACGCATCTGCAAGTCCTCAACTTTCTGTCTCTCCAGTGTCAAGTTCCGGCATACAGACCGCTCAGCTTCGATGAGTTCGGCCAGTTTAGACTCTTGCTGCGCCCTTGCCTTTTCAACGGAAACACAGTACTCCCGTATACGCTGATAAGCATTGTGGTCGTGGCTGATCCTCAACTCCAATTGCTCTTGATATTGCTGGGATTTTTGCTCCCTATCCAGGATGTTTTTTATAAGGCAGCTGATAGGACCCACTGCGCAAGCATTCTTGTATCATAAATCAGCGCCGAACACTAATTAAGGACATTATACATACCTCTGTTTCAGGCACGGGAATCTCTGCAGGAGTCTGTCTATTGTGGAGGGCCATAATAAAGATTGGATATATGCAAGAAATTAGGCTTGATCCAGAGTAATAGCTGATCTTGTGCAAATGAGGGATAAGTAAGGTGGATGGAGAGTCTATTATATACGGTTGGTCTTTGCCGTAACTAAATAGTAGCGCTCCCTGATAGAGAGGAGGTTGAATGTAGTTGTTAAAGCGCCCAATTAAAAACTGGAATAATAATAAAAACTCGGCCTGAAAAATAACCACCGTCCCGAATATGACACCCATAGAACACGAAACTCCTGGGGATGGGCGGCACTTTACCCTCCGGATGCTAATAGGGTTGAGGGTCAGGCCCAGTCAGGTGGACCCCGAACCCCTCATGATACTACACAGCTCATAAATTTGGCAAGTCTGCACACTTATTACTTGGGAAGGGATCCAAGAAATCAATGAGGATGCGTGCCACGCCAGGATACCTGGCCAGGCAGAAACAAAGGCGATCGAAATCATGAGGCGGCTAGGCCTGAGGTAGTAGAACAAGCACAAGGTTACTAATCAGTCAGGTATTTAGTTTTGGTATTAATATTAGTTGGTATGCATTATTATATTCTGAGAGGAATATAGATGAGACGTATATTTTCACACAGGTATTCCATATAATAGAGTATATTTTATATACTAGCTACATATGCCGTCTTCGTCTTTATTAGAATAATTAAGTCAGGCTTGTGCATTTTCTGCCCTAGGAATAGATAATGCATACGCAGACTATATTCATATGGGAAACTAATCCATACGCAGAAACATATGCGTGTGCATACTTATGCGTATGGGAAACCAATCCGTACGCAGAAATACATGCGGGTGTAGACTGTATGCGTATAAAATACCAATCCGTGCGCAGAAATAAATGCATTCGTAGACTTTATGCATATAGAATATCAATCCATGTGGAAAAACATGCGTACGCAGATTTTATGCATATGGAATATTAATCCATGTGGAAAACCATGCGTATGTATACTTTATGCGTATGGAATACTAATCCATGCGGAAAAATACATGCGTATGCAGACTGTATGCCTATGGAATACCAGTCCATGCGCAGAAATAAATACATTTGTAGACTTTATGCATATGGAGTACCAATCCATATGCAGAAATAAATGCGTATGCAGACAATATGCACAGAAATATTTCCTTTATCATCAGGTCAATCATTGAATCAGGTCTTTTATTAGCCCAAAATAATTGCTTTGAGTGGTTGTATCATCTTGGTGAGATTACAAAGGGCTAGAGCCCGTTTAACCTCTCGGGCCAATGTCCCTATTATCCCTGTTGTCCCTATTGTCCCCATTGTCCCCGTTGTCCATATTATCCCCATTGTCCCCGTTGTCCATATTATCCCCATTGTCCCCGTTGTCCATATTGTCCCTATTGTCCCCGTTGTCCCTATTGTCCCCGTTGTCCCTATTGTCCCCGTTGTCCCTATTGTCCCCACTGTCCCTATTGTCCCCGTTGTCCCTATTGTCCCCGTTGTCCCTATTGTCCCCACTGTCCCTATTGTCCCCGTTGTCCCTACTGTCCCTGCTGTCCCTGCTGTCCCTACTGTCCCTTTTGGCCCTGTTGTCCTCTTTGGCCCATTGGCCCTCGATCCATGTCACGTGACTCGCCACCTTGTTTGTTTACCGCTCATTTTCTTCTTCCTTTCTTCCCTTCTTCAACGATTCCTTCTTGTACATAACCTATCTTGTAGGTTCCATGGGTTCAGCCCTTGATAGAGATCAGATATACGTAGCTGGTGTGAGGATCGGGTGTGTTGATTTGTACGGTACATGTTAGCCAAGCTCAGGAGCTTAACTATTTCACTGGACCAAAAACCACTACATCTGATCCCAATAGTAGCGCACTGTAATTAAATTTATCCGTGCAATTTGCTTACTTCATCAAAATTATACATTTTAATGAACTAGTATCAAGTGAGGAAAAATGATTACCAAATTAATTGCGATATTAAGTACAAAACTAGGTGTGATTGCCAGGCATCTTGCTCCCTGTTATAATCTCTCTTAAATTCTGTACCAAGTGCATATCCTTCTGCATAATAGTCACGCGCTTGGCATGAATCGCCGCCAAATTGGCCACTAGATGCTCGTAATTAGTATATTAATTAGTATATTATAAAAGTATATATACTAGTAAATTTAGTGGCAAGCATTGCCTCGGATGCTTCTTGAAGTGCCTTAATTGCTAATTGCTGCTATTAATATTCTTTACCTTTACTAGGACAGCCTGCGACTTCTTTACATATCTCTTGAACGAGTCTTGCAAAAGTAGCTTTTGAATTAGCAGTTTATGGCCCTTTTGGTATTTCTTGATCTCCTGCAAAGCTTTTCCTTTAATATAGTTAATTTAGCTATTAGTAATATAGTAATTAGTGTAGTAATCTACTTACTTTCTTGCCTTCTTCTTACTAAACAAGCAGTCTTTATCTTGACCCGACGGCCTTGAAGATTTGGAAGGCGTTTACCGGCACCTTTTCGAGCTCTGCTTTCTAGATCCATCTTGGGTGCCTTGCCACCTGAAGCAGTACGAGCATTGACTTTGGTTCAAGCCATAATATGAAGTATGCACGGAAGGACAAGAAAATAAAATAAAATAAATAAATAGTAAAACAGTGTAGTATTACAAAATAATTATAAAAAATAAAAAGGGTAGAAGGCCTGGAAGAAAAAAAAGTGAAAAAAGACAAAGACTTTCTAAAAGGGTAATATAAACAAAGTAATAAAAATATACAGCTAGTTATATATTTAAAATTTTTTAATTTACCTTTTACTTTATCCCCTTTCTTTCTTTATTTCTTAATATTCAAGGATATCCATCCACATTTATCCAGGCTCCAGTATCTAGCTTAAATTTATTAAGTCTATACTACAGTTAACATCCCACGGACACCACGCCGAACGGCGGCTCCCACCAGGATACTACAAGTTAAGTAAGATTTCTTGGTGACAATTTCTATATCTAGTGATATACTAATTATTATACTAATATAAAATAGAATGGGGGATTCCAGGTCCTACACCTGAGACCAAGCAGGGAAAAAAAGAAAAGCAGAAAATAATCTATCTATAATCCTAACTAAAAAAGCACGGGCAAGAACAGCAGGGCTAAGTAATATTACGAAATTAGCGGGCAAAGAATCAGACCGGGCAGCAGTTAATATTTAAAAAGATTAAGGAGTCTACAGTATAAAAATCTGTACAGAACCCAGGAGGAGCTGCTTGATATGGACGAGACAACGAAATGGCTGAAAGGTATTTGTATTTATACTAATATTGTATATTATGCTAATTATTATACTATAGAACTTAAAAAAACCATCAGCCGATGCAGTACGACAGGTTTAGGTTATTCTAGACTGACTATCTACAATATTTGCAGAATCACCCGGCCTGGGAGAATATAATAAACGATATAATTCTTATAGCGAGGTACAGCAGGATATATTGAAAATTATGTAACACAGTTTCAGATAAACAAACCAGGAAAATGCGCAAAGATTATTAAAGGAAAGATTAGCACGGCATTTTATAACAAAATAATTTGGTTTATTGTCTCGCTACTAAAAGATACTATCCAGAAAGTTATTTAAAAAGCAGACGGCTAAATAGAATTGATATTAATAATATTAATAGTTTATGCAATAAACTAATAATGTAGCAGCTATATACCCTCCTAATATTTTTTTTACTTCGGAAGACTGGGCGTGCTTCAGAACTCTTTAATACACAAAATAATTTAATCCTACTGGTTGGATTATATTGCCTGGTCCGGACTTCTAGTAGGATAAATACGATTTTGCTCAGCATAATAAAATAGATAAAAAGGAGTGGATTTGGGAAAAACAGCTTATATTTAAAATAGTTTATACAAAATGCATGCCTAGGGACTTTAATAAGGTTATCTTTTATCAGACTAAACTAGTTGTTTTTAAATAGTAGTATAAATTAATTACTATATTAATTACTATATTAACTTTATATTATTTATTAAATTAAAGTAAATGCGTTGCTATCTGCTATTTTATTTAGTCCCTTATTATATATAAGCATATCCATATCCATCCTATCAGGATTTATATTAGTCTGTACTAAACCAGTCCAGTTCCAGGCACCAGTAGGTTTTTTTAATAAGCCTAACTTTGGTGTTTTTTGTGACAGTATATAACTGTGAAGTTAATGCCGGAGTTGTTTATATACCTTAACATAAATTCGTGTACCATTATTGTAGCTATCCTGAGCATTAATTCTGTTAAATCCTAGCTCGTCAAGTTTCATTTTACACCAGGTTAGTGTTTTAAAAGGTAAATACTTATTAACATCTATATTTTTTATATATATTAGCAATTATATTCTTTATATATTTAAATTTTGTACTTACTATAATCTGCAGTACACTCTTTAATCTCTTCTAGTAGATCAGGATTAGGAGATAAACTATAATCTTTAATTTCTTTATCTGGCCAGTGATAAAGCTTAACTGGCTAACCAGATACAGAATTTGGGTGTCTTGGTTGGCAGTAAATAAAATATACATTCTATATACATATAAACACATGCACTTGTTTTCGAATAATTAGCATATAAATTGTTATAATAGCAATCTGATTAGAAAAAGACGTAGAGTTATAAAGACCATTATTAGATAAATCCAGAAAATAATCCTATTTATATTAGTATAATTATTAGTATAATAGCTATTATATACTTACCCGCCATCGAAAAAGTTCACTTTTAGAAAGCTGGCCCCACCAAGATTTAATCCGTATATTTGCAGTACTAGTTCCATAGCGAAAGCAGCTATTAAACAAGGCGTCAGGTCGATGTTTTTAAATAAACTAATAATAAGCTATGCCACTAATAGTGTCTTAACTCCCTAATCTGCTTGTATAATCTAGGTAAAACTTTCTGCGTGTTAAGAGTATAAATATACTACTAAAAAATATTAATAGCAGTACAATTTAATACTCCAATATAAATCTAGATAATATACCGAGAATATGTATTAATAGCTGCGTAAATCTTAATTCCCTAATATTATAGTTTGCAGTATCTATTTATAAACTAAATATAATTAGGTCCAGGCACTATATATTCTCCACGGTGCCGTTAAAGATTATTTAAACAGCGTGTAACCCCTGCTGGATCAAGCTGTTATATAAATGCAAAAAGACGGTCTTTAATAAAAGTAAGTATAATATAATAATTAATATAGTAATTAGTTTAACATACCTGGAAACAAGATGCATTTGTGTACGGAAGTATGTATAAAGATAACCATGGCTATATCCCTTAATTATACTTTTATCTAATTCCTCTTGGACTATTTTATCAAGTATTTAATCAGCCTCTTGTTAATTTTAATAATCCACCTTTTTATAAATACCTATTTTTCGACAAATTCGAACAAGCTGCCATAATGTAATTTGATAGCCTTCCTTTTAAAGAACCTCCAATATATTTTTCTGACAAGCAACAGTTATAAAATAATATTGTAATTCGAGCCCGAAGATGTGCTATATCAGCCTCTGGTATTTTAGAACAGATTATAATTTCCCAATCTAACAAACGCCGGCGGATTGTCTTTGTTTCAACTGAGATATTATATGTATTTAAAAGATAATCAGAAATCTTTGCTACTGAAACTCTGTCTTTAACCTTTCCAATAATAATATCCTTGTAAGGATCAAGATTAATTAAGGGACGTCCAGCTATATATAAAGCAGGCACTTAAAACTAATAATTTTAATATACTATTCTTTTAAGTATATAATATATCTTAGTGTAAGGGGCTAGAGCCCCTCAGCCTACTCGGGCCCTCAGCCCTCGTGTTTCCTTTCTCCTCGCCTGCCACATGATTAGTATATTGATTAGTACACTCTATCATGTGACTTCCCCCCTTACTTCGCAATCGTCTCATCGCTGTTTCCTCTTCTCTTTCCTCTTCGACGATTCCTTTTGTATCCACCCTAGTTATTAGGTTATAGAGGTTTAGCCCTTGACATTAGGAATCGTCCTTGTCTGCCTGTCTGCCCGCTCGCCTGCCCGCTTGTCCGCCCGCTCGCCTGCCTGCCTGCTCGCCCGCCCGCTTGCCTGCCTGTCCGCCAGTCTATGGGAATATCTTTACGATGTCCGACCCGAATCCACCTCCTCCTGCTTGTGCAGCAGCTCCAGCAAGAGCTCCAAAACCAGCGCCTTGATATTCAAAACCAGCGTAATGAAATACAGCAACTACGTGCGGACCTTGATGCTTCCCGAACAGATGTCCACCAGCTTCGTACGCAGCTTCTTTCCGTCCAGACACCCAGATCCCGCCTGCCAGATCCGCCTCGCTTTAACGGTAAACCATACACGCTTCGCACATGGCTCCCGTCAATTAAAAGCAAAACTTCGATCAGACCAGCTCGTAGGAGCTGATGCTTTTGACTATGTATGGGATCGACTAGAACAGTCTCAGCAAGCTTCTGTCCTGCACCTCCGCCAATCTGCCGAAGAAAACCAGCTATGGGATCCTGAAGTTATTTTCTCTTTTTTTCAGCGTCTATGCCATAACCCACGGGAACAGCAGGAGGCTATTCAGCGCTTTACTTCTATACAACAGAGGGATGACGAATCGCTTATCGCCTACCTTGCTCGTTTTGAACGACTTTCATATGAAGCCAATGTAAACTCATGGCCAGATATATCACGTGTTACCACGCTACACCGGGGCTACGGCCTAATCTCCGTCGAATACTAGAAGACTCGAATAATTCTCTCTTTGATCTTCCCTATAATGAATATATTGAACTTGTCCAGAGTACCGATCGGCGTACCCGTCCTAGTCCAAAATCAGCCCCGAAACCAGCTTTGACCCCGAATACAGACCCAATGGATACTGATCCGGTCCGAGTCAACTCAGTTAAAATAAACCCCAATCCTGTTCATGTTGGCTCTGTGAGAGTAGCCCGAGCTGCTTCGCCTGTTTTATCTGATTCTTCTCATGAATCCACCACCTCTGACCGCCGCCGTTTCCGACTTGCGAATAATTTATGCCTTTACTGCGGTTCTAATGATCATTGGATCGCAGACTGCGATGCCCGCTCTACTTTGTCTGATACTTCCGAGAAACCTCCGAAAAAGCTTACAGCCCGCGCCAGCAACCCGCCTCGCTATTAGGCCTCCTTCGGAGGCCTTATATAGGAAGGGGGGAGTAGTGTAAGGGGCTAGAGCCCCAGCCTACTCGGGCCCTCAGCCCTCGTGTTTCCTTTCTCCTCGCCTGCCACATGATTAGTATATTGATTAGTACACTCTATCATGTGACTTCCCCCCCTTACTTCGCAATCGTCTCATCGCTGTTTCCTCTTCTCTTTCCTCTTCGACGATTCCTTTTGTATCCACCCTAGTTATTAGGTTATAGAGGTTTAGCCCTTGACACTTAGTTTTGTGTGCAAGACTAAACCTAATTAAAAGTATATTACCGAATCCTAATAATACTTAGTTATTATTAAACTAGTCCAAGTTGTTAGAGCTTATAGAGATAATCGATTCTTGGATAATTTATGGATGCTTAATTTCTTGATTAATTAATTTTTTTTTTTTTTGAACTACTTATATGGAGATGTTGTGGGAGCTTGCTTTTTAAAATAACTAGGCCTAATCGGGAAGCAGTGCTTCGGTATAAGTTAATATAGTAATTAATATACTAATTAATAAAATAGGGCTATAGTTATTAAAATAGACTAGTGGATAAAATTATATTTCGCGTATTTTCCTATATATATAAATAGATATATCACATTAACTAATATTTTGCGTTTTGTTATTTACCTACTCTTTTAATCAAGAACTTTTAATATGTCTTGGACACAATATTGTACCAAGTATGCAAATTATTAGCATAATATTAACTGTGCGGAATATTATGCATGTCCTCACTGCAGTGCGGCTAATCCTAAAAACAAATAGACCAAAAGCCTTTATTGCTAAAAACCAACTACTCCCCTATCTGCAGTTAAGGTTATTAAACTTTTATCTAGCCTAATACCACTAGCTATTAAAACCAAGCGTGCCGTACCTTATCAAGGTAGCTCTATGGCAGAATGGAACCGGGAAAGAATAAAGCCCGACAGGAGTCTATTATACGCAGCAATAGTACCTACGTCTCGTCCAAATCAGGCTCTGTACTGCATAGTACACGATCAGGATCACAATTTAAACAAAGTCCTCTATAATTGAGTCTCGTCTTCAGCCATGTAGGCTACGGGTTGCAGTTTGGCTTGGAAAATCAGAAGATATAAATTAAAAGTATGGGGCAATAGTGAAAATTAATAAGTTTTATTAAATAATATAGTAAAATATATAACTCTAACTTTTATATAGGGAAGTTTAACCTTACTTAACAGACACTCCAATCGAAACACAAGAATATTTTATTAATGTTCTTTTCCAACGGGTCCCGATATTGCAAATAATATCAAAAAATTATTAAATTAACAAATTTCTCAAAGGATTGCTATAAAAAACATGGTGCTATAATTTTTTTATTAGATATTTAGAAAGGCACACTCTCGTTAATTTTAAATAAATATTTTAATTTTAATTTAAAAGCACAGGCTTGGGATATACACATATATATTATCGAGGCTAGGATCTTGATTTTATAGATATTAAGCCAAAGCCTATGCCTGCCAAAAAAAAAGAAAGAACAAATCGAAGTAGTTCCTATTAAAAAGGAACCAGGAATAAGAAAGAGCCAGAACAAAAAAAAAGACAGGAAAGCTAAAGCAGATTTGGAAAGCATTAGATTAAGGAGGAACCTGGTACGATTAACAGCCAGATTTTCCTACTATTGAAGAACTTTGTACAAAATTTTAGAAAAAGAAGACCCTGCCAGCGAGGAGAATATGAAACAACAAAACAGTGGTGAGATAAATGCCCCTGCTGGAAGAACTCGGTTTAAAAAACTCGTTTTGCATAGAACACTGTATTATTTTCTCCCTGATTACTGCTTGCTATATTGATTGCTACATTTATTGCTATATTTATTGCTACATTCATTGCTACATTTATTGCTACATTCATTGCTACATTTATTGCTACATTCATTGCTATATTCATTGCTACATTGATTACTATATTAATTGCTATATTTAATTACCTTATATATATATAGGTACTACGCTTAATTAAAAAAAAAAAGTCCTTCGGGATTCAATCGAGTGTCTTCTTAATGTAGAGTTTTATTGCGTTGTTGTAGTAGTCTGCGCTGCGGTTTTTTTTTTTATCCTTGCGTACTATAGTACTATGTTACTTGTGAATAGCTTTAATATTATAATAATTTAGCATAGGCCACCTTTTTTTAACCTACATGCACTTAGCAAGCTTAACTAGTATATAAATTATTCTCTCTTCTCTTTTTCTCCTCCAACTATCTCTCTCTGTCTCTCTATTACTTCTGTTCTCTCTGCCGATATTGCTAATATCTTCGAATGATCGAAGCTACTTAGTAAATAACTGAGGCGCTGGAAGAACCTCAGACTACCAATATTTCGGCCTTCGATAATTCTACAGACCCTATTGCCCCCATTGCCCAAACGGGCCCTCCTGTTTCTATTGGTCAGCGACGACTCACAACAGCCGACATTCTCTTTATATTTACATTCTTTTTCTTTCCTTCTCCAGCAATTTCTCTTTGTATCTAGCCTACATTTAGGTGACTACAGGTATAGCCCTTAACACTACCACCACCAGTATCATGCTCTTTTGTAAGATATTCTATCTATTTGGCCGCGCATCTGAGGCGCTATCAGCCTGAACGTAGAATTTATACATTACTAATCAGAAATTGTGTGTGCGTGCGGGAAGTGGCAATATAAAATTTTTGAAAGCACGTGATTTTGTCCACATGCTCGATTCAGTCCGCCGTAGATAGTTATAATTTCGATAAAACTGGCTTCCAAATTGGTGTTAGTAAATATTAAACTGAATCACGGCCGATCAATCTCATCTTCCCCTAATTCCCCATCATATCCTTCCTCTACCACAACTGAATCATCATCATCGTCATCACTGTACAAGAATTCCTCATGGTCACTCTGTGCCTCGAAGCTTGGAACCTGAACGAATTGGCCACTACCACTGTCGGGCCCTTCTGCGCGCTTCGTCAAGAAGAACGGATGGTCACTGCGAAGTCGCCAGCCCTGACATATGTATCCCATCGGGGTATGTGAAATATCCTGTCCCTGGCGGCGAAGAGACAACCACTCCTGCAGGAAGTTGAAATGGCCTCTAGCAAGGGCCTCCATGGTCTTCAATGAATCTTCAGGATCTAACTGGAGGCGATCCAACAGAGAAGGATATTCACAAAAATTAAAGTACAGTCGTCCTGCTAGAATGCCGAGCTCGAATGGAAGCCATGCTGGTGGAACCCAGCCTGTCGGGAGGCTAGGAAACGCATAGTAGTCCAGATTGTTGAAGTGTAGCATTCTCTTTGTGAATGGTGCCGCATATAATACTAGGTGCACGGGTGACCTTGCAGCTGTACGAAGAAGAGAAATTGCCTCTTCGGCTTCTTCGGGAATAATAACAATACCGACACCAGTCTCGATACTCCAAAGAAGCCAGTTGACAGGACGCTATACACAATCCATTAGAGAGTCCAAGGCAAGGTGGAGGAAAATAGTTCATACCATAAAGTTATCATTTGTTTTACCCGACTTCATCACAGTTCTCGTGAACTCTACCGAAACGTAGAGCTGCGGAAGGAGTGTTGAAGCGTCGATTTTGTGTTTCAGCCCCAACTCTGATGATTCTAGGACATATGATGCATTCATATAGCCACCTTTATCTTGTAGAATTCCAGTCTGTAAAAAGTTAAGAATGGATTTATGTAGTCCAGGGAATTTCAGCGCTTTCATGGCATGAGGACGTTGCATTTCTTTCTCCTCCTCAATTTCGTAAGCAACCTCTCGCTCTTGTTCTACCTCCTCTAACGCTGAACTGGTCACTGAGCCGTGACCCACATGCGACTGTCGGCGACTCTCCCTAAGCTCTTCCATAAAAATACTTAGTTTTCCACTAAGAGGCAATTTGGCGGTATCCAACGAAGTTGCTATATCATGTTCCTTGTCCGACTTCGGCTCATACAGCTGTTCCAGTGTCTGTTGCTCACTTTGCTGCAAGTACCCCATATATGCCTTGCGATGATCAACATTCGTTAGGAACTCCCTATAACTTTCCACTGCTTGCATCCGATAACAGAAATCTGCACCTTGAGCAAAGTATAGAGACTGCAAGTCTCTAGTATTCGTGCAGGTCTGATGGAGAAGCCAGGAAATGACATCCGATGAATCAACATGTTCCTTTGCACTTTTCTGACGAACATCTAGAATGCTCTGATGCACCTCCAGTGGAGCAACAAAGGTGACAGACTGCGTTGTGCCCAACTGACGTAGCCTCATTGCAGCTAACAGAAATCGTTAGAACCCACTCCACGTACAAGAAGCATTAGACATGAAGAAGGGATTTTTACCTTGGACCGTGTGGTCTTTCGTTTGGTTTAAGCCCAGAGTTAACGCCCCACGAGCTTCAGGCGGCAGCTTTAGATCGGTACCTCTAGTATGGGCTTCGTCCAAGTAGACCAAACAATTATCCATGTTATCAGCGAAAGGGGTTGCTACAAGCGGAGCAATCTTCCCGTTTTGGTACTGGACCCAGGGCTTATTGTCCAGTCCGAAGTAAATCGCAGCCTGAGCCTGGGTATCCTCCTGGAGCCAAGCCCTGACAAGCGTCCGGTTATCCATTTCAAGGATAAAAGCCCCCGCGTCGATGAGGACTCTAATCTTCCTTTGCATAAGATAAGTGACGAGGTCTAGTTCTGAGAATCGGCTACCATCTTTGGTGACCGCAAGCTGGTATAGTCGGTTTCTCTGCTGCAAGAGGTAAGTGAGAACCTCCGCATTGGTGTGTAGCAACTGAGGAAGATCTTGCTGTTTAATCGTAAGAGGAAGAAGCCTTCGATTATCATTGGTGCCACTAAAGCCACTTGTCAACCCCGACCTCCGGACCCCAGCAACTGGAGACATGACAGTCTTGTTGCTAAACAGAGGAATGTCCCACCCGGAGGCCTGCACTTTAACACTGAACTGTTTCGCGTGGGCAGGGAATACATAATTCTTCAGGAAGTGATTAATAACAACCATCTTCATGCGAAGATGCCGCCATATCTCGGTGACTTGGCCTTCGTCATCGACGTTGATGGTGTTCCAATGCCTTAATGGTTCCGGTAATGTGAGTGATGCCTGGGTCCACCGATCATACTCTGTGGCAGGATCGTCAGATCTTAAAATTCCCTGCAAGCTCTGGAGAAGTTGAGGCAGGCTAAGGCCTTGGTTATAGAAGGCAAGACAAGTGAAAAGTATGGACACATCGGGATGGCCCCATTCAGCTTGGTCAGAGGGGACGCCTTTGGCATGGAATGGAACAGCCATGGGATCACGACGCGGATGCAGTCCGTATTGGACGTTCCATCTTTTCTTCAGGCATAGGAGCAAAATACCATGCACGAGTAGCCCACGCAGGAGGTATATGTTCTTCCGGACCTTGGGTGCATCCGGAAAAAGTCCTGAAACACATTTTGAGACTGAGTATTTTATGTGTTCCTGAGAGAGGAAGATTCGTATTGCTTCTTGCTCTTCCTGTGTGCAGTCCCGAATGGGAACAAGTGATATTTGACCACCGCAAATATTACTTATTATTCTTTGCGTCAGGGCCTCTTCGGCATCCTTTCTCAGAAAATACGCCACAGGGAATCCTGTGGCTGTCCGTTCCACAACGTTAATGCTCTGTGGGAATTGTTGAGCAAGATCATGTAGATTATGTGCAACAAGACCGAGGACAGCCATAGTGACTTCCCAGCGATTGGGGTGTCCATCAACCGACAGCAGTGAACCACTTGGATAGATAAGCTGTGTCTTAACAGCCAGAGTGAAATCACACTCGTCAAGGATATCACGGCAAACTTGATCCATCCAGCACTGGGCTGCAACCATTTCGGATGCTTCAGGGATTTTCAAGTCGGATATTCGCTGGATCCCGCTAAGTTTAAATGACAAAACATGTTCGGGAATCCCCACAATGATGGCTGACTTATTTAATTGATCCTCATGGATCCAACGGTATTTCTTAATAAGGTCCGTACCCGTTGGTGTCCGTCGTGAGAATGGGATATGAGTTATCTCTCTTTCCAAGAGTCCTCCCAGGCGGGACTGAAGGACCTGTATAGTTTGCGATAACAGAGCCTTCGGTACTAGAATCCTAGTAAGTGTTTTTCTGTCGGCTAGTATAGAAGCAACCATTGGCATAATAACAGATGTCTTTCCTTGACCCATATTCATTTGCAGAACGGAGTTGGAGCCTGAGCTGGGAGAGATTATTTCTAAGGCCACGGTAGCCTGATCCTCGCGAATCTGCATATTCGCGTCAATTTCCAATAGCAGCCAGTCCGGATAATCAGAAGGCTGCCAATTAACATGGCCGCGGTTCCTATACTCTTGGTGCAGTGTTTCCTTGTCGTTTCTTGTAAAGGCTTCCTTCATCCGGATCAGCTTTTGTAGCTGAACAATCGCCAATCCATATGCAATTATCGCGTCTTTCATACCCGGCCCAAACAAGCAGTGTGATTTTGATCCAAGCTGTTGGAGGATAGACAAGGGCATTATACATGGCCAAAGATTGCTCTGTTGCAGCCACACGAATCTCGAGTCTCCATGTGATAGGGACTCGACAATCTGATTATAATGCTGATCTACACACGTGCGAGCTGTGTGGATTTTATTGTTGAACCACCTAACTCCCTCCAAGTAATCGGTATTCACGCTGATCTTTTGCTTTGCTTCTCGCTCGACCAGTTTCAGTGCAGCAATACTTCCCTTCAGATCTTGACCATATTTCAATTGGACCGGACAATCTGAATTTATAATAGCACCGACAATTGACTCAATCTCCATTGTTTCAGGCTTGATATATGCCTTGGGTTTAATAAGCGAAGTCTGCCAGATGGTTGCGGTCGTCTCGCTAGTCAATTGTTTAAGGCTCTCTGAGTTGTGGTATGCGTTGATCATAGGCCCTGGCTTTTGCAGAAGCGCCCCCCCTAAGAGAGGAATAGAATAATCACACCTTTTGTCTCCGTATATTTTATATGGCAGACATGTAGGGCTTTCATCAACAGAATTTATGGGAGCTGAGTGTTTGTCGAGGATCATTTGAACTTCTTGAACATAGTTAAACAGCTGCAAGTTCTTGTACAATCTTTGCCACTCGGGAATAATCTCCTTCATAGCCAAATGAACATTTAGATATGTCGATTCAAACCCTTCTACAGTGGGCTCCGCACATGGCCACTGGTTTTGCAACAATGCCGCAAATCTCTGACACTCATCGACACATCTCAACTCATGATCCTCCCTAGCGAGCTCCAGCCGACGGATTTCCTGGAGAGTTTTGTTCCTTTTCTTTTTCTTTCCTTGTATAGGAGGATCTCGGTATGGCTCATAAAATGGCATTGCCAGGTTGACTAGTGCATCAAGTTTGATCTCTTCGCCCGCCTCGAATCCAGTGAACAATGAATAAGGAGGATATTGAAGCTGCTTGAGATCATCCAGCAGAAAAAATGCGACAATCGATCGCAAGACTTCCATGTCAACGCCACTTTTATACGCAACGATTCCCAGCAGGAACATAAGGTGGTAAGAGTCTTCCAGTTTGCTGTCTCTGCAGAGAAGAACCAAACTGCCCCATTCGTGACCAAGATCGATATCTAGACACCCATTTAGGGAACTTGTTGTAAAAGAACTAATATATCCACCAATAACAGGCCATTTCTGGAATATTTCCACCAGCTTGGGTGTCGTACGAAGAGATAAAGGCCGCTTCCTAAGCAAGGTCACAACTTCACTCACATTAGATGTGCGTCGAGAACTTGTCCAGCCATCTCGCGTTGCATATGGCAAATCTTGTGGTGAATCGGGTTCTGCGAAAAATATTCCTCTACGTTCATAGATTGATCTTCTCCAGCGGGCCCGTTCTTGGAGGTGTATAGCACTAGACCACGTATCCATGTTATGGTTTCCAATCTCTAAGTGAAATAGAGACAATATCTCTGATTTCTCCACGATTGAGTCAACAACTGTTTTGTACCCATCGTGCTGGATAGTAGTCGTCAGTTTGGGATCCCAGAACACCGACTGCTGGCATTTTCTGCCTTTCGGGTAGTATTCTCGTCTTGGAGTCAAAGTCGAGAGCGTTTCCAGTATTTGAAAATGCATCCTGTTAAGAGGAGTTGAAGGTTGGCAAGATCCCGACTGCAAGCAAGATAATGCTTCTTCTGTGCCTGTACGGCCTGTAAGGGGGTCTGGCAAAAAGAATGAAGTCAATGCATGCAGTTGTGCCTTGTTGTACAGAAGCCGTGGCTCCGGTGGGCTGTAGAGACGCCCGAGGATGTTGTCAATCGTGTATCGTGCATAGGAACCAGTATTTTCTATTCGAACAACAACGTGCATCCCAAGACGCTCATAGAATGGCCTTCCCAGCATTGTGATAACACTACGCTGTGAGCGATTGTGTATATTGCGAAGGATGAGCATGCTTTTGAGTCCATAGAGAGTACCTGCATCCTGATTTGGATCTATCTCTGCGGCTAGCTGCTTACACTGCAGCAGACGTTTCCTATTAACATAGAAAGTGAGGTCCATTCGCTTTAACTCCACGGAGAGGGCTCCTTTCAACGACTGGACCACCATCAGCATATGAGGTTGTTCAAAATCTTCGAAAATTTGTGCCACCGAGGCGAAAAGAGCGCAATGTGGATCAACCAAATGGACATGTCGCCGCATGACTCTGCGAGTCAGGACGTTTATAGTCCAGGCACTATCTCTCCAAATATGAGGTTGTCTCCTAATTTCAACAATTCCAGATTCGATGTCCATCCAGTGAACGCAGTTATCAACTAGTTGGACCGGTAAATCCGATGATTGTCCGTAGCCAAACACATAGCGAGGAATGAGCTCCAATAATTTACCAGATTTCTGCGCTCGTATAATTAACTGCTGCTCTCGATATCCTATATGGACACGGTGACCGTCCTTATCCATCGCAAGCGTATAGCTCATTCCGGGCATGCTCGACGGGAAAGCAACAAGGCGTTGGTTGCCAAATAATTCCTTCAAGCTTTCCGAATCCCGAATATCTGTTGGCAATTTGCCCATCGCTCGCCCATCCACGAGTAGGTGGCCCTCGAGTAGATGGTAATGCAGAACTTGGGGTTCGGTGTGTTCTGCAGCCTGAACGGTTGAAGTAACCCACCACTCGTGCGAATGTAGTAGAAATTCCCACTCAGTATATGATCGCGAGTTAGAAACAACATTCGGCCAGAAAGCATCAATGGCCAATCCTAAGCTGGCGGGATATTTTATAACTGACTCCCGAAGTACAGGGCGCATGGCCTCCATCATCTTGATGTCCCGAACAAGCATACTGCGCGTCCATGGTGTGAATTTACTTAGGTCGATCACCAAACTTTCTTGCATAGCTAGCGTCGCCTCAATAAAGCAGCGGAAACTTTCTGCATCTAGCTCTAAGCTGCTGCGAGCCTGGGGCACGAATGTCCTACGGCACAGGAGGGTAGATATAAAGCAGTACTTAGCCGTTCTTTCTGCAGTGTCCGCTTCTTGGGCATTGCGCATCTCGCTTCTCAGAAGGGTGATCCAAGTAAGTGTGGCTTTCCGAATCGTCAACAGGAGTTCTTGCGCTCGTCTGCGTGATTCCACACAGCAGAAAGCGCAAAGCTGGTTTGTCAAGATAAGCAGGGTTTCCATGTAATTGCTCTCACGCCAGTTAGACGATACCATTTCCACATGTACCATGATTTGCTCAATTAACCTGTCACAGAAGTTAGAATCCCTAAACACGAAATGCACGGCTCGTAATGTATCGTCGGTCGCGTTTAACCTGGGTCCAGCCTGTAGTGCGAGAAGACGAAAGAGCACCATCGTATCCTGAAGGCTGAAGTTAACATTTGAGGATCCCAGCTCGCACAGAATCGAAAACCAACGTCGATTTTTGCCGCCCATAAGATTCTGGTGTGCAATAAACTCGTGGATGCTGATGTTGGATGGGCATTCGGGAATTTTGGCAATGGATGCATATGATGAAGGGCCTGGCCCGTCAGCTGCAAAGGCAGAAGAAGCGTAGAGGGCTGAAAATGGCAGGTTTCTGGGTAGATGCATTGCAGAATGATGCGCCAAAGTCAGCTCCTTGGGAAAATTCTTCAGCCATATTTTGCGTTCTTCGTCGTAGTATGAAAACTTCAATCCCAACGGGAGCAAAACATTTCGAGTCTTTACTGGGAATTTTTTCGATTTGTAATGTGTCCCTAGATATGATTTTGTATCAGACGCTAAAGAAATTCCTCGTCTACTGTTGATGCTGCTGCTATACATTTTCAGCTGGGTGTAATCACAAAGCAACATTTCCGGCTCATCTGAAGCTAACGCTTCTGCCTGATAGCAGAGCGTTGTGATAATATTCCATGTAGAATTTCGATAGGCCGCCACAGGTTTCGGTAAGGAGAGTTCGAAAATAATCGCCCTCTTTTCAACACGCTTGCTCTCCGGCGGTAGAAAGTCCTCGTGGACATCTATCTTAAGGCGCCGACAACACCTACCGTAGTAACAATGACTACATCCCTTAATATCATGGGTCCCATCTGGATGCCTTCGGTCAGTGCAAGAGCTGGATGCCTTTTTCTCGGTAAGATCCTCGTATTCCGCATTAACTCGTTGCAACTCATCCTCCTTCCTATTTCGAGCTGCTAAAGAGGCAGTCTCAATTTGTCCTTGCAAGGCACGCATATTTCTAGCTTCCTCCAAGTCGAAATATTGATCTGTAAAACCTCCAGCATCTGGATCAGTGAAAATAGTCATATTGACCGTTTTCGCTTCCGTACAGCGTCTATCGAGATAAAGCTGGATCCTCTGAAGGCGTTCCATATCAACCCATCTTGACAGGAGTAGCACATCCAGCATCTCGGGTTTTATCCATGGGTGGTAGTCCTTAAGCAAGGGATATGCGACTGTCGCACACCGGTCCATATGCATCCACATCTCGAATATGCTAAGAACAAAAATACTTATTTGCTCGGGATCGTAGTCGTACGCATTCCCAACAGCACCAATATATTCATTAATTTGATGTGCGAGATCTATACATAGAGCTTCACAACGATCCTTGCTCTCTGGGATGTCTCGTGCATCGGATTCAATAGCTCGCTCTTTCTCTGCCAGTAAGAAGTACCGCGTCATCAGTGCTCCGAATTGCTCAGTGGTATCCTTTCTAGAATGCTGCCCAAGCATTGCTGGATCTACCGTACGTTGAACCCACGTTGAAACTTGGGACGGGTTAAGGATATGTCCCATATACCCCAAACTATTCCGCAACGCCAACTTTAAGTCTTTGTCCTCAGCGCGATTTGGAAGCAGCGGTATTCGTCGGCAAAGCGTGTTCCTAAAAGACTTCCATTTTGCTTCAAAGATAGCGGTTGCTTTGCTGATTGACTGTTGACAATATGGCCCAATGGTAGCAAACACCCGTGCATATGCATCCCGCACACCCTCAGATGAATTTTGCTTGTCCGTCTCCAATTTTGCAAGGCGGCGACAGAGCTTTGTCTTGAGGAAATTACATTGCTCTGGATCGATTGTATTGACAGAATCCGATAATAGGCGCGCCATCAGAGTGCACATTGCGAATTTATACTGTATACGTCCTAGTTCAGCTCCCAAACTCAAGTAAAGCAGCCGTTGGATGCACACTCGGAGGGCAAGCCAGAATGGACTTCTTCTCCACGGCAGCTCTGCATTTTCCCAGCACACATCATCTTTGACACGTTTACGGAGTACTGGTGGGTATATCCGACACCCGTTCGACTGCAGCAGTGTCATAAGGAACTGGGTGATTATCGCGGGATTAACTGTATCGCGAGTTTCGGAAATCTCAGCCCCAGCCTTCCGTGTTTTGGGTGTAAATTCATCCAGAACTTCGCAACTTGCCCGCTCGAGAAATGCAGCTAGACTCCTGAGGAATACTGGATTATCAAACACGTCGAGCGGAACAGACACTGCCGATCCTGGAAAGTCCCACTGTAGAGTGCCTTTTGCTGCGAGAACTGGCTCCGCTGCGGGTGAAGTTTCGAATGCTTCAAATATGACTGTTTTCTCGTCGTCACTACGCATCATCACTGTCAGATAACCCCTTAAATCATAAATTATTCTCGTACTTCAATACACTCACTGTGGCTTTCTGATAAGGATGCACGCATTTTGTGCACCGACGTATAAAATAATCGCATTGTTCTGCTGCAGCTTTGTAAGTGCATTGAGCAATGATGTCTCATTAATGCATCCATCATGGTTCACTTCCTTGCATATATTAAGCGCTTTCTCAATGGCTTCCCAAGCAACCGCAGCCTTTTCGTCCAGACTACCTTTAAGACTTTCGAGCGCGTCGAGTACACGGTGCACCAGGTCCTTTTGGACGTCTTGAGCTTCAGCTTCAGAGTCCTGCCGACCAGGTAGTCTCGGGGGTAATACGAGATGATTGAAGGTCAGTGTGAGGGCACTATTTTGTGCAATCATGATTTGAGATTTGAGTTTCAGTATTCAGTATTTTTCGAGCACAATATGAGTTGATGGGAGTAAGAAGGGGGGGGAGGAGTTCAGTGCATTATATTTATTTTATCCACGCTGGACGCGAGCTGTTATTAGAATAAGGACAGCCACTGAGGCAGATGTTACCATGCGAATTGCAAACGCATGCTAGTCCACGACTCAGTTTAGTTACCTCTAAGACCAGTAGCTATCCAGGTGGGATGAATGACCATATCCCTGCTCTGGCATTGGCTTGTCCAACCAATATTTCCTACGCAATGATTAGTACTTTTGCCAGGCGCCAACCAGGTTTCTTTTATGACCATCGTCGCGAATAACAAGCCACGTCTTCGTCATCTCTGCGATGTGACCAGCTAATGGGCTCAGTGTGTCTTTACGCCTAAACGAGGGGGTGGAGATTTCGCCCCACAGAAGAGCAATAATGGCCAGCAAACGGCCGGCGCCAGGATAATGAAGCGATCATATTATTAGGTCAGCTAAAGGGTAGCAGAACGACAAGGGGCAAGTGCCATTAGTCTATTTACTGGTGATAATGTGAAAAGAAACTAGAGGACGTGTTATCTGTGACAACCGGTTTGTAAGGGCCTGCGTGAAGTCGGTTTGCACGAAGTCGGTTTGCACGAAGTCGGTTTGCACGAAGTCGGTTTGCACGAAGTCGGTTTGCACGAAGTCGGTTTGCGCGAAGTCGGTGCGCGGCGTTGTTTATCTATCTCGTTGGTGACGGAGGCGGATGGGTGTGAGATCGGTTTGCAGTATTCGCTGGCTTGCTTGTTTGGCGATGGGGAAGGAGCAGCTGGGTAACGTAGATCACGGGGTCATGCAACGCACCGCGTAATGCAACAACTTCCAACTTCCGACGCGTCTTTTTCAACCAACCATGAAATGGACCACAACGCTCATATTGCAAAAGCGATTTTAGAATTACAATCGCAGGAACGCCCTAAATATGCAGAAACTGTGAGAAAATACAATATCGACAAGTCCACGCTATGGCGCCGCTTCAAAGGCAAAACAGCCTCAATACAGGACGCGAACTCCTATTCGCGACAGAAACTCACCAGTTCCCAGGAGAAAGTTCTTATTGAGCATGTTAATAAGCTATCCAACCGTGGTATCCCACCTACCCCTCAAATGTTGAAAAACATCGCCGAGGAAATTGCAGGGACCACACTTGGTGTTAACTGGGCGAGCCGCTTCCGCAAGCGACACCGTGACCGTCTTCACAGCCTGTATTTGCGGACTATAGACCATCAGCGGAAGGCCGCTGATAATTCCAGGTATTTTCAGCACTTCTTCAGTTTAGTAAGATTACTTTTTATTGCTTTTTTACCGTGGATTCGAGCTACAATACGCGAGCAAATTCTGTTAGGTTATTATATACTAACACGATTTAACTAGCTCAGCGAGAAGATCGAAAAATACAACATCCACCCCTCAAATGTTTATAATTTTGACGAGAAAGGATTCCAAATCGGGCTCTCTCGCTCCACCAAGCGAGTAGTCACCCGAGAGGCTCTTAGGCGTGGGAAACTTCTTGGAGCAAGCCAAGATGGGAACCGGGAGTTTATTACCTTAATTGCGGCGATTTGTGCCGACTACTCCCACCTTCCACCAGCCCTTATTTACAAAGGGGAGTCAAATGACCTGCAGGAGTCCTGGCTTGAGGATTTTAACCATTCAAGCGAAGTAGCGTTCTTTGCTAGTACTGAAAATGGCTGGAGTTGTGATGCACTGGGTTTACACTGGCTTCAGCGTGTATTTAACCAGTATACCAAGCAAAAGGCTGGACGAGGCTACCGGCTTTTAATTTTGGACGGCCATAATAGTCATATTAATCTTAAATTTATTGACTATGCTGATCGGAATCGAATTCTTCTTGCAGTATTACCACCACACTCGACTCATCGTCTTCAACCACTAGATGTTGGGCTATTTTCCGCCCTATCTACGTATTATACTCAGAGTTGCGACAAGCTAATGGCGACTAGCCAAGGGTTAATTCATCTTAGGAAACGGAACTTTTGGCTCCTCTTTCAGGATGCATGGAATCAGGCATTTACAGCCAAAAATATCGAGGCAGGTTGGCGAGCCACCGGGCTCCATCCGCTTAACCCAGACAAAGTACTGTCCCATATTAGCAACCAAAGTGATATTACCCCGCCGCAGACTGCATCATCAGATACGCCAACAAAGACTCCAGGTTCCCTTCGTGCTATTCGGCGAATAGCTCGCCAGTTCCGCAAGGAAGGGCTGGTAGATCCCCGAGTTTCTCAGCTATCACGCGCCGCAGAGAAACTGGCCACAAAACATGAGATATCACAACATGAAAATCGGGACTTACTAGCCGCGCTTAATCTGGCTTGTAACCAAGGGAAACGGAGAAAGGCCATGGGCCTTTTTAATATCGAAGAGAATGGTGGTCAACCATTTTTTTTTAGTCCAGCAAAAGTGGAACTGGCGCGGCAGCGTCAAATTGAACAGGAACAGGCCAACGAGCAGCGCAAGCGAGCTACTGAAGATCGCCGGCTCCAAACAGCCTTAGCACGTGAAGAAAAGGCTCGAGAATCTGCTAAAAAGAAAGAACAACGGGCTGCAGCACGCCAGGCATTGCAGGACCAGCGTGCACAGGAGAAGGCGGAGCGTGCTGCAGAGCGCAAAGCTAAGCGAGCAGAGAAGTTAAAGGAGGCAACCAAACAAGAAGCAGAAAGAGCAGTACGAAAGGCTGAGCGCCAGGCTATTCAAAAAGCCAAGTTACAAGCAACCAGCGCTTTAAATGTTGGTGCGAGAGGGCATAAAAGATGCGGTAGTGGCGACAAAAATAAGGGCCGTCAAAAGCGGCCTCGCGCGACAGGCGCTCAACAACGCAACGACAAGAAAAGGGGGAAAGCAAAGACCGAATCTAACTCTTTAATAAATCAAAATTGTGATCCCACTAATTTAACAGCTAAAGCAGCTCCTGTCGCTCAACACAATTGCAGGAAACTGTGGAGGCCAGTTTCTCAGTCGCTCCGATCTGGCCGAGTCACAAGGCCACCTGGCGACAAATTTTAAGGCAGAAGCGGGGTATATAGATTCTATGGTTAATTTTGCACATTATGATAATGTTTAATAATATTTTCAAATGTTGTGTTAAATACAAGATGAATTTTCGGTTTTGCTTACCGTACTTCACCGCCCAACGATCGGAACCAAGAAACGATCGATTTTGTATACACCGACTTTTCGTTTCGTAGATTTTAAAGCATGATAACAGATAACTCTGTCAATATGGGATCAATTGAATCAGCGTTAGAAGATTTGAAATCGTTGGGACCGGGAGAAGTTCCTAATTATACTTTTTTTGCGAAAAAGCATGGTGTGCACCGAGTAACCCTGTCAAGGCATCATAAAGGGCTTCAAGGCTTCAGGAAGGACCATCACGAAGAACAGCAATTGTCACCCACCAACAAGAAAAATCGCTAGTTAGATGGATCAATGGGCTCTCTAGCAAAGGCTTATATGTCTCTGCTTCAATGATAAGGAATTTTGCAGAGGAAATGGTAAAAAAGCCACCAGGAAAGAACTGGGCAACCCGCTTTATAAAGAGACACCAGGAGGACCTTGTCTCTCGCTATACAACCGGTATGGACTCTTCACGAAAGAAGGCTGATTCAGCCTTTAAATATGCTTTATATTTCGAGTTGCTGGCCCAGAAAATCGATGAATACAACATCCAGAAGGAGAATATCTACAATATGGATGAAAAAGGCTTTCTTATTGGTATCCTTTCAAAAGCCAAAAGGATCTTCTCCAAGCAGCAATTCGAGAAGGATGGCATTCAGCAACGGCTTCAGGATGGGAATCGTGAATGGATAACCTCAATTGCCTGTATTTGTGCGGATGGGACCTCATTATCCCCAGGTCTTATCTACCAAACTGCCTCCAGCAAGATACAAAATACCTGGCTTCAAGACTTCGATCCAACTGAACAATATCCAGGCCCTTGTTCATCCTGCTGTTCCCGGAAATGACGGTATGAGGCGTCAGACCTGAAACCTCGAAGACATTAGGGGCAATGACCCTTATCGATGGCTTCTAGATAATCTCTTTAAGGGCGTGGCACTGCCTTTCCAAGCCAACCATGTTGTCCTAAAAGAGACTTACCAAATGGATTCCTAGCCAAGCCACACTAGTCCTAGGTAATGTGGTATTGTATTAATATATGATATATCTGGATATGCTAGCAACATATCGTTTCGGTCGTCCGGCAGGGATGCCCAATGTATACTAAGAGCCCTAACTGTTAATAGGATCGAGAAACTTGGTGCTTTATCACACCAGCCCCCCTGCTTGGGTTACTGGGCTTGATAGTGTCCTGAAGAAGGAGGTGGAAAGTTAAGGTCCATATCCTCCCCCCAAGAGAAGGTATGGGAATAGGGGTAGCTTCTGTTCGAGGCTCATAGTTCTCTCAGAAGCTTCTTTAGCCGGTGAAGAAAAGTCTCTAGCCAGTGAAGTAATGTATCAGGACAAGCCATATATTGGAGAACTCATCGTCTCAAAGAATCCAGTTAGAAACAATGCAGTGAGGCGTGGGGGGGGGGAAGGAAGGTTCCTCTCTATGTTAGAGATCTGTTGGATGGTGTATTGCACGTCATGTACACAACACCATTCTCGAATGGTATATAGATTTACTCGTACTTGTGTTGATAACCAGCATGGTCAGGGCGAGAACATATCCACCGTTCCGTGTGCACCTAGCATCGTGTCTCCAACCTCTGGTATCGTATCACTCGCTTTGTTGATGCAGGGAACGGCTTATGCGTTGGACAGTACCATTCCGAACTATCTAGAAGGATCACGTGGAGATGTTCAAGCCGTAAGATTAGCTCCACACAGTTGAACGCTGCCACTAATTTCTAAAAATTGGAGTAAAATTTAGGTTCCAGAAGTTAGCCCAATGAAAGCTTCCCAGAACTGTTGATCGTTATAATTAGAACAGCCCTTCTAGCAAAGGGATGTAACAAACAGACCGGCCAACACCCTAAGCCTAAATATCTGTTGTCTGGACACTCTTCGAGAAAAATGAATGCAGTGGAGTTTTTAAGAACTATTTGGTTACATACTTCTTGTTTCTTCGCCTGCCTCGTTCAAATCCCGAACCGAAATGCATTCTTGGTGCCTGCCCGACTGCCAGTGGAACCCCCTTCCGCAATCGAACGCAGCTGCGACTCTTATTGATAAACGAGCTGTGCTCTCTAAGAGTGAGCATCCGACGATCCGCGCGGTCTCATGCACTGATATCAGACCAGGATAAGCTTAGCGTCTCGGAAGAAACAAGAGGCAGGTTGATTCACTCTCAACCCAACAGAACTTAAGTGAAGCTATCATAGAGTTACCTGCACGTATTTTGATTATTACGTGATCTCTAAGGCCAAATTAAAACGGTGCGGATGTAAAGGGGCAAAATGCCTTGCTATCTAATGACTACGTATACACAAAGAGGAATCGCTGGGGGGAAGGAAGTAAAAGCGAAGAGGGAAGAAGCGTTAAGCTCTCATACTACGAGGGGTCATGTCGGCGAAGGCGAAGGCGAGCAATATACAGGCGTAGATTGCGACAGCGGAAGGCGATTCGCTTTGTACAATCATCGATTATAAAAGATACCACTTTCCCGTTCAAATAGAATTATCCTAGCACATGAAAATTTAAAACAGCAAGATTAGAATTCTGTATCCAATTCATGTCCTCTTACCCTCCCCAGTGCCCCGTACGTCCAATCCCTGGCCCTTGTTTCCCTATTGGACTTTACTGAGGTCTCTAACCCCATATTCCCAACAAACCTCCAGCCCTATACACTTTTTGCTTTTGGCATGGCGAATACGAGGTTTCTTCTTAAGGCCATTCGACTACGGGGTCCGTTCCAAGACGAGGCTCAGCTACTGCCTGATCTTATCCAAGTCCTTCTTAATGACTCTTAAAACCCACCCCTACCCCCCAATTCCTAGCGGTACTATCTCAAAGTCTTCGAAGTTCTATTTCCATAAACCTAAATGGTATCCCCTTTCTGCCCACCCGCCGGTGGAGGTTTGCTTGGATAGTAGCCTGCATTCGGACGCTCGAACCACTCGACATGAGCCAGAGGATTTGGGGCGAACAACCTCCGCCGATCCTTACTCCCAAGCCTTCGACTCTGAGAACACTTTGCTGGGGCAAGTCCTACTAGGCGCCGAGAATATTGATCCTGCCATAATAAATAATATTATCTTCCCGGATATTGAGCACATCCAAGCAAGTCAGGATCCTGCTGTCATAGATGGATATCTGTCACAGAGCCCTCGCTTTCCCATTACAGGTGCGCCCTTTCAGTCAAGCCAGCATGGTGCAGAGGACATGGTGATGCTTGATCTCCAGTACCCAAGAGTGGCGAAGCTTTCAATCAGGCACTAAACGCCGCAAGAATCTTGCTTTTCCCGCCTTTCGTTGTCAGTTCTTGGCCATGTCAGTTGAAGATCGACTACAATTCTTGTCTTGGCTGTTTCATAGTGCTTTATTACATTGTGTTTCTACGTCTCCGGACATGAGTACCATATCTGCGCAGTAGTCTTGATCTTAACACGCCAATGGCAGATGATTTTGACTGCGACTACTAAATCTTAATCGGCAAACCAGCTCACGCCCACAACAATTATCCCACAAGAAAGGGCCTACCCTGGTCTATAGAAGAAGACCGTCGTTTGGTAAGGCTTAGAGAGGATCAAAGCCTAGCTTGGTCGGAGGTGGCGAGACATTTTGCACAAAAGTTTCCGGGGAGGAGTAAGGAATCCATACAGGTGCACTAGAGCACGACATTCAAGAAAAAGTGGTTACGTTATTATAGCATAGCGATTAACACGAGATACTATGCGCTTCTCCCTTTCTATCCTCCCTGATGTTGTGTGCAACCCACTCTACCGCTTCCACTGCATTTAATGACGAGCTCTTTTCGTTACCAAAGCAACCCAGTACTCTGTCATGGTTGTAGATCATGGCATCTGGAAACAGGTCACGTTAATTGGATAAAAATATATCGGATATGAGATTTCCGTAACCAAATCAGTTGCCTGGATATTCGTCCCGTCGCCCCAAGGGCAAGCACTGGAGATCGTAGATGGCGAAACAGATGAATTCATCCTGGCGAGACACCCACCGCAATGAAAGAATGCGTTCCCGCTATCCAAGTGGGTCAGTATATCATGTCATTATTTAAATGGCACATCCACAGCCTACCTTTTGGCTAGACTTGCCCCGACGGTTAGCGGAGCATGATCCCAAGTCCAACTGGCTGTTGAAATGAGTGCCATTGATTGCAACACAGCCAGCTGTCAAGACCCCGTTCAAGGCCAAATGGACCGCATTACAGGTCGAGGAGAATATTCCACCCCTTCAGCTAGCCCAACATAGAACAAACAAGTCCGATACAGGGCCTTCCAGGTCACCATGGCTAAGCGAATAGTTGGTCCGGATGGCTGATCCGAATGCGTGACGAATACTTTTGCGAGGAACCCAACAGATCTGGGGCCCTGACTCGAGCCTAGATTCTTGAAAAAAGGATAAACGAGTCCCGAATGCGAAGTAATTCGTTGACCAGGGAGCATATTGCTATATATAAATATCCAGCCCGCATTACAGTCGGTCCATCCGAACCAAAGCGGTATGACTGCGGCCAGGACATGATTGCTCAACAAATTCCACGAACGAAGAGATAAAATTGTTAAAGTAATCATTAGTATCCTGACAAGGCTGCTGCCCAGAACCGACAAAGTAGCCATTGATCAAACACATGTTGGCTCTTCTAAATTTACAGCCGCCATTTATCAGCGGTAGGGAATCTGGAATGCACATTAACTATGTAAGCCCATAGGTTCTGTTAGCTCGACAGAAGTCAATCTGCTGTTCTGCACACCTGGGAGAACAACTACGCCTCACAATGCCTTGAAGGACAGTAGATCCCGCACGTAGATATCCACCATTAATGACCGTCCTTAGAGGGAAAAGATTTCTCTGAGGACACTACCAGTCTCCCCGCTAGGCACCTTGAACTACTATTTGTTGCCGGTCCACTGGTAAACAGAGTTCAAGTAGCAAGTCAGCCCAAATCCTGATGGCAGATCCGCCCTGATCGTCTCCGAACAACTGCAGTCAAAAGAGCCCCACGCCATATGCCTTGTGCCAATGCATTCAATTTCCACCGGCCCCAAATGTCGAGGAATGCGTACCGTCATGGGCTTCGACGATGCGCATTTACTCGATTTCTTACCATGACTGCTGGTCATGTCAAGCTAGCCAGCCTGTTCTGGGAACTGAAACAGGTCTTGATCTCAGATGCTACACGGTATTACAGCATTCTTCTCAGCCGCGCTGGAGCCGGTGTTCAGGAGTTCCAGATGAGACTGTTTGCTGAGCAGCCAACGGCGACCATCTACAGCTTGGTGTTGGCTGGACACACCACCGTAACACTGGTGGAAATCAAGATAGAGGTGGTCAAGCTGCTCGATACGGCCGTTTCCAAAGGGTTCAACATAGGTCAGGACCCGACAGACAACCTTCTCGGCATGGCTGAAGTACCAAGTGCCGGGGAGAACACCGACGTCGAGACGCTCAAGGCCTTCTTCCGAAATCTCCAAAGACTGCAGGCCCTGGTGCGACTCCTGTAGTCATCTTTTACGTCAGCCCACCAGATCGCCCACACGCCGAGGTACTCGTTCGTCACGCAATGGGCCGCCACCGTCCAGGAGCACGCCACGCTCGTGGGCATGCACAACGAGCAGATGTGCACGGCACCCCTGGCGTCTAGAATCGATGTCTCGCTCGCCGCCTTGACCAGTCAGATCCAGCTCCGTCAACTTCTTTGGCGGCACCGGCTGCAGCCCCCACGAAGTGGGTAATGAGCTACTTGAAGATCTTTGGCAATGCCACGATTGGGGCCTGTCACCAGTCCGGCGGCCTATTTCGTTAACCTTCTCCAGATGCTTAAAAACACCCCTAGCGATTCCACCAAGCCAACCTCTCCAAGTCTCCTTGACAAGCTTGCTGCCCGACGACCGGACCAGTTGACTCTGCAGCTGCGACCTTGCCAATGGAGTGATGGAATCTTTCATCAAAAATGTCGGCAGCCTGGTCCCGCAATCGCCAGTACCGATCCAGGGGTTAACATAACAGACCAAGACCAACCATGTCACTCACGGAGCCGGAGCACACGGACTACGCGTCTACCACGATCAGATTGCCGCGCAGACGTTTCGTCTCACTGTGTTCCTTATAGCTAGGCGCTTGAACTCCAGCGCCTCTTCTTCTCGCATCTCAACACATCGCTATCAGAGGTGGTGGCGCTGTTTGGTTCAGAGTCCCGGCTGTTTCCGGCAGCAGGGGATGGAGTCACTTCTCCTACCCCTGAGATGCTCAGACTAGCTAAAAACATGTTGGAGAGCGTGTGTACCGCCGAGCATCTTGGGCTGTCCCCTGCAGATTACGTCGCAGTCATAAACTCCTCCATGTTCTCGCTCGACTTCTTCAAGGCGGTATACGACCCGAGCATGCAAGAAGAGGTGTACATCCAAAAATAGGACCGTTAGGCACACGGGGCAGTACTGGGACTACGAGGCGGATGACCGATAGACGGCAGACCGGCTCATGCTGTCCGAGGAGAAAGAGCTGGGGCTGTCGTTCGTAAGGGCCAGCTGCTCCGCCAGGCGGAGATGACAGTCGAGCAACTGCTGGAGCTTCTCAGGGCGAGACTGCTCCAGGGCCAGCTCGTGCTCGAGAACGCGGGCTGCTCACCCACCTTTTCCGGCAAGCTCAAGTGCCTGAGACTGCGCCACCGGACAAAGCAGACGCGCCGCTGACGTAGCCGGATTGTAGGGTCTTGCAATCATGCATCCGGCTCTGGCGCAAGACCGGGTGGACGTTGCAAGATCTCGACTACGTTGTCGTTTCCTTTGGCGCCGGCGACGCAACGAACGGCATGTGTCGCAGCGCAGACCATCACTGAAATGGCGGTGGTGCAGCGCATATCGACTCTAACGGCGGTCGAGGTCTTCAATGCCTCTCTGGGGCCTCATGGACACGAATGAGTATAGGTCGCTCTACGCACGCTCTTCCTGAAAGGCAAGGCCGGCCGGTATAACCCCGTGCTTGGACGGGATGATCAAGGGCGATACCTCGCGGCGAGCGCAAGTCTGAAGGCGAACCGCGCGCCGCTGCTGGCGGCATCCAGGCTGACTGAAGGGGGCTTCTTGGCCGATTGTCGCTGCTGCGAAAATTTACAACAACAAGCTTGACCTGGCCAACGTGACTGGTATATACCGCATATCGGTCTTCTGTCACATGCTCGCGATGGAACCGGCTTACTGTGAAGGGTTCCAGGCGTTGCTGGATCCGAGCAAGTCCGCTTTTGTGAGCCCTCAGGCGGCACTCGACATAATCAAGCAGTTCCAGCAGCGTGCAAATGGCGGCATAAGCTTAGAGCAACTGCTTTTCCTCACCGGCAACGACAGGGCCATGCGTGTGAGAGCTCTCGACCCAGCAAGTCGCATGCGCCGCGTCGGACATCATGGTCAACATCCATACCAACAAGGAGGCGCTGCTGGCAGTCGACAAGGACACGACGACAACTGCGCCATCTAACGCCGCGGCTACTTCCGCTGAACTATTCGATCCTACGACCGCACACCTAGCCGCAGCATTTATTGAGAGCAAGTTTGCCCGATTGCAGCCTTCCTGCGGCGACGAAGTTGTTCACGCCTTACTGAACCTTATATAACCTTAGTGCTTCCCGGGACACCCCTAACCGAGGACTCAATGCTATACCAGAGTGTTCTGCTCCCGTACTTCTCTTGCAATACCGAAGAAGCACATAAGGTCTTCTTCGAGTAGCCCGACCCGATAGGGACCAACGACGAGAAGGCCATTGCGCGCGAGAAGACGCTGAATGCCCGGCACGTGTTCTTCCTGCAACACGTCATAGGGCTGCTTCAAGCTCGGCTGGCCAGTGATGCTGTGCTGCAATCTCTCACGCCCCTTTTCCCAGACTCGAATGCTGCTGTGCTGAGTCTCTTGCCGGGGACCGTCCGTGGACCTAAGTCGCAGGACACGTCTCCAACCCGAAAGCTCTTCTGGATATCCTGAGTGGCCTCGCAGCTTCAAACGAGGCTACTCTCGGAAAGTCTCGTCAGATGTAATCTTCAATCTTCAGTCCCATGTCCACACACTTGTACCGCTTCTTCGTGCCCGATACGCGCCCTCGTTTTCGACAAAGGTGCAGGTGGGTGGATGTCAAACCAAGTCCATCTCTTGAACAGACAGGCGTACAGCTTGCGCCGCTCCGACAGCGGCGGGTTGGCGGGGTGCTCCTATTCGATTCAGTGGAGTCCCAGTCAACCTTTTTCCTTCGGCGCTTTTCTTGCGCACGACACCATTGTCCTTGCACAGAGTACCCTGCGATCGGACTGACAATCTATCTACTAGCTTCAAGTTGAGCCTGGAAGACGTGTAATTTTTCCAACGCCAGTCGTCCGATACCGACCTTTCCATTGACTGGGGAAAGATCGATTACAAGGAAGTACAGCTTCTGCAGAGCTACAGGGAGCTGTCTCGCAGGGCTAATGGGCCTGCATCTCTCCTGGGCTTCATGAAATGGACTCAGAGATCGCCCATGATGGAACCCTGGTCAGCAAGCTCGCTGGACTCACGGATATCTCTGCATCGCCGATTGCAGACTATCTGGGTCGGAGGTTCTCGGGTCAGAGTGAGCAGCAGAAGATCGAGTTTTTCCGGCGAACGGCAGAACTAGAACAGCTACTGGACCGCGTCGCATTCATGGATTGCATGGAAGTGCCTGGGCTGACTCTCAAGCTCTTATTCGCTCTAGCGACACCGGTACTCCCACCTACTGCGTCCGCTGACTGCGAGAACGCGGCCCAGATTCGGCTGCTCTTGCAGTCGACACCGCGCTCGGCAAATGGCGCGGATCCGGACGCAGGTGAACAGCGGACTGCGGCGGAACCAGCGCGTCGCGATGGTGAAATACCTACAGCATCGTTACATTCGGGCAGAGGCATCACAGGCGCGGACGGGCTGTTCAAGTTCCTCCTCATCGACGTGCAGATAAGCATGTGTCTGCAGACGTCACACATCAAGCAGGGCATTTCCACGGTGCATCCTCGGGCTGGAGAAGGCGGAGCAGGTCTCGAGCAACACGGTCAACGTAGACCGCTGGAAGTGGATGGAGGGCTACAGGCTGGGGGACGCGAACCGCAAGGTCTTCCTCTATCCGGAAAACTGGCTGGACGCAACCCTGCGCGACGACAAGGCCGAAGTGTTCAGGGCGCTCGAGTCAGGCATCCTGCAGAACGACCTCGACAGTGCCAAGGTGATCGATGGCGTCGACGCGATAGCGGATCTTGACGTGCAGGCCTAACTGTGGAAGAAGGCCGAGAACTGGAACAGCATGTTCCATTTCCTCGCACAAGGACCGCGCCATACATCTACTACTATCGCACGCTCGGCATTGTGCCGGGTCCCACGGACAGGGGGATCAAGATATACTGGCAGCCCTGGACCAAGATTGACGGTGAGGTCCTGTTCGATTTATTGGGGGGTCTGCAGTGATTGTATATATTTCCCATGATGTCCCAAACTCGACTAGTATATTCTGACAGGTCCCGGTCCCACCTTTGCTGTTGTGCTGTTGCCAAGTAACGTTCCCGCACCGAGCCCCAGTATTTTAGTCATCGATGTGGAGCGGCGGACCGATGCAGGGGCAGGGGATGGCCAGCAGGAAAACCAGCAGGAAAACCGGCAGCCTCGGTACCTCAACTATCCGCTAGGTCGTTTGTCGCTTCGAGATGCGCGGATCGCAGGTCATCCTAGCTGACCTCAGCGTATCATCCAACCTTACCTGATCCCTTTAAGAAGCTCTGGCGATCCACCATCCCGACCATCTTCGTGAAGATGTTGCATCACATGGAAAAGGTCAGCGACAAACGGTATATCCATCGGCAGAGGGGCGGGCGGCCGGGAGCCGCTGCTGGGCAATTATAGTCACCAAGCTTGTGGACAACATCCCCAGGAAGGACGTGCAATGGACGCTGTCCTTCAACGATTCGCTGGTCAAGAACGCGACCGGCTTTATCCAGGACATTGTCACCACGGAGAGTACCATCTCGTACGTCACGTACCCGCCCATCGCTTCCACCAGCACCTTTGTGTCCGACGTGTTCCAGCGCACGTTCGACCGGGACCTCGTGTCCATGTCAACGACGTACGACAGACTCGACCAGGCCTATGCCTTTCTCGCCAACGTGCCGGCGGACGACACGTACCTCGCCTTCGGGAAACGCAACGGTCCGGTCCACGAGCTCTCGACTCCCTATGCCATCTACAACTGGGAGCTCGGCGCGCACGCTGTTATGCTGCTCATGAAGAGGCTTCAGGTCAACCGGCAGAAAGACCTCGCCCTCCAGGTGGCACACTTTGTCTTCGATCCAACAGTAGACGGGACCAGCCTCGCCCGCTGGCTGGCTCTTCCCTCCCTTCAAGGAGGATCATCATCAAGCACATTGAGATCCTGGTGGCAAGCAGCGACGTCTACTTCCGGCAGAATACGCTCGAGGCTCTGCCGTTCGCCATCCAATGCTACGTCGAAGCGTCGCACGTCTTTAGCTCGGCGCTGGTACGTGTTCCCAGGTTCGCGGAGCCGACGTACAAGTCCTACGCAGATCTGGACAAGGTCTTTGACGACTTCTCCAACGCCGCCTTCGACATGGAGCTGGACTTCCCCTTCTTCAGCGACCCGGCATCGAGAAGTGGCGGCGCCAAGGCGAACGGCCCCTTGAGTCTCACCGGCACCCTGAAGACTACGTATTTCTGCGTTCCCACTAATCCCAAGCTCATCGAGCTCCGGAATCTCATAGACGACCGTCTCTTCAAGATCTGCAATGACCAGGATATCAACAGCGTCTTTTGAAGCCTCGCACTCTTCGAGTCGCCCCTGGATCCTGGCATGTTCGGCCGGGCCGCGGCCGATGGAGTTGACGTCTCTCAGCTCTTAAGTAACACTGTTGGCCCCATGCCCAACTATCGTTTTCAATTCCTGTTGCAAATGGCGCTAGAGATGTGTGCCGAGCTCAAGTCGATGGGCTCCTCGCTAGTGTCCATCAAGGAAATGAAGGGCACCGAAGCGCTGGCGAACCTTTGTGCATGTCAGGACAAGGTGATTCAGTGGTTGATGATTGAAATGAAGAATACGGCAAAGGAAGCCGACGCGAGCATTGATGTCCTTCTTGAAGCGCGCAAGGCCCAGGTGGCCAGGTTAGAATACTACCTCACACTCACGGGGTGTGACGACTAGGTCCGTCCCCAATGACCCAAGATTGAGAGGATATCGCGAAGTCGATCGAGAAGCCGACGGCAGACGATCTTCGAACGACGTCCCACGAGAAGCTCCCGCGGCTCCTAACTGAAAAGCCACCGTTCTCGATATCGCGGCGAGTGTCATCATGATCATATCGGACATCAACGAGGCGGCGGAGACCCTTGGCGTCGGAGTCTCCATCGATCCCGTCACATAGAACATGTGCGGCCATGCTGATCACATCCAACGTCATGCGTTTCCAAACAGGACGTCCCAGATGAGGGTCGAGATGTGCGAGCGCGATACCCAGCTCTAGCAGCCGCGGGCCGATTATACGCGGGACACGGAGGCATGGCTCAAGACAAAGTACAGCAGGGAGCAGCTCTACGAGTGGATGGACATCGTCGTCTGGAACCTATACTACTAGACTTATCTCGCTGCTGACGATCTCGCTTAGAAAGCTCAGGCTTCGAGAAGGGCGATCAGCCCGTGTTAGCTGAATACGTGTATTAGCTACTATCGACAATTATATAATAATATAGATCTGCATTGAAAAGTATACAGTTTCTATCTATACAAATCTATCTGGGAGAACTGAATAAAAAGGTGAAAAGAAAAGGGAAACAAAGTCGGACCGAGCGGATGCTGAATAATGTGTAATATATTGGCCGACTTTGGTCGACAGAAAAGAAGCAACAGATTCTATACATAGGTAAAAGATGTGTCGAACTTTCCCCTTCGGCCAAAAAGGTGTCTAGATCTCAATTAAACTGATACGGTAATCTTCTAGGTTAACAAGATGTCTTTCAACGTGCAACTGAGGATCTAAAGGTGCTACCTGAAAAAAAAATGATTGATATAATGCATCCAACTTTTATGTTAAGATCATGAAAACACCTGTTGTTTACGAGGTCCGAGTTCCGTCTTATTTATTGTCTGATGGTGAGGACCACTGGCTTTTGGTCGTTCTTCTTGCCGGAATGCCAACATTTGACGCATCAACTGTAGAATGGCAGCTGTTTTGTCCATGTCAAACTCACTCACTCTAAGCTTTCGTCGATACTGCTGCACACTCTCCTTCAATAAACACTTTAGTGTAGAAGCAGGGTGCAGGTGTATTGGGGCACGACATTTAAGAGAAAGCGGGCACGGTCATCATGGCATATCGATTGATACAAGGAAACAATTTTTTTCCATTCAACAATATCTGTCGTGGTTCCAGCATACACATATTGTTTGACCTTTCTGACCTAGGCGTGATAATATATGCGGATAGGCGTGGGGCTCTTGTTTCGTACGAGTCTTCGCTTCTCGCCCCAGTTGGTACCATGCACGATCAATCCCAATGATGAAATAGGGCGAACAGCGTCTCGAAGCACACCGGATATGTCCCCGCGCAGCAGACGAAACTGGGAATCCAGGAGCCGAAGGACGCCTGTTTGGTGCTGTTTATTTGGTGAATGTAAGGATGACAGGTTGGAAGAAATCCGATCGTAGGCTGCGCCAGATTTAGGAGAACGTGGGCAGAATTCAAAGGTTGGAAATCAAAGAATGATCATTATCGTGGTGTCGACCCAGACCACAGAGCTCAGGGAAATCAACTGTGATGGTGGGATTCCCTGAAACCTGCTGCAAGAGAGATTCTAATGTCCAGAGATCGGCTTTTATTCGTCGTGGAAAGTGCAATGCCGCATCACCCATGCGGACAATATCTCTAATCTTGAGGGTGTTCTCTCTGGCCACGCGGAGATCAGAGATAACATCCATATTGCCAAAATGTCCTAGGTCAAAGCGATTGCACAGCTGCTATACGGCTTTCTTTAGCACCGTTCTGATCGCTGCCCCTTGATGCAAGCTCAGGATTTTGGGGAGCACCGCTGTTACCTTCGATAGAATTTTCCTTACGCTGTTTAGATCGCGATTGTCCCTTTCGGACTTCAATTGGACTAGATAGCCTACTATCTTTTCAAGAAATTTAACTCCACGATAGCCATTGGGCTAAATATATTATAACATTATAGATGGTCCCTACCGCAGCCTCAGGTATAAGGGAATTCAGAATCTCCTCCGTAATTAAACGAAGGAAGTGGACAGCATAAGAATTAAACAAGATGTACCACAGTATTAGCGCGGAGACAAGTCAGCTTCTACAATTTGTCGCACACAAGTGAGGCCCGCCTTAGTCGCCAGGTCGGAGCCGGCAGCATGTCTTGGGCTTCAGGACTGATGTCTGATAAGGAATTTTCGAGGATGTCTTGTATCTGTGCCGGTGACAATTCACACTCTCCCAATCTGGAAAGGAATAATCTCTTGATCCTGGAAGATTGTAGGGACGGTCTGCTTCCATATCACATTTTCAGTATCAAAGCCACATTTCACCTTGTAACATTACATTTCCTAATCCGGGAGTCCCTTTCATTCGCCTATGCACCATAATATTATGATCGCCTCGCCCTTTTCTCCCTTGCCCATGCCGTCTTCCACTACCGCCATCACTCCATGGTCGGAATTAGCGACATGTCACTTCACGTATTGAACTAGTATCCATGAATCTAGGAAATGTATAATTTTCTTCATACACTTAAAAGAAAAGGAGAAAGCAGTTCTCCGACCGCAGCATATAGCGTCGATCAGTCTGTACACAGATTTAATAAACTGGGAAGTAGTTACCTTCATACCTTAGGAACCATTAAAAGCATATCGTAATAAAGCTCTAACAACCATTAGAGCAAAATATTCCTTGCCGCTTGCAAGTCTCCAATCTCCTTCGAAAACTGTTTCTGTTTCCGCCTTATCACTGATTCCTCACCTGCAATTTCCTCGAGCTGTTCTCTAGCAAGATTGCTGACAAGAGATGATGAGAACAGCTTCATAGTGCTCTGCGATCTGTAGACTAAGTAATATTAAATATTGTCAACAAACCACTTTCTAGCTACTTTGTAATAGGATCGAAGGATGCCAGGGAGATCCTGTATTGTATGTTCTGTATTGCTCTTATGTTGCGGACGATAAAGATAATCTACTCACACCAATTTTCCATGGAAGCAATCACTACATACCCTTTCTTCTATTATTCAGTTTAGTCGATCTTGTCGACTGTGAAGGATTAGCAAACTTAGGCAAACAGCATACTCAAAGGCATCGTCATACCGTTTTTCAAGTGCCGTTAAGATAGTGATTCAATGTCATCGGCGTGCCTGGCCGCTCATGAAAAGAAGAAACTCTACTTTCTGAACCACCTTTTGATACTTCTCTAGGAGCTTGTCCATCAGAATGGATAGTGAATTGCAACATACGCGCGGGTCAGTGCAGGCCAGGCTTAATAGCGTGATGATATATCCGTGTACCATGGCAATGATATCACTGACATATCCATCTGAGAGAGCCGTCCACTTTGATGATTGTTTTTTCATTAGCGTCGAAAGAAGAACGAACTAGAATATTCCAATCTCAAATCCGAGTGAATCACGATATTGTTCCTCAATCCATGGACATATGTCTCCGCGGAGAGGCTGCACAGCTTCACCTGACTCTGATCTATGTCAGGTATATTGTCTAGTCTTCTTGTCGCCAAAAAGTTAGATCCAGAGGTTTCGTTCCGATCTAAAGCAATAGACTCCGATATATCTGATTCCTGAGCAGCGTCGATTCTGAAGTCATATTCGTGGCTCAACAGAGATATATCATCGGCGAAGAGGTCATGTCTGCTAACAACCCTCGTAGCCAGTCGAAGGATTTCATCTTTCTCAAAATCATCATGCGAACTATAGTTCAAATTAAGTGCATGAGATGTGATGCCTTGAAATAATAAAATTATATCAAGTAGATAACTTGTTTGCTGCTCGGAGTCTGACGTTCTGCTCCAAGTGTCTGGAGGTGGTCTTGACAGGCTTTCAGCTTCGCTGATCTCAGACCGTACCTATGTTTATTGTCAATGATAAAGCACTCTCCAGAAGGTAGGCATGGTTACCGGTGGAAAGGCTCTGCGAGCGTTTGTGTGACATCGACATTCCCCGGTATAATTGTGAGTATTGTAGAACGAATATACCCTTGTACCATATCACGGACCATGGCTTTGTCGTCTTTCGTAGTCAATCCCGGCGTTGTCTTCCCAAAGATACCGGGCACATCAATTACACTGAGGTTATCTTTTTTGAGGCCACAAATCTCCAACCGTAGAATACTAGTGGAGGAGGCAAGCCATCGTCTTTGGTTGTTGAAAGTCCCATCAGAACGTGAGCCTAACAGATTATCTATAAGCTTCAAATTTGTCTCATCGATTCTGCTCACCTCTACCATGGCCTTCGAGAAAGATTCTGCCGCCGTGGATTGTATATCTGGAGCCACCCATTCCCTCAGCTGTGAAGCACTTGCTATCTATGTTGGGTTCGGGAATTATAGAAGCCGTGATCGTTCTTTCAGTCCCTTCTTCCGCCGAAAAAATATTTGTGTGGCAAATCTCGTGCAAAGACCGCTGTCTCGCGGGAAGCTAATCTCGTAAGCCCTTCCAAGACAGGACTTGTACCGCTTGATTGGTCTCCAACTACAACTAGCTGGGGAAGATCGACGCATTCGCCCACATTGCACGAACAGTCTATCGATCTTGTCCAGCAGGGCCGGATCTGCAAGCGCTTGGTTCTCATTCACGTTGTAAGTCATCATATCAAACAGGGCCAGGATCTTTGGTACGTAAAAGTTTCTAAAGATACCGATTGACTATACGTACTTATATATCTCAGCCTCCATTAGGTAGAACGAAGTGATAGCAACAAGACCATCCAATTTTCCCCCTGACAGTCTGCATCTGTGTCGCGCATCCGTAAATTTTGTATCCAACAGGCCGACATTCTCACGCAGCGAATGTGGCCCCGGGTATGTGGTCAGGGTGTCTGCATGCATAAGGTACCCAGCATGATTGACCAGAACCTGTAAAAAAAAAAAAAGAAAGAAAGAAAGAAAAAGGGGGGGGGTTGTTTCGCACATATTTGTCAGCATTTTCCTCGTCAAGGGGTGCATTCTCATATTTATGATGATGCCTTTAGGAACCTGCTGCCCTGCTAAGCCCTAATCTCTTGAGGGTTTCGTGTACCAATTTTCGAGCGTTTATCTCGATAGACACCTAGGTAGAACTGCGCGAGGGTTGTAAGGGACTCTGTATGGGCGTAACAGGAGAGAGAAAGAGAGAGAGTGTGTGTATGCGTGCAAAACTATCAGCTTCAACAAGGAAAAAGTCCGCAAATCAAAGCCAGCCAGAAAACTTGCAATGCGAAAGCTACGATTATGACTTAGTCGAAGGTCAAAGAACCGCGATGCCAAAATCGAAACTGGCTTCCAGCTCTGACAGACCAAACGTACGTCCAGACCCTATCTCCAGGGAGTTGTACGGAGGGTTGCGGTATAATAATGCTACTTCACATCTTGTTCTTTCAGCGCACGGAATGGGGGATATCCATATCCTGCTTTCACTCCAATATTTCTCCTGCCCAACTCTATGATTTTACGCCGATTCCGGATAACATCTACCTCCTTTTAACGGCCAAAATTTTATCTCTGTGTCTTGCTTTCTGTCTTATTTGAATTGGACTAGCACAAGTAGCCCGACACACTCTATGCCACAGAGAAATAAACCTTGCCCTTTGTGGGCAGAGAGTTTGCACCAATTGCTGTCAGGCTCTATTGCCAACCAAGGCCGAATATCGAAAGCCCAACGAAAGCCAGGAAACAGTACACGCTGGCCACCAAAAAGGAGTAGCCACTATCAAGGACAGCTAGACAGGTCACTACCAAACACGGGCCCGTCGAGATGGCGGAGAGTGAGTATGAGGATACGAGGGGTGACACCTATGAAACCGACACGGCGGTCGACCAACAAGCAGGGTTTTTGCCCCTGACGGCGTAAATCTAGATAAAACAGCTGGCTCGTTTTTGTAAGTGAAGCACCTGACCTATTCACCTCTACCACCCTTGTCCTTCTGTCTTACATTATGATTGGTTGAATATCTTTTTATTTTCAAGGCAGGTTATGTGCCAAATGTCCTAATCCAATGTCGGTATGAGCTAGTATCACCGATCAAATAAGAATATGGATCTGGATTGAAAAGGATAAATCTCTTAAGGTCTCTAACGTCCCAACGCTAGTTGATGGTATCGGCGGCCAAAAACGGCAGCCCACCGAGGCTGTTTTAAATGCCCTTTTAGCCAGTAGGATCACGTATTAATATTAGTCATCGGATCTCATGTGGCTTTTTGCTCAGTATACATCACTTAGCGCTCACTCCCTACTCACCCCTACTTAGTCCACGCTCCCGGAGCACTCCTGGAGCACTCACTAATCAACTCACCTCTTTTAGTCTGCTCAGGACACGTTAAAATTGCACTATGGGCCCTTCCATCGCTTTCGCCGCGCATAACCCCCCATATGGTAATGAGGGCGGCTTACTACACTCCATATAGGTATAGAACCTAACATTTCTTTTATTTAGGGACAGCCGGGACATTCGAAACTTCCTCTCTTTTCCTGTTGTGGAATTCAGGGGAAGTTATGCGCCGGGAGCTATTCTATCAGCTACAGGCCAACTAGCCTAACTAGGAAGTAGATGTCATTCAGTGGAAACACCAGGAATCGCAGTATCTCAATCGACTGAGCCTACTAAGCGGTTCCCTATATCCTCATTAAGGTGTTCAACTATCTAAAGGATTCAGGGGTTGAATCGATCGTCAGATACCCCGCACCGCCAAGTCGGGCGGATTATAGTGTTTCCGTAACATTTCCCTTTACTATTTTCTCGTAACTGATCTTTTGCTTATGGCTTTCTGCCTTTATCTTCTTGTCTTTTGTTGCTCACTCCAATTGAACAGCCTTTCTTTCAACAGGAGCCCGTGAACAACGGGACCGTCTCCAACGGCACTATATTTGGAGTTAGCACCATCCCGGCACGCGTCACCGGGGACACAGACAAGCAAAACGAACTCGAGGGAGGCCGTAGAAACCCGTCTCTTCGGCGCAGGATAATAACCTGCTTGAGGGGCAACAGATTGAACAGGCCAACCAGATAATTACGGCTATGCAGTCGACCAGGCTACACCGCTCGCAGCGGCTAGGGGATCTTGCCTCGATTATGACAGACCATGACCGACTAATACGCCCGCAGAAGAGAAAGCGCGTGGACGACATGCGAGACTTGGAAACAATTGAAGGCGCGCACCAGTAGCCGCTCCTCCTACCTGCGCCGTTGGCCGGGATGCCGCAACCGGAGGATAGCGAGGGAGAAGAAAGATCAGCTATAGAGCTAATTGACGCTAACATGGAAAACAGCTGCGAGATAACGCGCACAAATCCCGGGAGTGTGTCATGGCGACCTTTCCCCCGAGACAAGAGGGTCTTGAAGGCGGATGTAATGGCTATCCAAGAGCCATGGGCCAACCGGATAACCGAAACAACACATTAACTTATTTACCCCAGAGCCAGGAACTACGAAGGCGAAGAACACACCCGGGGTATCTCTTCGTGTCTAAAAAGATTGATCCAGCGAGCTGGACAGTGAGAACTGTCTCCTACTATGGTGGAAGATATACAAGAGCCGGGGGGGTAATCTATATGTGCATAACATATACATTAAGCCGCGGAGCGGAAAAGTGGAAAGACTGCGCCAGCAACTGCAGTATCTTCGCCAACACGACAGGGACGCCGAGCAGGTAGCCCTAAGGGATCTTAACGCACATCATCCCGCACGGGGGTCCTGGGACGAGGATCGACTGAGAGGCAGAGGAGATCTTAGAGGCCACGGACGAGTATAATTTGGTGCAGACAACCGAGGAGGGGACTGTGACCCGGGAGCGACAAGAGCAATCGTCTACAATTGATTTGACCTTTATACCTATTAGTGCACCACACCAGTAGAACAATGCACACCGATAGAACAAAATTGATGCTCCCCCATCATCTATCGACTTTCACCTTGAGTATCTATCCAAAGAACCTGATTATCTTGTAGCGCTGCCACTGCTGCATCAGAAAATATAGGATTCTCCCCTGTAAGCGCCATGGTGGCAATTAGCCGCATACTTTTTTCCCATTGCTTACCCAATTTCTTCTTTTGTATCCATGCCCTTTGGTGACACCCACCGCTTCCGCTTTTGGTTGCACCACAGTTAACCGGAACCCACTAAACACCGTCATATTTTGAAGAAATCGTACAATTACTCAACCAACTAGCTAGTTATCAATAAAAAAAGGCTCTCCCTGCTCTCTCGCTTGCATCTCATTCTCAATTGCCCGCTGAATATCCTCCGCAGGCCTCTGTGTGGGTTTAAAACCATTCGCCTTTTTAAACTGCTTAGCCAGCTTCCTCTTCTCCGCAGCCATCTCTTTCTCCTTTCTAGCACGAATTGATCGATTTGCATCGCGAGGCTTTAATATACCATCTTGGCTAAGCGGCTTAACCTGTCGCTTAGTATATTGGCGACGTACTGGCTCTTGTACATATCTGATTCGCCGAATCGTATCCTGGGTCATGGCAAGCTCCTCAAGCTTCTCACGCTGGTGAGCGAGGATTCTGGTAAGATCTCGCTGCGCTTTCTCCGATAGAGAATCGAGATGCTTTATTATCTTTGCCTGATTCTTCTCGAGCGCTTTAATAGTATTTGGAGGGCTATTTTCCACTCTAGAAGACGAGAGATTTGGTGGTGGAGATGGTGTATGTATAGCCGACCGAAGTTCTGGTGCATGTAGATCAGGAATTACTAGCTAATTTGTAAGATTTTTAATAATCTTACTACCATCAACCGGCCAGATTCCACGATCTTTAAAAGATTCACGAATAATTCGTTGGCTAAAGGTCTTTGATCGAATCGGGCCAATTATCTGTAGGAAATCTGCCTTCCCGCACGGCTGGCCACCCCAGAAAGATAGCTCATTATTCATAAGCCGAAATTGCTGCTTATAATTCAAGAAAGGCTTGCCGTCAAGTGGCTGGCAAAGATGTGTTGAATGAGGTAGAAACCCGAAGGGGATAATTGAATTATCCTCGCATTTCTGTAGAAATTCGAGGGTAAGATGCGCGCCATGGCCATCGAATATAAGATAGCGCTTTTCTCCCCTTTTCGTACGGTCGGCAGTAGCAGTAATAAAATAGCCTAGCCAGGCTAGCGCTAATTCATCAGAAATCCAGCCATTTGGTGAGAGTGCAGTGCAAGTATTATGTGGAAGGTATTCGCTACCATAAAACCAGGTCTCCATAAAGTTCTTCCCGCTGCTTTTAAATATAAAAAACGGATCCATAAGCCAGCCATCAGCACTAATACATTCGACGGCAGTGATAGTCTCGCCTTTCTTAGTTTTAGCAAGGTCAGGGCAAGATAATTTAGAACCGATAACCTTTCGCGATTGTCCTTGACCAGGTTGGAAGCCGCAGTCATCAAAGTTATATACTAGCCGTGCGGGGACACCACGGAGAAGAATTGCAAGCTGGTCATACCAGTGCGCAAGAAACCCTGCATCTTCGGCTTGGATTCGCTTCTTCTCTTTAGTCTTCTGCCTCACTGGGGCAAGATTTAGGTGCTTTGGGAGACGTGCTTCAAAGCGATACGCCCACATTTTGCTAACCTGTCTATCCCGGCCCGCTCGCTCAAGTGCGCGATTCGCCCACGCCTGGATAACCCCCGCAGTGGGTGGTAGATTCCAGCTATACATTTTAACTATCTAATTAGTCAAGGCTTTCTCCTGGTATGGCGAAAGGGCATTTTTCAGCGGTGTAGTGGGTGTAGGAGGCGATTTAGCCTTTTTAACGCGATCGGCCAGGGTAGTGCGAGACACGCCCAATTCACGCGCAATCTTCGCAATATTTGGCTTCTTTTGGGCCAGAGCCAATTTGCAGGCTTGGGCCATGCGAGATTCATCAAAATCGGCAGATTTGGTCATGTTGGGTGGTTGAAATAGCTGGTTGTAAGCGAATCTTCAAAATATGACGGTGTTTAGTGGGTTCCGGTTAACCGTGGTGCACCCAAAAGCGGAAGCGGTGGGTGTCACCAAAGGGCATGGATACAGCCTCTTTCTCTTTTATAGCCTTTATTGATCGATTGGCATCTTTTATACTAAGTATACCGGAGTCGCTAAGCTTTGGAATCTCTCTTAGTAATTTGACGCTTCCGAGAGACTTGTATCTCTCTTACCTATATTCGGCTAACTATACCGCTCATCATACTAAGCGCTCCTCTGCTGTTTCTTTATATCAGTGGCGGTTCCGACCACCCACCGCCTTCCGCCGGTTAGGACTATTAGTATTAAATTTAGCATTAATATCTTCGTGAGCTTTCTCTTTTTTTTTTTTTTTTTTTTTTTTTTTTTTTTTTTTTTTTTCAGATTTAAAAGAAAAATTTCGGATAATTTGTTGGTTAAAAGTCTTGTTTCGTATGTTGACGATATCAGCGAGAAAATCTGCCTTACTTGCGGGGTAGCCCACCCCACTGAGATGAAACCAGTCCAAAAGTCTGGTAGATCAGGGTGATCGTACCAGCTTTCGATAAACTTTGTGCCTTTAAAAAATAAACAACGGCTGCACTATCCATCCATCAGCAGCGATACATTGGATCCGGCTGGGAAATTGTGTTAATACAAACTCAATCGCACCGATCACGGCACGGACAGAATCGAGATCACGGAGTAGACTTTGCCTCCACTCTCGGCGATGGAGCTGGGCCGCCTGCATCGAAAGGAAGGCTTGTCCAGGAAACGCCCTGTCCCATCCATTACTGGAGATCGCATTGTTGCGGATAGATAGAGTGAATCACCGCCATGGCACATTTGTGCTCACCACAAGGGCCACATCAATTGCCAGTGTATTTGGATTATGTGAAACAACAAACCCCCTGGCCCCTACCTCATGGATCGTTGTATTCAGCATGGACGAGGAAAGATCTGTCCGATTCCAGCAACTGCCGGATGCTTGCACCTCACAGGTTACGTAGAAAACTCCATTCGATCCGACTGAGAAGAAGATCGCATCTCCTTCAGCCACCTGGAGCACCTAAAAGTCTTGCTGTGCGCCCCTCGCGAATACATGTTTTTAGTTTTTCATCAACTCCGAGTGCGCCGGACCTTGGTGCTGATTTTGGTGCCATGTTTCTGGTCAACACAGGCTCGAACAAAGATACTGTTCGGTGTCAATATATAGAGAACGTGGATTCTCTCTGCTCCTGCGGAAATATCTTCCATTCCAGGCTCTTATCGGACAGAGTTGTTGTCTGCATTTTCCGGGGTCCCTTCGTCGATAATATTTTGACTTCCTGTACGGTTATGCCGAGAAATAAATGCACATGGCGAGCTTCAAGGAACTCGGGAAGTGTAGTATGTTGGGTTGGACCCGCGTTTACTGCTCAGCTTCTTATATTCGCTGTTCTTTTATCTGTGCTTGTTTGGCTTGCTCTCGGAGTCGCTCCTTTTCTCGTAGTCGTTGCTCTTTTTAAGGCGCCGGCGCAACACCCGCATCTCCCCGACAGACATTCTGATTGCTGTTGGATGAGTGGCCATCACCAACCTGGTTTGTGATGGAGTATTTTGGGGGGGGCGCCTGCCTGGCAGAAATCCATAACCTTAATAGAAATGATTGTTCTCCGTAGATTACAGCCAACGACTTTGCCGCTTAGATCTCATCCGTTGCTCCAGTAATCCGCTGCCATTTTGGCTGGTGGGTACTAAAACAGACAAATTAGTGTCCTACTTTCCGTTTCACGAATCCGTCGCTTTTGCTGATTGGTGATGGTAAAGATCAGAACGAAGCGTAATTAACGCTTCGTACGCTTCGTTCTGAACAACAACACTAGCTTCCCCTTTGGGGCCCTTCTTTGCAACGTAAGATGGGCAATGGATATAAAGCATTTCGGTTAATAAGACCTATACAATCCTCACAAAGTACATGCCGACTTTCACTTGAAACGTCTCAGAGTCCACATAGGTCGTCCTTCTAGACCACTCTTTCGGCAGGTGTCACCTCGTCTTCTCTCATCCCCGTCTAACTACAACCTAGACGGATTGCAACGTCTCTCACCAAAATTTTGTGACCTCACACCGACTTTTCGCCTAATTTTCATTCCATGCGATATTATCAGGACTACCAAAAGACCAGTTGGTCCACCCGATTATTCTCTCAGTGTCGATTATTTCGCCTTGTGATGGGTGAGTAGAGGTAGAAAAATACGTATCCAAGAGTGATTCAGGCCCATGCGGTAATTGAACCTGGTGGATGTATTTATTGGACCTCGGCGTGAATTCATTCTGTCAACCTATCGAACTCAGTGGTATAATATGTACATACGGAGCTATGCTTCAAAAGACATGAGCGACGCCAGAAGACTTGGCTGTAATGCCACCACACCGATTCCTATACTAATTTATATAACCTGTAAGACAGGCGTTCCGGGTGCAAAAAGATGCAACTGGAGTAGATGTATATTGTCCGAGGTCGATTCAACCTCCTCGACCCTGGTGCCAGATAGCTGTGCCTCAATATCCGGAAATGCTTGCTCTTCGTCAAAGTCCTCCCGGATCCAATGTCATAAGGCTCAGATGGCTCACTCCCGGAACTTGTCCCCTGATAGCCAATATTCCTGGAGATCAGCCAAATCACGTCCTCAGACGCATTCCTTGCACCACCAAGCCAGAGACATTTAACGCGGACCAGTCCCTTCAGCAGTAGGAGCCAGACGACCATCACCCCTGTTCTCCGCCGATCCTAATGAACTATGACCTGTATGGTGCCTAATCAAGTAGGTGCACAATCCCGCTAGGGCTAAGGTGCGCGATATGAAGACGCCTCAGGTCTCCCGCGATAAAAATGATGCAGAAGTGATTGATTGAATCCGTTCAATCTCCGTTCTTCGAGCCCACCCCACCGAGCCGCAAGCCTCCTTCTATCCGTGATCCCACATGCATGAGGTTAAACACAAAGCCCCAGCGGAAACGGAGATTATCACGCTAGCAGCTCACATACTCGAGGAGGCCCAAGGGCTCAAACAACGACCCACCAGCCCATGCTGAAAGACATACTCGGTGCCCTTCAAAGCCATGGAAGCACGGCGACTCCGACTCCAGGATTCAGCACCGGAGTTCACGATACGGTGGATTCCCACGCACGTCGGTGTCCCCGGAAACGAGGCGGCCGATGAGGCCGCCAAGGAAGCTGCAGCTGACGTGGGCAAACAATTCCGTAGAGGAATTATATGGCTAGCGGCCGAGGCCAATCCCGCGATGCGTCCACATATACAGACACGTTGGAAAAAACAGTGGGAGACAGAAAAACAGGCTAAGCCGATACCTACGGCAGCTGATCAAGGCTTCGAACAAGTCTACGGCGAGGCTCTACGGCGGCTTACCAAAGTGTCAGAATAAAGCTAGTCCATATTGGGACATCACGTGAATATATATACCCAATACTCCTCTCAGAGGGGTTGGGCTGACAATCCTTCTGAATACAACCACTTCAGACCCCCCAATAAATCAAACACAAAGCCGTACGCGTCTGTTATCATGCATATGCGAAACATTGAAAATTCAATTAGCGAACTTCCTCCACAAGATCAAAGCTTCCGAGAGCGATCAAAAGAAAGATTGCAGACGGTGAAGCATGTCCTCCTAGAGTGTCTGCTGCATACTGTCGTACGCAAGGAGGTGCTAAATAGGATCGCCGCACATAGGATTCAGGTCCACACATCTGGCTATGACGCACTGATGTCCAACCCGCAGGCGATACGCTACATGCCGAATTCATGGGGGTGCTCGGCCAGTTCTAACACTTGATGTCGTGGACATCGCTGTGTCAAGCCCTACCCGGACAAGACGCTCGTCCTAGGAGGCGTCTATAGTACTGCGACCGACTGTCTGGATGGGGGCATCGTGCAAGTCTTCTGACCTCAGCACGGGTCAGTTCCAGGATGAATACGATACAGAGAAATGGAATGACTACAAAGTGCCTGATCTAGTATCCGCACGCATTGGCGGGAGTACGTCTTGTCTGTCTCTTCGTAACTATATGTATCCGCATAGATATACTAACGATCACAGTGCGCAAGGAGATGCCGACCAGAAGGCGTCCAAGTCGTGGACCAGTTCCTTCCTCAAGGACATCTTCGCCTCCTGATACACCAAAACTATCTCCTCGTGGTATCCTACAACCGCACCGACAACGGCAGCACTTCTACCCGCACCGTCTCCGCCGTGCCGACAAGAAGTCCACACTTGGCGGCCCGGTGCCATAATCAGTGTCGTCCTGGGGCTGCTGCTCGTCGGGAGTGCCGTTGCCCTCTGGTGTTTCCGTCGTCGTCGTCATGCGCGCCGTGGATCGCAGATGACGAGCGAGGGCAAGAAATCGCATATCATGCGATGGATGTACGCGGACAAGCCGGGGATAGAGGATGGGCCCAAATTGACGGGCACGACGGCGTCGGTAGTTACTAAACGTAGCATCCGAATAAGTCCGCCGATCGATCAGTCCGTCGTCACAGCCACTTCGCCGCGAACCATCGAGGCAGACAGCAATCTCATCTACGAGATGCACGGTATTCTCCCTCCCTACTTATGTATTGATATATATCTGACTGCTAGACCACAGTACCGCCCCTCCCGTTGAACTGTCGACCCCGTTCAACAACCCCTCGCCCAGTCCGACGGCGAGCGATGCCTCCAGCTACGGCTTCGTCTCGCCCCTATTGACCACTTCAGCCAGAGAATTTGATTCCGCGCCCAACCGACTAGCGCATCACTAACAGTGTCCAGCCTCTCCAGTACGCGGCCCTTCCTCGTGGGCCATGTTGGCGATCGGGAAGGGCCGCGCCAGCCGCATCGGCCCAGCCAGGTGTCTGACGCCTCAGAGGCCACCTTCAGTTCCGAGAACCGGCCAGCCACCGAACCGATAGGCCTGGCGGCCATGGAATTATATGCTGAAGACGATGGGTAGGATTTGAATTGCACGGACAATGCATGCGACGTATTTTCTACATCGTGTTTACAGCATTCATCGACTACAAATCCGCTGGTGTCTGCTGCATCATTCACATGCCATTCCTATTACTGTCGTCTAGTAAATGAATTGGTGACTGCCCCGTCCTAGAGGCGCCATTGTCCAGGAGCTCTCACACACGGTAATAGAGGTAAAGCGCAATAAGATTAATCGCAAGCACTCAGTCCGATGACTCCGATCTACAGTATTAAGACTACATCAAAACGGCTTCGATAAGTGTACAACCACATCCTGATCTGTCCATATTTTCACGGTAGATAGTGAAGCCGGACAAACGTTGTTACCAACTTCTGCAAGTCTGCCTATCTCCCTCGAGTCAACCATTATGGCATTCGGCCCCTGTCAACAAGTTAGAATAGTATTCTCCAAGATCAATACAAACTAAATCTCGACATACTTCATGACACAGATAAACACCTGCCTCTTTCCATGTAGCAATATTGGAGCAGCCGGTTTTGTACCGGTAGCTGAACTGGTGCTTCTGAAGGAAATGTATAGGATGAATGATTTCATATTTCTGAATATCGTACTTTGTCGATTGGCAGCTGATCCCTGTCTTGGTAGGTGTCAGTACTAACTATGATGTATTAAAACATATTTTCTCTTACTATCTTCAATTCCCCATCACTGATTACATCCGTTGTTGCCAGTAGATATTGTGTAAGAATTTTAGGGTTCATTGCGTCCAGTGCAAAATTAATCGTGACAGGCGGAACTAGGTTGGTAAATAGGACCACTATTTATGTGGATCCGCAATTAATAATTGACTAATTTTTCTCGGACTTTATGTAGTCCCTTTCCTGTTGTGAGCTGCTTTTAACCGATGTCGCCTTGCGCAAGCCTTGTTTGGTTAAAAAAGGAAAAGGGGAGGGAGGGTTTAAAAGGAAGTGCGGGTAAAGAAAATAGAGGCAACTTAGCTTTATCCGCTTCACTAATGATCACTTACGATTGTTTATCCTAAGTTTCCCTGTCCTCCTGGCGGTAGTCTTGATGTTACAGTACAATTATAGTAAATACCCGACCCAAGAGTTATTTCAATCAATTCTCTCATCTACTTCTACGAGTGCGAGATCACAAAATTGATTTTGTTCCAATTTTCCTTTAGGAGTAAGTCATTTGAAATAGTGTCGAACTAGATATTCCCTGGCAGCTATGCGGCTCTGAAAGCGCTCCATCGGACTCGATTAGCCTCTGGACAGGAGATCATACGGGAATGCTTAGAGCTGCTCCGTCGGTGTGAAGGGCAAAAAATCTGGGTGACACTGCGGTGGACCCTGGCCCATCAGGGCATGCCTGGGAATGAGGCAGCTGACCAGCTCGCCAAGAATACAGCGCAACGAGGACCCTTACAAGAACAACAACTAGTCATGCTGTAATGGCCTACTAAGCGCAGGATCAGGGACGAGTCAAAGGCAAAAGTGTCCAAGGGCATGGCAACGGGCAAGGGCAGGACGACCAACTAAGCGACTGCTCAAGGCGCCAGAGAAGGGCGTCCTGCGGTGCTGGGGAGCCTCCGAAAGGTAACCAGCTAAGTGCTTATACAAGTGTTTATGGGGAGAATCAGCCGTATAAAATTTCGCGAACCGAACTGGACGACCAAACGCCCAAACATCTGCTTATGGCATGTCCAACTCTGACCAGCCTGCTAATGTAATTACGAAGGGAGCTCGACAGAAAGATTATACCGGTGTCTAGATGGAGGCTAGGAATCGCTGATGCGAGGGACAAAGGCAAGCGTAGTAGTGGCGGACTTTATCAGAGCACCGTTTTTGCAATCCAGTGTAAGAATCGAGAACACTGAGGGATAAATAGACAGTACGGACGGTATTCGATTCGGTGGAAGGACACAGTCCCTCGATATATAGCGAATTGATCGCTGGATATTGTTCGATTTTCTGGGGGTCTGAAGTGGTTGTATTCGGAAGGATTGTCTGCCCAAACCCTCTATGAGTGTATATATATTCACATGATGTCCCAATCTGGACTAGTTTATTCTGACAGATATCTGTCAAATAATATGGCCTTTGGTGGACCAGAATCATGTGACTAGATAGGGTAAAACCTCCGCGGAGCACACAACGAAAACAACAGAATAATCAACGCAATCAAGAAGAGCCCAACCAGCTCAATTCATTCAAATAAGACCTTTTCGCCAATCGTACTCTATTTCCTCTTCAGGATTAGCCGTATATCTGACAATATCCAAATCACACATTGTGGTTGTGGTTGTGTGCCAAGCGGAAGCTAATCACGGCCCGATGGCGATTCCGCCCGTCGGGAATCCCGAAAACAGCCCATGGATGCCTGAAACCTCAGCAAGGAATAATGACAAGCCTAGGCTGGCACCAGCCCATAGGGTCAGGACAAGAACACATACACAAAGCACAGCGATGTCACTTCTGGATTTTAACGTGCCAGATAATACCAGTAATCGGATCACCAACCTAAAGAAAACCATCGCACACCAAAATATTATCATTAAATCGGCCAGAGCAGATATCCAAGAAATTAAAGCTGGACAGCAAGATCTGTAAAAGGAAAATACAAAGCCACAGGAAAAGATACAAATCCTTTAATCCTAAACTAAAGTGCAGTCCCTATCTACCCCTAAGTTATGGCCGCACTTGCAGCCGGCCCGCCCCTACACTATCCCAACACAAACGTTCCACGTCAGGGCCTGGGCCGAACCCTGCCTGAGGCACAAGACATTATTCACTGTTGAACCCACAACATAGAGATTTTCCCACATTTCCTATACTGTATGACGGAATTCTTTCTTCCTTCCTTCCTTCCTTCCTTCTCTACATTTGATGTTTCGTTAGATCGCCACTTTAGATATAATCTATCCATTTACCAAGGTGTACAGAATATCACAGGTTGGTGTCCTCGCGTTGTTTTGGATGGCTTCATCAATAGTCTAATTAGTCAGGTGGTATTGAAATATAGAGCTCACCGCTCGATAAGATTTTAACGTAATAATTGGAACGACTTAACGAAGTTACCTGGTTATACCACAGTATGTGCTGGGTAAGCTTTTGGACCACTATGCTGAGCCCCTTTCTCTGAGCTCCGTGAAAGACACACCGCTGGTGGTTTCCATGGTTGGATTCACCGTGTTCACGTTCATAATTGGACTTGCTCCGAGCCTCCCTGTTCTTCTGATTTTCAGATGCTTTGCGGACCTTTTTGGTGCCTGTCCCTAACACTCGCCAGCGCTGTGTTAGCAGACCTTTCCGCTTCTCTGAAATGAAGGGCGGTAGTGAATGAGAGGGAAAGAGTAGGACTCCGAAGGAGTAGGTCAAGTAGACACTCTTAGACAGTTCGGAACTTGTGGGCCCTGAGCCCACCCACAAGTTCCTGGTAGGAGAGAAGTCAACATTCACTTTATGCAACCGCGCTCCGCGGTCTGCAAGAAGGTTGTTGATTGTCTATTACCTCTTTGAACGAGGACTTAAAAGTCCATAATCGCAGAGCATGAGGTGTCTGTAAATATCCGCAGCCTGGTTGATGCTTACTTGTCGCTGCCGTTCAAGATGCTGGCGTTTGACCAGATTGTGCCGTTGATATCGAGCAATTATATATAGCCTGATATACTGGCTTCTAAGCGCGTACTATGTGATTTTCCAGCAAATCCACGACCTCTGACATTGGGGGGTTTACCATACATCGCTATTTTGGTTGGCCAGTACTTAGGAGCCTTCGCGGTACTTGCATCTCAGCCATGGCTCTCGGGTAGATTGAAACAGAAAAATAAATCTATGGCCCTGATGGCATTTCCCCATTGCTATTCCAGGGGCGATTCCCGTCGGGCTTTATGGCTAGGATGGTCCGGCTACGATCATACTCTCCCATGGACTTTTCCCAGCACATCTGGCCATTTTATCGGATTTGGACAGCTGGCCATGTTCCTCCCATCGGTCTCATACCTGGCCGATGCGCACCCAACTAGGTAGTGTTGCCACTGGCGCTTGTTGGTGGGATGCTTACTCAGAAAGGCATAGGGTAACATCCGCACTGGCAGCTCACACCTTGCCGCGGTCCATCACAGGCGCTGCAGTCGCACTTTTTTCCGTCTCTATGGTGGGTTCTGCGCCCCCAGTACTGGAAAGAACAATCTAAGTAATGCAGTTTGAAACCTTAGGTGTAGGGTGGGCCTGCACTTCTGGGATGTGTTGGTATTCTCCTGGTCACTGATCCACTTATTTTCTATCTATAAGGTGACCACGCTCTAGGGAATGATACATACCAATACTCGTAGGCTGGCTTGTTAGAGGTAGTTCGCCGATACATTTTGAGCAGATATGACTACTTGGATGATAACTTTCTGGTACGATGTTTGACTGTGAATAGTGACAGCGATGTACATACAAAACCCACAGCCGAACTGAATACAAGTACTAGCTATATTTAGGTAATAAAATTATATTAGCCACTATTCCGCTATAAATCTTAATTATACATTCCAAACTAAGCCCGGGGCAAGAATACTAAAAGTAGTGGTACTATGTCAAATCTCGTGGTGAAATTCTGAGGAATACTGGGTTGCACATATTCATTTTCCTTCTCCAGAAGGCATCTCCATTCCCAGAACCGCCAGCCACTAAATTTAAGTCCAATGCCAAAAAGGTACAGTAGAAATTCATACACTGAGTATCAGACACGACAGCTCCTAGGCCTGCTCGAATTCCCGGAGCACATGAGATCCCAGTGTCAGGATCCTCCGCCGTGGCAAACGGGCCCAATATGCCAACAACCTGCAGAGGGAATCGGAATGGCAATCCGTTAACCAGGATAGACACTGCAGGAGTTGCTGCTGTTCATTGGCAAACTGTGCGAAATATGTCTCGACACGAGCAACAAGGTCCCCTTTTTTGTGCTTCGCGGCCAAGGCCGCCCACGGTAATACCCGTAAGCAATACTCGTAGCGGTGACCTCTAAGATACCACCCAATGATCGTCTTCAGGGAGTTAACGATGATGTGGGATAGATCTGGGTGCTGGAGTAAAGCCGAACGAGAGATGAGCTCAGCGGAGACTACAGGCCCCTTTTGGTAAACCCACTCGGACTGCAAGCCCGTGAAGGTCGTTGGTAGTCCACGGCGTATCTCAACGATAGAAACATTAGGTAGCCATTCCCGGAGATTGGCAATGTCCGGCGGTGAGCAGTGGCAGTTTGTCAACTTCAATCGTTGAAGAAAACTGAACTTCGTGCAGAGGTCCTGTGCCCATAGATAGGATGTCGATGACTGAGGAACGGTGGTGGGTAGAGCAGGGCGTGAAAAAATACCCCGCAATCCTTCAATTTCCAGCTCTTTCAGGGTGCTAGGAAGCCTCGGCAGTGCCTGAAGGCCGCCGTCCAGGTACCAATCCCCGAAATTGATCGAGCAGGATGGCACCCCTGACACTGCGATGGCATATCGCAGCGACCGACATGCCTCGGCCTTCAAGCGGACGATGGGCGTAGGTGGTCGACCTACCGATGACCAATCTAACGCAGAAGGATAAATTTCAAAAGAGAGCCATTTGGCGCACTCATTGAGCCCGAGCATATCTGGGCGAAGCGGGCTCTGCAATGGCCTGACCTGGATCAGAGGGCCTCCTTCCTCCACAGCTTGCTGAAGCCGATCCAGGTCTGCACCGACTGCGGCCGATTCCTCACTCCGGTATACCAGGAGAGCCGTATCGTGTCCCAGTTCCAGCACCTGGGTAGGAAAGAATGTCAGAGGAATCTGGTCACATTGCACATGTCGGCGACAACGCAGATCCCCACGGAACAGATACACCTGGATAATGCCGTGCTCCTGGAGGAATTCCATTGCGTTGGCTGACAGAGACACGAGTTGGCTGGACGCCTTTCGGAAAAATCAAAAGTGCTCGCATGTAGCACCCGCATTTGACGTGGTATAGGATCTCTGTAAACGTAAGGCCGTTGGTATTCGTTGCAAAAAGGCCATTTTTTCCCTCTTGTTTCTTGAACTATCCTGTTTGATTAAATAGCTATTGTAGGGAGCTGGCCGCAGATGCCCCACAGCCTTTCTGCAATGGTCGTAGTGTTTCCATCGGACGAATTTGTGATCACCGCCATGAGATACCCTGCCTGTTGCCTGTTCGTTGCCGGTTATTCTCTCAGATGTATTACGAAAATTTGCCTTGGACATACAGTAGCTGATCACCCATGTAATAATGTAATAAGGCTTATCGTCCGGAGTAATAACTACAACTGCATACATGTTCTCATACGGCTGAATCAACGTATGCGATTTTCCTTAGTTAGTATAGATCAGCCTTCTACTTCCTTGACTTCAAGTCCTATAAGCTCTATACCGAAAGTTAGGCGCAGTGGCCTGGTATTCCTTAGATATATTAGTGTTTTTACCTCAACTTTTACATTAACGGGAACAAATATTAAAATAAAATAAAAACGAGAGAGACGACATGGAATATTCAGAACCTATATTGGGCCAGCAATCCTACACACGTAAGCTTTCAAGTCCTACACCATTGGGTGTGACCTCCTATTATGAAATAAAGTGATGCTTGAGCAAAAATCCTGAGCATGTATGAATGTACACGTCATAGGAGTTAATTTTAATCTACTCTGACACGTATCAAAGAGTAAAGGAGTTTGCCAGGCAGGGGGGGAAATGTCGTATTAACTGGGCCATTTCCAATCTATGTACTTGTGTGCTAAACCTTTATTAGTGTGCCCGAACATGCCAGCCAGAACTAGAGCAATGAATCGAAGAGAAATTCAGGTGAGACTGGAACATTTTCCTTACATACAGTATGTTACTGTACTATACTTTTTTTACCAAAGAAAGACCTGTCCAGGGCTATCTCTAGCCGCAAGGTCCTAGGACTACAATTGCATGGGAAAAACACCTTATAATATTTATCAGGGAAATCCATAAAAAGAGCAACTTCCTATAATTTAAAACCAAGGCTTTTTTCCATCGATTGCTGATACTTTGCTCGAAAAAGCTATAAAGGCTATGAGATTTCTATGCAGCAAATAGCTTATTAAGGGATGAACTGCATCGATCGACGTCAGGTAGCCAATAAGTGCCAGAAGGACAAGAAAGAGGTGCCTAGGCAGTTCTTTCAAATTGCAGGCAGAAGCTGCGTATCTGTAGGATCCCACTGATCCGGTATAAGATTCGCGAAAGGATCTTGTTGTGCGTGAGCTGGCTGCAAAGCTGCGGCCTTTCCCTTTCGTTTGGTTCCCCTTTGGGCTTCTTTTTCATCTCGCTCCCCAATTTTATGCGTAGCGTCGGATTTATTAATACTGTAGGACCTAATGCCTAGACCTCAAAATTTAATTTAGGCTTTTGAGCCTCAGAAAGAGTGAGAAGCTGCTTTAAATCGGCTTGATTTTGAGCGATAAGCTCGGCTGCGATTTGGTCACGTCGAAAGTACTGCTCGAGTCAGCTCCTAGGCTGAGGATTAATCTCATTTTTAAAGAAGTTTCTTGGGTTCCTCAACACTTTTTTGTGCACTTCGAGTAAGAACTGGAGATACTGTGAGACTAGAGCTTAGTGGAGGTGTGTTACGCTCGCTATCAGGCCACTTGAGTTAGACCTTCTGCGATAAGTGGCTGGATAACTTTTGATAAGTCCCACGGATAAATGCCTCGACCTGCAAAGGAATGTCTAATTGTATGAGATTTAAATGACTCATCTCAGACCTCTGCAATATCTCGAAAAATCATGTTTATCGTTAACTGATCCCTCCCACGAACCAACTGGTTATTTTTATTTCGAAAATGTGCTTTAAATGTAAGAAATGGCTTGCTGTCAGTAGCTGAGTAAGATGAGTAGTATGTGGGACAAGGCGAAGGGTATAATATTTTTTTGCTCGCAAAATTGTAGAAATCCATATTTGACATGTGATCGATGGCTGTCAAAAAAAAAGAAGTCGCTCCTCATTTTTAATACTGTACTATTTTTCTTCGTGTGAAAATCAAAAAAACCGAAGCCAATCAAGGGCAATCCCGCCATTAGTATAGCCCTTTGGCGAGAGCGCGAATCGATAATTACCAGGAATAGTTAGCTGGTCATGATACCACCTCTCTATGTGGTGCTCCCCTATAATAATAAAATAGGCAGGAACTACTTCGCGGGCCGCTGAGATACACTTAATAGTATTAATTGTCTGGCCCGCGTGGCCTGTATGTAGCTATCTTTGATGCTTTTTTACAAGATGCCGAGCTAGTAACGACCTTCTGAGCTTTCCCTTGAACGATTTGAAGGCCAGTTTTGTCAAAATTATAGATATTGGTGGTATTCTCTCAATAAATGGCTGAAGTTTATCACACAAAATAGAGACAATTCCAATATCCTCGGCCTCCATTCGCTTACACTCGATTGGCTTTTGCTTAACAAGCGTTAAATCACGAGGAAGCGTTGTATAAAGCAATAGGCCTATGTTTTATCAACTGGTGGAGGCGGGAGTTGATTTGGCTTCGTGCTTCGGGCGATTATAGCATTCGCACATTGAGCAATTGTGCTTGCAGTGGGAGAAAGATTAACTGAATCAAGCTGCCGAATCCACTGAACTAAGGCATCCTCTTGCGATTAATTTAATCGCTTGGTGATCGTACGAGCTGATCGAGAGTCGCGGCCGTTGAAACCTACCCGAAGCCGCGTGACTGGCACTTAAAAATCACGGGCAGTAGCTGCGATGTTGAGTTTTTTTTGTGAGCCTGACTGCTTCGTAGGCCTTAATAATACGTTTTTCAACTTCGATATATTGCTCAGGCATGTTCGTGGTGATGAAAAATAGCTGAATAACTTCAGAAGTTGCGTTGGGCTGCGAAATTTCGTTGCGGCCTACGTAGGTGTGCTACGGCTAATACCTACGAGAGACAGCAATGGTAGCATACGGATTAATATAGTAGGATTTGAAAATGGGCTCTTAAGTATTGTATAAATCAGCTAGGTTATATACTTCCACGTTTTCCCATAGCATGACAGCTTATCGCCCTTAAAATCAATGATCGATTCTAGTACATTAAGAGTCAGCAAAGCCTTAACAGGTACGAAAGGGAAGATGGATTAGTAAGTCCAGATTATACCTAGACTGATTGATGTTTCTTCATTATTCGGCTTGCAAATTGCGCGGAGGGTAGGCAACTGTGCTAAAGAAACACCCATGTGACATGATGATAGAAACTCTCCACTTTATAAGGTTAGCATATTATACCACTCTAATCTAATGAGTGAGTAGCTGATAACATACTTTACACGTCCATGCAAGTTTCCGCCATCGTTTGCTACACAGTGAGTCAGATTAATACAATCATGGAGCTCTTTATCGCCAGAGCAATAGCAGCACAGCCCTCCATTATTGCTAATCACGCACTGGCCCCAGTCCAGCTGGCAGCTACTCTGGGCAGATGATAGAGCAGCCCGGGAGATTGAGATGGTTGTCGCAAACAAAGTAAGGGATATCAAATGTATATGCATCGTTACAAAGAGGGAGAGCAATGGGTAATACAATAAGAGTGTGTAAAATGAGAGTTACCCTTAGGATTTTTGAAAAGGGATGAGTGTGTCTTTTATGTATCCTGTTTAACTTAGAATTGCATTGAAGTGGTTATCTATTTTTATTTTTAGTAACTGGGGAATGAATGGTGCCGTAGAGACTAAATCCATCAGCTGAAAATGTGCCCACTGAAAGATGGAAAAAAAAAAAAAAAATCTTTCATTGGAGGCCCCAGAGAGTAATTTGCGTTTCTGAGGTAGCTTATATGTCTCTGGATGTTGGGGGCCATTGCCAAAAAAGGATATTCCTCTACGTGGCCCCGACTGATATAGGCCACGATATTATACTGGGGCTCCCATGGCTAATCTCTCAAAGAGCTAATATATCTACGGATAGATAAGAGATAGTCTTCCAATGCACAGGAACCGAAGTTAGTAGCGAATACCACCAAACTGGAACCCCTAATATTGCTCCTACTAATGCCAACTCCTTCAACATGTGGGGGCCAGGGAAGGAAGAAGATACAAGTCTTTACTGCGAGCTTGAAAGATATTGAGAAAGCATATTTACAGTTAAGAAATGCACCAACTCTAGAATTAAGCTGGCAGCACTACCACCATCCCGGTATTTAGCCGCGAAGAAGCTGACAAGCTCCCACCGCACCGTGCAGCTGGAGTCGACCATAAAATCGAACTGGAAAAAGATGAAAATGGAAATACTCGCGAACTTCCACATGGACCGTTATACAGCATGTCTCATGATGAATTACTAGTTCTCAGGAAGACCCTTTTAGAACTATTGGACAAGAAGTTTATACGAGTCAGGAACTCATCTGCCGCAGCCCCGGTTCTTCTAGTAAAGAAACCAGGAGGAGGACTACGCTTTGTTGTGATTACCGAGGTCTAAATGTAATTACAAAGAAGGACCGATATCCACTCCATTTAATTAACGAAACACTGGAACGGATTACAAAAGCACGCTGGTTCACCAAGCTCGATGTTATTGCTGTATTCCATAAGATCCGGATCTCACCAGGAGACGAATGGATAACAGCCTTCCGGACCAGGTTCGGCCTTTATGTATCGCTAGTAACACCTTAACACCTTTTGGCTTAGCCAATGGCCCAAGCACGTTTCAATGGTATATTAATTAGATTCTGCGTGACTTCTAGACGAGTTTACTTCGGCATACAGTGATATATTAATCTTCTCATCCGGGTCACTCATCGAACACCGAAGCCATGTTAGCAAGGTATTGGAACAACTACAAAGACAGAACTACAATTGGACATTGACAAGTGCGAGTTTGAAGTTATAAGTACCAGGTATTTGGGATTTATTGTTGAAGCTGGTAAGGTCGTACGCGTGGACTCTGTTAAAGTTAAAGCAACACTGGAATGGGCTGCCCCCACGACTGTCAAGATTGTGCGATCATTTTTTGGGGTTCGCTAACTTCTATCGTCGTTTTATGAGGAATTATGCGGATATCGCTGCACCGTTAAATCAATTAATGCAGAAATGGCATGAGTTTAGATGAACAGAATTATTGAGAAGGCCTTCTAGCAACTAAAGACTATGTTTACCACCGCCCCTATTCTTATGCTGTTTAGCCCAGAAAGAGATACTATTGTCGAAGCCGACTCCTCCAGATAGGCTACAGGTAAAACGACAAGGAATTATTAGCCATTTTAATACACTAAATGAATAGGAACCAGAACTATTCAGTGTTAATAATTTTCACATACTAACAGGCCATAAAAACTTGAATTACTTCACAAAACTACAACGGTTAAATGAACGACAAATGCGATGGGCCGCTTTGCTTACAGATATAATTTTATATATTATCGACCAGGAAAACTGGTAGGGGGCCCAGATGCCCTATCCCTCAGAGAGCAAGACTTACGGCAAGATCAGACAGATGAGCGACTGCAAAACTGCGATCGTTGCCTTTTTAGCCCATCTATATTGAAGAGAGAACTGAACTTTACTGTGTCCACTGCTAAGAGTAGTGCATCGACTACAATATTAACAAACTAGGATATCAACCTTAATAATCTGCCGATAGACCAACACTGGCTAACTGTGGAACAACAGGATACCAAATACAGCGCTACTCGAGCCGCTGTATATAAAGACGCCGGCCGATTCCCGAAGGAACTTGGCATAAAAGCTAGTATCTCGGAATGCAGCATATCACCTAGTTGAATCCCTACAGACCAGGATTATACAGGAAACAAATGACTCGGTGATTACCAGACGCCCAGACCGTAACACTATGTATGCTATTCTCGCCAGGCAGTTTTACTTCGGTTATATCTCTGACAACAAAGATCACATGATCGTATATAATTATTCGCGAGGCACGATTCTGACCCCAACCTTCGTTTGTAGACCGAGCCTTACCCTGCTTTCCTTGTGTCCGTGTCGGTCTTATCGGTACCACGAAGGTCAGAGGCCCTAAACCCAGTCTGGTGATCTGACCAGTTCATGGTTCTCAAAAAGAGTAAACCGAGTTTGGTAACCGCACCAGTTCTTGTTCACTCAAAAACAGTAAACTAAATTTGGCGATCTGGCCCGCACCTGGTATCCTAAGAATATTAATCCTAATATGGCGATCTGGGCAGTGCCTGATCTCTTAAGAATACTAAGCCTAAATATAGCAATCTAACCAGTGCCTGGTCTCTTAAGAGTACTAAGCCTAATATAGCAATCTAACCAGTTCCTGGTCTCTTAAAAGTACTACTACATCTTGATATAGCAATCTGTCTGTCATAACAACACTATACCCAATATGGCAATCTGGCCAGAGACTGGTCTGTTAAGACACATCCTGTTGACCTGGTAAGCATAAACAGAATTTTTGGTCTCACGCAAGAGTAAGGTTGACTGTGAACGAGTGAGAGGACCAACATTCTCAAGTCATAGACCAACATATGGATCAAAGCAAGGGAAGGAGGGCTGAAATTATTTGACTTGGCTCTTAAAATGGTTTCTTCCGCTCTCCATGGAGGAGCCCCATTGCCCACATTTTGTTCAGTCGAAAAGTTTCCGAAGGCTATCGACCAAGGCCCAGTCATTCCATGAAGCAGAATACAGTTTCGGCTTACTTTAGAACACCAGAAATCGCTAAATCTTCAAGTAGAGAAGGAAAAGAACGGTGGCACTGCAGATAGCAGACTAAATACTTCTGCTTGTCACAGTTCACACTCCTTATCAGGATTTATTCACATACAGAGATTGTTATACTGTCTCTCCCATAGTCTTGATGTGATCGAACATGGCTGGCCCTTTTTCTGATCTAGGGTCTAAACCACAGGTCCGTCTGCTAGTTCAACCTCAAATAAATGGCAGTAAATTAACTGTTGGGGGCCAGAGAGCAACTAGGACCTTTTTTGAGTCCGACTGATCCTCGGCCGGATATCAATCACACTTCTTATGAAAAGGGAAGAGAATTTGGCGGCAGAGCCACGAGGACAATTTTTATTCGTGCGCATACCTCACGCATGAAGACATCGAAGATGCGCGCATACTTCGGTTCATAGATGCCAGGGACATTGGAGCCCGAAAAGTGTGCTACAGTGGGACGCAAAAAGTGTTAGCCCCCCTCCGCCCTGCCGCCTACCTATTCTACCTCCATACCAAAACATGCAGACGAGTATATGAATCTCTCTCTACATAAATCAATTATATTATGTGAGACAATGTCTCACCGTGTAAAGGAAGTTATTGAAGCAAATGGTTGGTATATGTACAAACTTAAAGGTTTTGACCGGCAGAATTTGACGAGCTGCTAGGTAGGCGGAGTATGTACAGACTGGGGGGCTTAACACTTTTTGCATCCCCCTGTAGGTGCATACATCACATGCGTATGTACTAGCATTCGTTCGATAAGGCTTCGGGAATGTCTCGGTGAAAGACTGCCAGTTGAGCTTCCATAATGACCGGCTGCGACCAGGACGATTGTGTTGGATTGTTAGAGAAAGAATTCGATCAAAATCAATCGACGGTACGTATTTTCACCCCGCACCCAGCTCTAAGCCAAGAGCTAGTAGGATGGTACACATAGTATGTCAGAATAAAAAGCGTAAGGTGTTGGAAGCTATGAATAATGCAATATCGCTCATCACACGGCCGGTTAGGTAAGGGACTGGACGAGGTAGTAGAACACTATGAGCTGTAGGGACAGTCGAATAGGGGACGGGGGCCCCCAGGGGCCGCCGTGATGGCGGCCCTGGGGTGAACCGAGGGAAGTCTATTGAGTCTTCTGAAGGAATGTATTGCCTAAGCTATCCTTAAAGTGTTCCCCTATCTGGTCTGCTACTTAAGTAGCAGACCGTTTAACCTAGTGTCTACCGAGGTCTTCCAGTGCACTGCCGTGGGATCCCATATCATACGATTCCACATCGTATGATCTGGGATCATGACTTCGGAGTGCCTACGTGTCGTCGCCATATTCGTCAGGCACTATACGTATTAGTCATCCGGGATGAATAAAGCTTCAATAATTAGGAAGAGAAAAAAAAGTAAAAAAAGATGGATGAAAATAAAAAAAAAAAAGTGTTGAACAGTGTTAAGATCTCGGGCCAATGTCCCTATCGTCCCTACTGTCCCTATTGTCCCTACTGTCCCTACTGTCCCTGTTGGCCCTGTTGGCACCTTTGGCCAATTGGCCCTCGATCCACGTCACGTGACTACTCCCCTTGTTTGTTTACCGCTCATTTTCCTTTTCCTTTTCCCTTCTTCAATGATTCCTCTTTGTACATAACCTATCGTATAGGTTCTATGGGTTCAGCCCTTGACAGGAGGGAAATTAAAAAAAAAAATGCTGTAAAAGGAGAGGCGGGATTAGCCAAAAAAAAAAAAAAAAAAAAAAAAAGGGTGTTGAACAATGTCCGTGTACAGAGTAGATCGGGGGGACAAAAACAAAATAAAAAGCACAGGGGGAATAAAAAAAAAAAAAATGTTGAATAAGATCAGGGGAAATAAAAAAAAAAAAAAAAAAAAAAAGGACGGGGAACAAAAAAAAAAAAAAAGCTGTTAAACAGTGTGTCTGTAGTTACAGTATCAGGAAAAAGAATTTAAAAAAAAAAAAAAAAAAAGGGGGGGACGAAAATAAAAATAAAACAACAATAAGTTACTCTCTCAAGAAAGGCTAGGGATAAGAAATTGAATGCCTTTTTAGCTTCCCCTGGCATTCCCGGCGCATAAGGGCTTCTGGCAATCCTGAACTAAGCATTCATGTGAATGGAGATGGAAACTCTAGTACTCAACCAGAGTTCGCTGAAGTAAATACTTAATATACATTCACTGAACATACTACTTTCCATTTGCGGCAATGAACTCATTCCGCCGAGTCGTATCGAAAACAGCTAGTCATCATGTGAATACAGAAAACAGTTAGCACCAAGCAACTGCCTTACACTCGATCTTTCTCAGTGGAGCTCCTATGTATTTAAATTGTAGTGTTTTTGATCCGATGGCATACGATCGTCATAGTCAGAGATAATGACTTCCAGACTCTCATTTATTGGTGTCGTGTAGTACTGTACATATGCATTCTAACTCCGTTAAAACTGCAATGAACTTAGGATGCATATGCCTACTCAGTAGCTCCGGCATCGAAGGTAGACAGTGTTCTGACACAGACGAATCAAAAATAAAACGCTGGCATTTTTCCTAGTTCTCATTATTACAAATACATCGGATTTGCACTCTAGACTGTATTGAGCTGTCTTTTTAAAGACGCTCTTCTTAAGCCTACTTCTTTATTGCGTTTTGGCCTGGGCGCTCTCTGATCGACGGGGCTTTTCCAATCGAGGTTTTCCGGTCATGATGAAGGTTATCAACCAGGTACAGTAGAAGTCAAGTTGGGTACAGTATATTTCTTTGAAAGAAAAAGGGAGGCATCGAAGTCCCTTTAAAGAGCATTTGGGTCTCAGAGAGATCCTCAGTGTGCTCAATGACTTTGAATTCGGCCACCTCAGCAAGCCTTCTCCTCGGTTAATGGCCATCTCTTTTCGATAGTTGTAGCAATATATAGATTCTAGAGTAGACTGAGGGAGGCTCTTTGCACAGATTCCCAGATGTCCCAGGCTGATTATTGCAGAGAAATCGAATGGATAAGCCAGGAGTCCACACGTATGTATCTTGAAATTGCGCCAAATCCGAAGATTATGTGTTGAACGTGCACTTTGCTAAATACGCGAGTATATCGTGGCCAGCATACAGTAACTAGATTATATAAAATTTTTAAAAAAAATCGTCCCGATTTTAAGGGAACGGAATCACATTTCGATTTCCCATGGGAAATCCCTTCCCAACGGTCAGCGTAACTGTATGAGTATGCAACACATTCCGAAGATATCTATTATATATCCCATCACTACAAAACTTGAGGAGCTTTATTATAAAACCGAGTTTGCATACATGCGAAGTACTGTAGTCCGTTTAAATCGGTGTTACCAGAAACTTTGGTGACCGCTTCCCCCTACAACATACAGGAGGCCTTGGAAACTGTGATCCGGCTCATTATGCCTGCCCCACGATTCTTGGACGCGCTAGACATCAGTAAGAGGCCCGACATAAGAGTTTCTGAAAACTGCCGACAATACTTGACATAGTCACTCGTCTCGTAAAGCTCATCCACTGAGTCGGGTCTTTCCTGCGCCTCATCCAGGAAAAAGGTTAATAATCAGATCAATTTTTGGCTCCATTCCCGGGAATTTACTCCAAGGCTCTGGTAGTTATTATTGCTTGTCGTGGTGTGAGAGGGGATTTATCACGCGCACCCCACAAATTATGACATGCATATAAAGATTCGTATATGGACGAGTGACCCCTTTATAAAACTCTTTTCAAAATGTTATGTGAGCGCACAGGCTAAAAACAGACCTAAATGGTAAGTTAGACATAATTTAATTGAGATAAATGTAAGATGTTCGCGCTTCTTGCAACATAACACATTCCACGTCCCTCTTGCCGTTTCTTTTCTCCATTGCTCTACCGTTGGCCTTTGTGGCGGGAATACTGCTGCTTCGTCATGGCAGCCAAGCAGCTTCCACCTCTTGTGATCGAGACGTGCATCATTGCAGCCACTCAGCTGGCCGTTTATATTGGCTACGCTGTCTATATAACTATTAACCGAGGAGAAAAGACTCGGAGCTCCCTCCAGTTAGCTATTGTTCACATCGCAGTAGGGGTGATTGGAGGGGTCTGGTTAACCGTGCTCATCGGGCGACCCAGAGACGCACCGTTTCCCCGGAAAACGCTGAGCCGAGTATCAACCGACTGGCCACCCATTTTTGAAGTCGCGACGCATATTACCGCCGCCGTGCTTTTGTTCGACATCATTTTCTACGTACTACATCGTCTGATGCACACTCGACCATTGTATGCCCTGATTCACTTCAACCACCACGCCTTCCACAAACCATCCCCATTTGCAGTGGTTTATGCGCACCCCCTCGACTACTTCCTGACCCAGGCGCTACCTGTCATGATTGTAGTCAGAACTTTGGATGCACACGTTTTGACGATGGTTATTGTGGGATCTGCTGGGCTACTGGCAGCAATGTACTCACATTCAGGGGATTTGGCGGGCATCATGAGCCACCGGCAGCATCATCGACAACCAAAAGAGAACTTTGGTGCCCTAGGCATTTCGGATACTCTCGCAGGTTGGCTGGTCAAATTTCACTACGACCAAAACTAGGACCTAAGTCTAGTCGGACAATTGGACAACTCGCCCCTAAATAAGAAAGCAGTCAGCTGATGTGGCACTAGACTAGGCCGTGAGTAGAGTTTATAGATATTCCTTTAAGATAGTCAACACATATGAGCGGGTTGGAAAGAGAGCCACATGGTCTTGATATACCTATCCCGAAGCCAAGTTAGTGAGACAACGGGATGCATTGACACCTTGTCGAGATTTTGTAGATGGGAAACTTAGGACGCGCTCATGTCTTGGGTCTATAACGTGCAGGTGAAAATGTACGATAGGAGGACAACAGAATACATATACACAATCCGATGGGGAGGGTTGGATATTGGCAGCAGATTCCAGATTGCTCCCGCCGCCATGCAGGAATGGAGTATTATCCGTACAGTATATCCGCAGCTTGGATATAACCCAGGAGATATAAGTACATATTCTCACAGCTTTAAACTGATAGCTATAATGACTATGCGTCATCCAAGAGAGCATCAGCTAGCTCACATCCCGTATCTATGCCCATTAGCTGGTACAACAGAGGGCACGACTGAGGCCACCAATAAAGATACTCGCACTAGGTTGGTTGTTGGAGCATATCGCCCCTGCGCCATTCGACCTTGCTTAGTCATTATTATGTAGTTCTTAGTAAGTTAACTAGTTGTTGTCAGATACGGCCAGTCCCGAAGAGGAAATAGAGTACGATTGGTAAAAAGGTCTTATTTGAATGAATTGAGTTGGTTGAGCTCTTCCTGATCATTATTTTTGTTGTGTTCTCCGTTTTTTTTTTTGGGGGGGGTTAGTCGCATGAATCCGGTCCGCCCACGGCCTTATTATTTGACAACCAGTTAACTATTTAGTAAAGCACCCTATAACCTATAGGAAGGTCTTCTCAGTCCCTCTAGGACATTAAACAAAAATCTGGCTGCATTACCACTTTCTACAGCCGCAACAACTTGTTCAAAGTGACGTCGCTGGCCATTATTTAGCTGCTGAACCAACTCCATAACGGTAATATCCAGGTTTTCAGACCGTACATCAATATAGCAATATCACCATCAGATGCTAGATCATGCCATGACCCACAAAGTCCGGTAACTCATAATTACTAGAGTTCCATGTTCACACAGCTGGCCAGATATGTAAAGAAATTCTTCATCTTCCGGGAACTGGGCAAAGTCCAAATAGATAACGTATTCGAAGAGTTTAGGGAATACAAGGGGGTGAGAATAGCAGTGGTGGGAGGACGAGTAAACGTAGGACTGGTGCAAGGTTTATACAGTATGTATCCTTCGCATTCCCCCTTTTTTGGCCCTTTTACAAGGCACGGATTTCAGAAATAGAAATATACATACTAGATATATATATATAATTGTTGAGGTGATGGATTGTGTATTGTACGCTAGTCTACCTTCAGGAGTCATGTTGACCCCCGGCTCCGGAACAACTATGTTCCGTGCCTGAGTGGGGATCTTGGATGTAGCACCTTGACAATAATATAGAGATCACTTGGAAGCTTAAATTTGGGAAATCGCTCCCTGGAAATAGTTCAATTAGGATCGAATCTGAATCGATTCTTAGAAGTAATGTGCTTTGATTAAGCTTATAGAAATAAATGGTCTACTTTTTCTTACTGTATTGTACGAAAGTACTCTGTTCGAAAGTGGTGGGCCATGTTAAGAGTAAGAACGAAATAGCTGGTGCTCCCTAATTTTTTTGCCAAACTCTTAATTTGTATTGCGTTATTACTGTACAGGGCACTCTGTCTCTACTGTAGTGAGCTCCCCTCAGAAATCTTGACTAGTGTCGTCATGGCCAAATAGATTCACAGCTATGGGTTGCAATACTGTAGAAAGGATAAAATTTTCTTTTTATTTTCAAAGCTGACAGAATCCATGGGTACAGTATAATCTTTCTCTTAATAAAGAATTCCCATACTCAGGAGACATAGTTGGTTTAAAGGGGCGAGATGCCTTGCCATCCAACGACCAGATATACACAAAGAGGAATCGCTGGGAGGAAGAAAGTAAAAGGGGAAGAGAGGGAAGAAGCGTGCGTTCTTGTACCACGAGGGGTCATGCAATAAGCGGGCCAATCATGTGCGCCAATTGCGGCGAAGGCGAAGCCAAGCAATATACAGGCGTAGCCTGCGACAGTTGGCGTCCCTAACCGAGGCCTCTTCACGTTATTGTCGCGCCGACGCGATGCTACCCTATTAGCAATACTACTTTTCACTAGCGGAATGCCTGTATGTATACAGTACTCTTATGTAGGTCGATGATTTCTTGCTAAGGTAGATTACAGGATAAAACTGTGTAGTTAATAACTGCTAGAAAGCTCACTTACTGGACATCCTGGTATTCAGGGGGAAACCATCCTCTATTGTTATACTTTTATAGGCATACATTGACCAAAACGGGGCATACAGAATACATACATAGTTTATATTTTAATGCTTAGTATGATACACTGCAAATTTAGGTACTATTCAGACAACGGTGCAAAGTGGTTGTGGAAATGGGAAGGGAAAGGATCTGAAAAGCGGGTGACCCGTTTGACCCTGAAAACCAGAGACAATCATTGCCCTACAAGGTAACACACGCCATACACGTAATAACAATTCCCTCTAGGAGTTTTCGGGGTCAAAGAAGCCACCCACTCTTGCAGGCAACTCTTTGTATGAACACATGCTCTAATGTGTATATATGCTGTGATCCGCGACTCGATCTTTTCAAACTACAGAGCTTTATATGCAGAAATCCCGTATAGAAATAGATTAATTGAAGCCCGATCTTTATTGCATCTGAATTGTAATAGAGAAGGAAGGCATAAAAACAACAAATGACATGATGATATTGGTGTCCTGCTGCTATAAGGATATCGGAGTCTGGAAGCTGGGCACCTCGACTTTTTAATATAGTTCTCATTAATATGGCTCTCTCATTGGAGTCATATTATGAAGAAATATATACTGTAACTGTTGGGTTAGCTAGACAATCTTCCTCTACTACGATAAGGGGTCAACAGGAAATTGCTGTCTACACGTCTATACCAGTATATGGCCCATAGATCTCCCAGACATCACGAATCAAGTGTCTGAAGCAGAGTCTGTTTTAGATCATCTCTTGTTTTACGCTAGCTATATGTATGGCTTAATCATCATGTAAATGCAGCTCCTGCTTGTTATGTTACTCGCCAAGGCTAATAGTTAACGTACAAAGCGTGTAGTAGCGAGAGTCCTACAGGAACGTCCGTCATCTCATGCGTATAAGTCATCGATCGGGGGCATATTCCTTAATAGCTCACAACGTCCCTACAGCGGGCCTGGGGTCGCATACTACAATATTGGACTGAGCGGTATACCTACTCTCAACGCCAGTGATGGAATAGCTACGTGGATATTTGACTATACTTTTTCTTTGGATTTCTTTGACTTACCTCGGCCAATACTTTTTGAGCCGTTCTAGTGTGCTTTTCTAATGCCTTGCTCCGTGTTTGCTTTATTTTTAGTGTACAGTACTTAAAATTTATAATAAACGTGTAGCGAAAATAACCAATTCACATTAAGGCTGTCTACATAAATATAAGTATCAGTTGCCCACACAACATAACGTGTAAAAACATGAGATAGTTAGGAATGTTTGTCACCTATTCCCAGTCGAGCTTATTTCATTCAACAGTGACGCAACAATGAGCAGCTAAGGTGGCAGGAATTCTGTCAGTGCTGTGACTTTGCAAGTTGTGAGCATCTAAATTAGTACTGTATGGTGCGTATGACTTTCGCCTGGGCAAGGGGAAGACAGGCTGATAATACTTAACCTATCAGTAGTTCCCTCTAAAACCTATTATTAATAAAAATTCGAAGCCAGAGTTTAGTCGCCTCCGCCGAGTTTTTTCTCTAATAATAGTGAAAATGATAGGACTAGTACTTTGGCCTCTAGAGGCACCCACTCGCTCAAGACCGCTTTTAAGAATGTCTTCTATTTTCTGGATTGTCGCAGGCTACGCCTGTATATAGGACCTCTGTAGAACAGGTCCCCCCATGTGACCCCGGATTCGCCCGCACCTGTGCAGTAGAGACCAAAAAGCAGCAAGATTTAAATATGTCAAGTTTAACGGCTGGTTTTAATCGCCGTCCACTGAGATGCAGGTAAAGTTCAAATATTTGGTTTACACGTATTTGGCGAACACTGCGCTACATAGAGCGTGCTTGCAAAGCCACGAACATACACCTTTTCCATCCACCTGGGCTCAGAAAGGTTATCATAATTACGAAGTCTGTACAGAGGGTCAACTGTAGACTCTCTTTCGGCAATCATTTGTCTTTTTTGTCAATAGCCGGTCGGCGACTGATGACATTTGCGCCCACTCAAAGGTCGCTAGCGGTTCTTCGGGCTCTGGGCCTTCCCGAGTGTGTTGTTTAATGGGGAATGGAATTTTAATAACCCTTGTCGGAATGAAGTGTTGTGGAACTCAGGGGAAGTGATGCGAAGGGAGCTATAGATCAGCTGCAGGCCAACCATTAGCCTAAGGAGGAAGTATATGTCATTCAGTGGAAACACCAGGAATCGCTGAATCTTAACCAACTGAGCCTTCTAAGTGGTTCCATATATTCTCATTGAGGTATTCCACTCTAAATCTTAGGTGCTCAACTAACTAAAGGATTCAGGGGTTGAATTGATCGTCAGATATTCCGCAGTGCGCACCCCCAAGTCGGGCGGATTATAGTGTTTCCGCAACAAGAAGAAATTTGTTCACCAACACTCCTAGACAAAAACATATGTCAGATATTCGGCTAGTCCCGAAGAGGAAATAGAGTACGATTGGCAAAAAGGTCTTATTCGAACGAATTGAGCTGGTTGTGCTCATCTTGATTATTCTTCTTGGTTATTCTTGATGATTATTTCGTCGTGTGCTCCGCGGGACTTTTACCCCAATATAGTCATATGATTCTGGTCCACTGTTGGAAGCATGAAGGAGTCTGGGATTCAGGGGGTACGGACGCACCTACGAACTAGGCTAAATAAATTTACATAACAGATGCTGACTAAGACAGTGCAGACCGGCACCCGGAGCAGAGGGATAACCCGATGTTCCAACATCCACCAACGGCCATATTATTTGACAACAAATAGGTTATAACATCTTCATGATCAAGGATGCATCGGTAAACTGTCTTCGGTGTTTTAAATTTGCATATGCTAGGATAATTCTACAAAACGCCGAGTGGTATGACCTGTTCTACGAAAATTTCTTAGCGCTATTCATCACTCTTTGGAAATCGTTAAATGTATCAAGTGGTTCAGAGGTGCTACCATAATCCATGGATGACGGCCCTGTCCAACTATCGCTGACTACGAGACCGCGCAGCCTTTCGTTAAGATAGGGCAGTCCAAAAAGAGACGCACGCTAGCTTTATGCGAACAGTCTTTCGAGCTGGTAATTTCTAACTCGATCTTTCAGGCCTGTGATCTCGTCTAAGTTGTCGATCACAGCCCCCGGTCTGTCGGTATACAGATTTTGGCTCTGAGTCAAAGACTTGATATCTTTGCCTCCTACCAGGAGGGTGGTCGATTTTGAGTAAGATCAAGAAGGTAGCCTGTGAAAGTCTCATATTTTCGCGCAGGCAGCTGCAAGCAACCATTGGACAGGTAGAAACTGTTGTGGAATTCAGGGGAAGTGATGCGCAGGGAGCTATTCTATCAGTTACAGGCTAACTAGCCTAACTAGGAAGTAGATGTCCTTCGGTGGAAACACCAGGAATCACAATATCTCAACCAATTGAATCTCTTACATTCCTACCTAGGTACTCAACTATCTAAAGGATTCAGGGGTTGAATCGGTCGTCAGATACTCCACACCGCCAAGTCGGGCGGATTATAGTGTTTCCGTAACAGAAATACACATAGTAGAGCGTATCTCACCGTTGCGACGTACGGGCTGATCGGAAAATTATGTTGGATCTCCTGTAAAGACGTTGAATTGTAGGAGGACATCACCGTTAAAGCCTCGATAGAGAACAAAGACGCCATCGCCCATGATCTTGAATGTTGAATACTTTTGTTACGAAAACAATATGACCCGCCCTACTAGGCGGTGCGAAGTATCTGAAAATCCATTCTACCCCTGAATGCTTTAGTTTAGTTGAGCACATTGAGGTTGAGCACTGAAGACACTAGATAGATACTGTTATCCTGGTCTTTCCATAGATAACATTTACTTCCTATTTAAGGTAAGGATCGGCCTGTGGCTGATCTATAGCTCTGTTATGCGTGGGGTCGGTAACTGAATGGTGCGCTATGGTACGAAGGGGTGTGTCTATATGGGAGGGAAGATAGGATCATGTATATTGCGGAGCTAATCGCTGACCTTCGAGAGTTCAGGTCAGAAGACAGAAGATGCGAATAGTTAACTAGTTAGTTATAATGTGTCGACAATTATGGTAATATTGATTATTCAGCACCTTTCTCAGTCAAATGTTGTTGATGATCCAACATCATCGGATCGCGTATATTTCCTATATTAGTTAGTTTGCATTCTTCATTTGTTTACCTCGCCTTTATAAATGCGAGATGTTTTGGTAGTTTAGTTGAATCAGAGACCTAATTCAATGTTAGTGCTTTCCAGCGCCCCCACCCCCTTCAGAATTCAACAGATACACCCTTTATTCATATGCAGCAAGGTCCGACAGGAACAGGTTTGACTGGAATAAGCGATGTAATCACCGTCTTCAGGATGAAGGCGGTGGGGGGCACTGGAAGGCCCTAGTATTTGCTGCTTTTATTGGCTCCTATCTGTGTCCATAGTATCAATCTTAAACGGGCGAAAATACGACCTCCAATATAGGGGGATTATATAGCCGGAAAACACCACTTCTATCTCACATGAAAGGATCCCAAAAAAAAGAGAGGTACAGAAAGGAAAATATAGCAGACCCTTAATGCGCTTTCCCTTCCGGATGGTCAACCTTGACCACAGCTTTTGTATTTGGCAAAAAAGTCATAGGTGCCCCAAGATTCGACGGGTCATGATTCTGCGCGGACATTGGCGTTGATATAGGTGTGAATAGTGTAGGATCTATATTCGCCGAACCTGTCAGCATCGACATTATTACCATATAAACAACAGATAGTTACTACGATTGTATGTAGCTGGCAGCATACCATAAGAGTTGAAACGAAAGTTCTGGTACGGAGGCATCACACTGAGTGCGGGCGGATGCGGCGGATGCGGCGGATGCGCTCGTCTAGGTGTGTCACGAGCCATTGAAATCTCGGCTTTTCCTTTCCCCAACCATACATCCTCTGTGCCTCTTTTGTCAGAGGCAATGTCCTGGTGTACTTTCTCGAGGGTAACCTGAAGCTGGGTGACCGTGTTGACCAACGTAGTGGTCATCTGCTGGGTCTCCTGGATTGTGTCTTGGAGTTGATTCAGCGTCTTATGAAGGTCCTTGATTCTAGAATCACCTTCCTGCTTCATGTCCCGAATATCTGCAGCAAGAGACCAGATCATGTCTTTCAGATCCCCCAGGGCCTCCTTTTGCTTTGCACGGTGTTTACGCTGGGACAGCATGTTTGCTTTTCTCCGTCTATCCAACGCCTAGATTGGGGTATCCGCCAATTAGATGACTTATCAACAGACTATGGGTATCCTTACAGTAGCTTTTGGAGACATCTCTAGGTCCGGGGATTGGGATCTGGTTCAAGTCAATCCTTGTTTCGGTCATACCGTACGATATGGACGGAAGACTCACAGCTCTAGATTCGGAAGCTCCATGGTCAACCAAAAGGCGCCTTAAATTTCAAAATGTAGTTTAAATAGAGTGGCTTGTCCTTGCTCTCTAGAAGACCTAAGTTGGTAGCCAATCAATCATATCACATTATATACGACGGTAGTAACATGTAGTGTGAAAAATTAATTTCTTCTACACATTGACGGAATATCGGGGTTGCTATGGTCAATTTATACGTAGGAAAGGTACCCAGGAAGGTAACCCAGAAGCTCTTCCCCAACCGTATGTACATTCCAGGCCAATCATGACTGCACATTAAGACCAGCCATCAATCGCTCACTTCTATTTCCTAAGACGGTCGGCAAATCCGACTTAAGAGGAATATATGTCAACCAACCTCAAGGCAATACTCGCGCTGAGTGAAGTATATATTATTAAAATCGTTCCACACGTCCTCGTGATTTGCGATCCAAAATAATACAGAAAGCAACCCAAGATTATTTACCGGCTATGAATATAATACTCTATAGCCCCGATTTCCAGTTATGTATAGCAAAGCCGAAGGCCCCCCGCCCCCTCAACACCCACACACCACTCCTTAGCTTTCTTCAATACCCTTGAATGACACAGTAATATGCTATGTCCAAAGGATGCCAATTCGCTGTTGATATGTGAGGTGCTTAGTGACCTTTTCTTTCCAGCGATCCTGCTGTTGCTGCACAGTTGTATTTGTTTAAAACCGTTCGGCATGTCTCCATTTGCCATTGTAGCTTGGCAATATTACTACGGTTATGATCATTCGCTCTGGGGAAGGAATGGGGGCAGAAGAACACTATACTAGCTACACGCCGGTAGCCTACAAGGGAGAATAACAATAATAAATGTACTGACAACGCAACCAACGCTCACCTGCGTGCTCTGTCTATCTTCTTCTTCTACTTTCTAAAGGAATGGAAGCGATTCAGGGCGCTGAGCGCTCGCCAAGGCGCTAGGAGTCATCGAGTCCTGAATTCCGATGTTTCTCTATCAACTAACACTAGTAGTGTATATATTGAAATACAGTATGTTAAGAATGGAGTGGTAGCACTATTCCTCGGCGTTTCGCGGCCAAATGCCGCATGTACCCCCTTAGTAAATATTTACGGTGTAGTTAAGCTAGATATGTACATTCATTTCTTTCTTTCTTTCTTTCTTTCTTTCTTTCTTTTTTTTTTTTTTGCCTTTCTGTTCCGTTGCCAAACCGCCCTGTACCTGCCACGAAGCGTAGACCGGAGTGTATAACTGTCAATTAATTCTAGCTTATTAACTAGTTGACCATCTCGTAACGTTTCGCTCGATCTCCCTCCTGGTGCATACGAGAGGTCTCCATATTTTGAGCCCATGACTTCGCTCACATCCCCATAAAATGAATCAATTTTAGATATTTGACAGTCTCCACTTAGAGCCATCCATCCCTTGCACACCCACAAGTAGTGCTGTCGATAAGACAAGCCATTTCGAGGTAGATGTTTAACCATATGTAATCTGTGCGCTGCTGTTAGTACTGGTGTGCACGATGGACAGCCAGTTCCATTGCGCCAACTCCCCTGCTGCACTGGCCCGAGGTTCAAACTGCTTTGCATCCAGCACAGCTGGATCTGTAAGCTTTCATGGCTTAGTTAATAATCCATTTACTGTAACGTAACCGGAAAGCGAGTCGGACACGCAACCGAGTCGGACACCTTTGTATTGCATATAAATCAACACTTTTTAGGACATCAATAACTCAACAACAACATATCAGGAGGGCCTAATATTTATAATATAAAATGATATAATAGTATATATGCAGATACTAAGCCTAGGGCACCATAGAGTTTCTATTTCCTTATATTACAAAGGATGAGCTTGAAATACAGTTGTATTTAAAATTATACTGTATTGCATGCTAGAAAAAATATTAAAAATTCTAAATAAAATATATAAGCTTTTACAGCACATATATATTAGGCAGTATTTCATTATTAGCAGCATAACTATAATATGGGTTGAGATATTGAGGTCCTAAAAAGTGTCGATTTATATGCAATACAAAGGTGTCCGACTCGGTTGCGTGTCCGACTCGCTTTCCGGTTACGTTAACTAGTTTACTAACGTAATCGGTAAGCGAGCGCCGCACCTCTGTATTCCATATAAAATGACACTTTTTGAGAGTCTAATATCTCAACAATAAAGCACCTAGGGGACATAAAATTAAATATACAGTATAATATAATACTGTGTATATATATATTAAGCAGAGAAATTTCAGAATGAATATTTCTCCAGGTAAGATAAATTACAGCTGTATTTTTTATACTTTCAGTTGTCCTAGTATTTAAAGCCAAGAAAACTACCTAAAAACATGAAAATATAAAAACACCCTTTTAGAGTTCATATATATGTTACTATCTTATCAAGATGTTTCTATATCTACTTGTGGTTGAGATATTAAGGTTTCAAAGAGTACCATTTTATATGGAGTACAGAAGTGCGGCGCTCGCCTTCAATGCGGCGCTCGCTTACCGATTACGTTACCAGTTAATTTAGTTACGTGATAGACAGTTAGAGACCCTGCTCCACTGCAAAGTGGAGCAGTTTATTCTATATTTATTTATTGTGACTTGTTATAACTAGGCGGTTGTGTACGGACACCATCGTCCTAGAGTCATACTCACAATACATCCTTGATTACCCTTTATTTCTCTCCATCCCCCACTACCAGCACTTCCCTCCATAGACTACTTCCCTATTCTCTCAATACCAAATTATACACTTTATGCCGTCCACGCCACTTATCCCTATTCCCCCACTTCCCTATCTCATCCAATGCCCTATCAGTACTGACTATAATCTCCAACATCTTGATCTCTCTCAATGATTCCATCCGTATCTTTATCTAACACCCTTATATATCCCACTTTTCCTCTACCTCCTAAACTACTCCCCATCCAACATATATAACCATGCCAGATAGTACACCCCTTTATACAATCAACCACTTCCGCCACATATCCCCTAAAACCCCTCATCAGCGCCTCCCTTTCCACTTTCCTTAGCCCCTTTAATCACTCCCTCAAGCCGTCTTCTATCTCCATGTTTCTCGTAGGTGTATATACCCCATATTTTTCCACTCTTGATGCTTCAACTTTAAACGAGCTGCTTATAAAAATTATCCTTCAAACAATTTCCCTATCATCCTTCAATGTGAAGGGTGCCCAGCGCGCTGTTTATAATTCCCTCACCCAATAGCCCCGTCACTTCACCATACTATTAAGCACTTCAAATGCCCATCTCGGGCAAGCTAGATAATTATGTGTCTCTTTCCCCACCCGACACTCTAACCTATCTCGGCCACTACCGAACCCTTCTTAAATGGCCGATTAATAAATCATTCAGGAATTTACACACAACAAATGGCCCTCGGCCCTCAAAAATACTATGGCCCGTTCAGGTACGCCCTATGTGTTTGAATGAACTTTGGACATTAAAAAGGCCACAATGCTTAGCTCATCACTCCTTACTACATTCGGTAGTCACTCCTGCCTCACTGACTCTTCGGCCACGTAGCTGGCTATAGTGCAGTTTGTGGGCTTAACGTATTTTTTTTTTTTCTCTTTCCTTTTCTTTTTCTTTTTCTTTGATCCATTCTTTGCGAGCAAACCCCACCCGCCAGCCAAGGTGTTGGGGGGATTAAAATACCGCAGCAATGCAATAAACACTGTACTGTATGTGTTGGATGGCGGATCTATTATTTTGTCCCCGGAAATTGTCCGCTGTACTTCATATTAAAATATCTCTTATTAGCAACTATATCAGGGGCTCCGATGGGGAGGAGGCAGGCCGCGGCTGGTGATCCCGACTCCTTTTCCGTCCAAGCTCTCAGAGGAAGATGCTACTACAGTCCCCACAGTCAGGGTCAGGGGCGTACTAATGCCTAACTAAGCATATCGTGTGTACTGTGTACTCCGTAGGTGAGCTGCGCCAAAGTTCCACTTAATTTCCTTTAAGGGCTAGTTAGACTAATAGCGTAGCCCATACTAGAAGTTCAATAGCCCCACCCCCGGGTTCACTAAAAAGGAAGAAGCGGAAAAGTCAAAATATTCTTTGTTATAAAATTCTCATTTCGAGGTCGACCATGGCAGGCTATAGCAAATTAACAACTATGACGGTGAGCGCCGAGAACTTCATTGGACACGGAATGTATAGATATTACCATCTCGACAAAGGTAATAAGCTGAAGAACCATTTAGATATGTTGTGGAATTCAGGGGAAGTGATACGCAGGGAGCTATTCTATCAGCTACAGGCCAACTAGCCTAATTAGGAAGTAGATGTCATTCAGTGGAAACACCAGGAGTCGCAGTATCTCAACCAACTGGGCCTACTAAGCGGTTCCCTATATTCTCATTGAGGTGTTCTTCTAACTAAAGGATTGAGGGGTAGAATGGATCGTTAGATATTTCCGCACCGCCAAGTAGGGCGGGATTACAGTGTTTCCGTAACAAGATAATTAGAGGTCTAACAACTACCTATTTACACAGAAACTGTTTACCAGTCGTTTCCCTTGTAGTTTGGAGGGCGCTAAACACCGCTATAATAACCTTAACCAGTGTATCTTCAGCCTGGATAACTATCTATGAGGCAGGGTGAAAAGGACTGTATCGAAGACACGGGAAGAGATGAGTCGGGGTGTAGAAGCCAGACCTGTGCAAAAAATCCTGATATTACAGTTATTCTTTGGCAATTCTATTATATCCAATCCCCACCAATGGGTAGTCACAGAGCATCTAGGGCAATGAACTAATCCAGCGCAGCATCTCAGTATTATGAGAGAGCAGAATAACGTGATATAATTATCTTTATATTGAGAGCACGTATCCCGCGAGATCATAGTTAAGGGAATGCAGTATATCAGCCAGCAAGCTTACTATAAATCCATGTAAAGGGGCGAGATGCCTTGCTATCTAACGACTAGATACAGTATACACGAAGAGGAATCGCTGGGAAGAAAGTAAGTAAATGGGGAAAACGGAAGAAGCGTGGGTTCTCATACTTCGACGGGTCATGTGACTGCAATAAGCGGGCCAATCATGTACGCCGGATTGCGGTGACGGCAAAGACGAGCAATATGAGTTGCAGAGGTGGCGTGCGGCCGCCGCTGAGCACGCGGAGCTAGGTACTGAAGTTGCACATTCTTGTGACGGACGCTACGTGACCCCATTAACCATATTGTCCCTGTTATCCCTGTTGTTGTGAATCTACAGTAGGTCAGAGGAATTGGCATTGAATAGAGTGAACTAAGCCATTGAATTGGATGAGCAAACTTAGTTAGTATACAGGAATTTCGTCTGTGGGAAGACATTTATAAGCGAGGACTTCGCCGATCGTTCGGGTAATCCTTCGGGCCGATCCCATATTCATAACACCTGTTAACCCCGTTGTCCCTGTTGTCCCATTTGTATATACAGATAGGGCGTCCCCCTCCCCCCGGTAAAAAGTGCGTAGAAGCAAGGATCTCCCTTCCCAGCACCGCACTCTATCTCCGTGTGGCTCCATCGCCCGTAGATGCCACGCCAACCGCTGAGTGGTGAGCAGGTGCGTGGCATCTCACAGTAACACAGACCGTGCGCGGGACAACACATCACCCACCTGCAGCCGGTGGACCAATGGGACTTGTGGGCTGGATCGGTTTTACGCAGAGGGAGCGGATGTGGACTGTCCAGTGGTCGTTCGCGCGCCAAGTCGCAAGGAAACTGGCGAGGAAACTGGCAAGGATGTATGAGCGGCCGCGCAGAGAGTCACGTATAGGTGCTCATCGAGACTTTTTTATTTTTTTCTTTGATTAATTTGTACTGGAACAGATGCTGGTTTCACGATATCAATTTTGCCAGCGTTTGTTGGATTCTCATCTTCAATCCAATTTTCCCGAGCTCGTCCTTTCCGAGACTGTGACAGTGTCTCCTGATTTCCCTCTTGTTGTCGTTCGTTATCGCCTTTATGCTGATCGCGTATGCAAAATCCATTTGGTTCCCAATTCCGCATGCTCCATGGCTGATGAAACAGTCTCCGGATATATTACAACCAGTTTCAAAGCTTGCAAAGCCTGAAAATTTAATAATCAGTGGGATTGTTTTCTATGGCCGCCGTGATCATGTCGAGTCTATGAGTTGTTATGTTGAAGTGAGCCCCCTCCATTCCGTCCCACGAGTGTTGTTTGATGCTAGCTATTGGGCGTACGGAAAAATTTGGTAGATAATGGTGGATGGCTAGAAAATGTTGTCTGGATCGTTAACACTGACAACGAGGACGATCTTGTATATTGGACGAAATACTTCTCCGTTCTCCACGTTATGAGACAACTTAACTTAGGAAAAGTGGTTGGATGACCAGAATAAACAATAATATGGAAGCCTATCAAGCAAGGTATCATGTATGTAAAGATTGATGACAATGTGGTAAGTAGGTGCAGATGGAGAGGAGATTCATGTGGAAGATTGTTTGCCATATGGTCTTTACGGTTCTATTGGATAGGAGACGTTCTTACTGACGAATCTTGGGATCAGATCTGGCTTGCAGACGAAGCCATCCCACGAATAGTCACCACCAAACTAAGTCGCTCCGATAGCTTTGCTGTTTCAGCAAATATCATCAATAACCCGCCACTGAGCTTTCTTCACTACCATATAGGTGCACCACTCCCATAATTTCCCGAAATACAGGATACATCTTGGAAGAGACGATTCGATGTATCTGTGAATCCTTCGTGGGGCTCCTCTGACTACCCTTACTGAGTTGGCCCGGAAGACTACGAGTGGCCCTTGCGAAATGATTCCCCGGCACAAGGGCATTGGTGGCTGCGTGTCCTGGACGACAGGGCACTGAACCGTACACCAGTATCGCACGTGACCTACGAGATGTGGGGTCCAACTTACGAGAGTTATTAGTGGCGGACCACCTGACCACTTCTTGAGAACCTGGAGGGCAACTAGATGATTTTGTACCGATTTTAGCCGCCGTGGAACATGCATGGGGAGCGGATTCGGATTAATGTCCTTGTAGTCCTGGGGGATGACATTGTGGACAGTTATTTTAACACCTGGCCGGATAACAAAGGTGATGAGGATATGCTTGTCATGGAGCTCCCGAAGCGATTTGGTCGACGTAAGTGTTTTGCTTGTTTTTATTCGAGAATGGAGGGCTAACCACTCGTTCCACAGCCGTCCTCGTTGAGGGTACTGCACTCGCTGCCCACTTCAATTTTATGTATTAGAAAGGAGTTACTTCTACTGACCTTCTGGCTCGATATAAATCATATGTAACGAAAGAGTGTGTTTCTCACCATCGTGGCCTTGAATTTTACTACACCACAATTTCTGGTCGATACAGATGGTCCTTATCTACGGCCACAGTCCTTGGGATTTAGCTCCCTTGCTTAGGTAGTCATCATTTAAATAGAAGCGTGGAAGTGGCAAGATGAATGTCATAGTGTTTATAATAATGTCTATAACTGCATATTGAAATCTACATTCCAGTTTCAGAAGGTGCTAACGCGTCTTTTCGCCCGCACTTATAAAGAAACAAAAATCGGTCCCTATATTATTATACTGCTATCAAAAAAGGAAAGATAACATATAATGTTTTGGGTTCGCTCGTCAGTGCTTGTACACTAAATTGCTTAGACTGAGGACCAATATTGACTTTCCAGCTCTCGGTTGGACATGTGGCACTACCTTTGCTAGACTTTTATTTCATCCCATCAGCCGTTCATGGATATGGCAACTGATGCAATAAAAATGTTGTAGCTAGAAGTTCTGTATCCAGGCGTAGTATCAACGAAAACTGCTGCACAGGGATAAGGCTAGAATTGTGAAAGCAAGATCGATTCTTAAATACAGCACAACTCCATTCTTGTTGGAATGGCAGGCAGAAAGGGCAACAAATTAAATAAACAAAAAGTCTGAACAGATATTTTCTATATGTGGAGGACGGCTTACTTCCAAGGCTGGCAGGAATAAGCTTAGGGTCTTAGTGTGGTTGTCACGGCCTCTAGCTCTGCAAATACCGTCGTATTCAGATCAGCGTCATCCATTGGGAATATTGCTACGAAGTAGAATCAACCAAGGTTAATGGGGCGGCACCAGTGCCGAGCTGTTGGAGTCGTGAGCAAAATTGCTCCTGCGACTAAGATCGCGTCAAGATTTCGATACAGTGAATAACTAGAAAAGAAGAGAAGAACAAGTCCAAATAGACAGCAAGACCATAGCCAAAACGGAGGTGACCAGCCGTGGGAGATTAATACAATAACATTCAGCCAAACTGAACCCTCTGAGTTTATGACCGTCGGGCTGAAATACAAGCCTCACAGCTACTATACTGTTCCTGCCAGCGGCGAAAGCAAAACCAGCTCGTGCCACAGAGCTCCTCAGCAGACTCTAGCCCATCCACGCAGTCCTTGACAAAGCCCAGGTGCTCTTTATACCATGGTAGTTTTTCTTCTGTATCGGATAGGACATATTTATGTTGGCCCATACCCAGCTGCAAGAATCATCTTAGAACTTTTCATGTTCGGAAGCATCTTCGAGTCTGGCTTACTCACCTGGTTTATGGCTATGGTTAGAATAACTGTGAGAGTCAAGGTGAGGTAGTGGGTTTTCATCGAAAGCATAGCCGTTTATATTTATCAGTTTGATTTTAGGATACACAGGAGAGAGAAGGTATAAATAAGATGCAATGAATGCCGCCTAGGAGGGATAACTTTATATGGAAGGACGAACCGTACGGAATTATACTAGTAGGCTGGAAATTAACATGTGCCAGGGGGGTTGGTATAGGAAATACACTCATCTGTCATTTAGGCAAGGATTTGTGTTGTACCAAGTCTGTTAGACTCTGCGCCTAGACCGTGGATGCCTTGCAGTTTGTACTGCTTGTCTACTTGTCAGCATTTTCCCGGACGCGTCGGGATCGCCATCCTACCATCCCAGACCACCATTTTCATCCTTTGGGCAGATCTTTGCCATCAAGCAGCATCACACACAAATACTGCTTGGCTACTCGTCCCCAGCACCACGAAGAGGTGTCTGCCCATCGCTGGGGAAGAGGTACACCATGGATGGATGATTTCATTTGCCCTGACCCCTCGCCTACGGTGATATAGGCAACTACAACTATTACGATCCTTGAGTATCTATTTACAATGTACCGCTTCATGCAAACAAATTTAGAGCCTCGACAAGGCCTGTCGTGCCCTATTTGCCTTGTTTCTGGTCATGGCGGCCTGATGGGCTCGCGGCTGCGAAACATACCGGATGTTTCTGCGAACTCTAGCACAACGCTAAGGCTGCTCCTTTGGTCGGAGCCGCTCGGCTTGCCTTCTTCACTTGTAGACCCTTTGCTCCTAGAGGGATGGTCGTTAAATCCTGCGCCAACCTCTTGCCGTAGCTTTAGTCGAGGGGCCCTTAAATTAGGGTAGTCCACGAGAACATGGACCAAGGTCTCTTTCGCACCGCATTCACATTTATTATCCTCACGCAAACGATGGCATTTGCCATGGGGAGCATGCCACAAGTGACCGGTTCGTAGTTATGTTAGTAAGTAGGCTCTGTTACGAGGTAACAGTCATATACTTGTTGGGCGTGAATGGAGGGCAGCGAGTTATCGATTCGGCGGAGATATTCACCTTTATTAGATGAGTTCTATTTCCCGCCCCACTTCTTTAGAATCTGCTCCCGAATAAACCCTCCTTCTCGCGAGACCAAGCGTCGGGAATGGGTGCGTGCCTTTCGATCCACGGCCTCTTTGGCTAATGGTCCTCTGCATCGTTCTCGGGATCGTTGCAATGCCCCGGATCCATTGAAGGAGGGAAAAACCTCACCCTTTTGATTCTCTTGCAGTCTGTAGAGTGGAATAGATAATCCGCTAGTGTTGTGATAGCCTGCAGTGCTGACATACTGTCACAGAGAATTGTTGCTGGTTTCCGATTTGCTGCCGAAGGTCTCCCTGCCCTGTGGAATATTTTAAGGAGGAGCCTGGCTGTGCTAGAAGGTTTGATTATATTGCCTTGCATGATGATTTGCCCTTTGCCCTTCTCTCCTTTCTTTCTTGTAACATGGATTAACTCGGTTTTATCAGCTGCAAAACAAGCCCCTGACCATGTTTCAATTCATTGGATATCCTCTTCCTGGATCTTCTGGAGGTTGTCTTCCGCCTATCGGCCAGTACGCAAGCGGAAGTAGTCGTCAATAAAGGTTGATGCGCCGCCATGGTAATCTACCCTCTGGTCTACTAGGACCAAGTTGAAGAGTGTGAAGAGAATTTGGCGACAGTGGGAATGCTTGGCTAACCCTGCATTATCTAGGGGGGTAACAGGTCTCAAAGTCACCGAAGCCGATGCTCGCGGTGTGGTGTTCCATGAAGCTTTGGATCCAGCGCCGAGCAATGGCTGGGATTCCCAGGGCTTTCAGACGCACAGAGAATGAAGACAAAGCCGAGGTCCTGATGGAGTCGTTTCTCCCGAAGATGGATAAACCCCGTGAGAACACGGTCATGGCACAAAGGGATGAATTCCAAGGGAGCCGCTTACAGAACACGAAGTCTACCAAGCAGTTACAAGGGCGAAAGTGTCAACCGCTCCGGGGAGGATAGCATCCCAATACTGGTGTGGAAATGCCTATGGACGCATATTAGAAAACTCATCACCTATGTCTTCGCAAAGTCATTAGAGTGGAACTATTCCAAGTTCGAATCTAGGCTACCGCTTCAGCGCCGAGTTGGTTATGCTGCCCAACTGCATCTGAATAGATGATTGTACTTGTAGTTGTCTGCAGGGAGGTGGCTTTTCTCTTTAGCCTTTTGTCAATCTGGTTCGATGTCAATCTCTACAAATACCGGCGGGGTCCATGGTGCCAGCCCCTTTGGGTCGATAATTTCGATAGCCTGAAGTCGCTCGAGATTCATGGTCTTCATTATCTGTGCAAGAGGGAAACGAAACCTCAGCACTGCATTGCGACTCCATCTTCGGGCTCTCTCTAGCACCTCACGTATCGGGTGGTCGCTAGGGAGTGTGTGCAGACTAGCGACAGTATTTTGTACCTGTTGTTGGAGCCTTAAGTGGGTTAGCACCGTGTATGTTTCCACCTCCAATGTCTGTGTTACAACTGTCTTAAATGCGGGCACGATTCGGATTAGTGTGGCCTTCTGTATCGTGCGGAGGGCTTCAAGCTGTGTTTTGTTTTTCTGTGGATAGTGCCAGACTGTCGATGCGTAGTCCACGATGGGGCCCCACACGCTCGATATAATTGCCTCATCTATTTTGGGCTGGAGTGTCTCAGACCACACATCGTGATATTTACCTTTGTAGCTCGCTTCACTGCTTGTTGGACATGTTTCTTCCACCTCAATTCATAAAGTTGCTCAAGCAAGCTAAGATAGTAGTCCTGTAAAAGCTGGGCAAGCCTGACTATGCAGTACCGGGTGCGTATCGACCATCTCGCTGCTGAATGGCTAAGCGCCTGTCTTTCTTCACCGAGAACTGCGGGCTGTTCGCCTTCACCTGCTTTATCCAGGAATTCCCTCCAGTGCATGGTTTTTGTCTTTTCAATCACTCTTGTCCAAGCGCTGCGTTTGCGACGCATTTCTTCAAACAGAAGTAATAAGTAGGGATCTTGGCCGCCTCGGACAACGCAGCTCTCTTGCTCCGTCGAGCGCGGTTTGCCTCCGCTTGGTGTATCTTTAGCTCGGGGGTGAACCATCGTTTGGAGTAGGGCTAAAATCTTGCTAAATGTGTATCCTGTTCAATTGCTTGGGGAATAGACGAGACTAGCCTTCCAACTGTGTGGTCAAGTTCAGCTTTAGAGGTAATAATTGGCCATAGCTCGAGGGCCGTTTGCACCATCTGTCCGATCTTGGCTCAGTCTGCTCGGTCATACATTTTTTACTCGGAGTAGGTCGCTTGGTGGTCAGATCTATAGTTTTCATGGTACAGGTAGCATTTAAACACTTTTTTTAGGGGAGTCTCTTACAGTAAGTTCGATTGTAGACTTCTTTCCAGGATGGCTTAAGGACCAGTATGTTGGCGTGCCTCGAGGGAGGCACCATCGCATTCCGCGATTCTGGAAGAAGTTGATTAGCTCCTGCGCCGCGCCTGTTCCATGAACACCTGGTGCACTGGGTTTGTCTCCAGGGTGGGTGGTGATGATTAAGGTCCCCCGCTAGGACAACTCTTGACTGTCTGCTTTCTTGGCTGTGCGCCTGAATCATGGGATGTATTTCGTCGAGTATAGGCCGTATGGAAATAATTACCCGCAACTGAAAGAGTTCCACAGGTGGGATATAAATGGAAAATAGGAGCATCTGCATCTCTGTGGTCTATATCTTGACTGCGTGACATCTAGATAATTGAATTTAATTTGGCGGTGTGATGCTGTCGAGATTCTCCTATTAACATAAAGTAGGGTCCTTTTCCTTGTGTTCATGTCTGCGTATGTGGCTGATAGGCACCCCAGGCGCTGTGGTTCACATACATTTGGAATGCTGAGATTGGTGGTTCGTGTATAAGAAGAATTTCAAGGCTTTGGGGATTTGTATCATTGACCAATGCCTCCGTGCATGGCCTAGACTTTTATAATGTTCAACTGTAGCATGCGTAGGTTTCGTTTTAATATTGCAGGTCTCCGTTAAGGGGGGTTTGGCATCTGTGGTCTCCAGTCGGATGTTCTCCATTGCACCCCAGGCATTTACCTCTGACCTCTGGAGTGCAGTGCCACTGTACGTGGCTGCCCGCGCAGTGCCCGCACCTTGCCGGTTCCTAACATGACCATGCCGGATGGCCATATTTTTGGCATCGGAAGCATCGTTTCCTTTTAATTTGGTATGGTTCAATGCTTCTAATATATCGCTGTCCCCCTGGAGACCGTTGTGGATGATCCATTCAGCAACTTCAGCTGTGTTGAGCCAGACGCCCATCGTACCCTAGTTACCTGTGGTTTATCTGTTCTCCTGAGCCATGCTATGTCTTCCACCTGGTAACCCCGAGCAGCTAGGTCGTTTTCTTCCATGCCTTAAGAACCCGTCCAGATATTATATGTATCGCGAGCTTGCTAGCGTAATTTAACAAGGCCCCTACTAGAAAGGATTCGGAGCGGCCAAACACTTAATTCGATATTTAAAGATTTTATACACGGGGTATACCTTTCGCATGTTAAATGGACCCCTACCGCAACCACTAGTTTATACCATTCGGACTGGGGAGGTCCTTATTATAATTGTCAGTATCAGGCTATATCGTACTTTTAGCCGGTGCTCTAATATTATAGCGATCTGCCAAACAAACATCTATTACCTTATTATCCAATGAGGCAGAATATATGGCGGCGTCGGACGCAGCTCGGGAAACTTAATAGCTACGTCGCCTACTTAACAAGATGGAGATCTACCCTGCGCCTTTGGATCCTATTGCATTCCACATTGATAATAAAGGATGCAAGGATCTTATTACTTCAACAGTCTCTATTCGTCGTGCCTTGTTTGCTTCCAAATTGAAGTCTTCAGTAGGGATGCGGTGGATCACCATACCAAACCGCTTTCCCACCAGCTTCGCGTCTTTACCCACTTCCCCAAGCCATTCTGTGTTGTTACGAGCTGTATCGGCTAACTGAGCATCCTTAAATCTAACAATGTATCCTATTTTGATTGTTCCAATTCCGGCTACCTGCACGTCCTTTGTGGTTTTCGCATTTAGTAGGGCCGCCCTAATATGTGAATTGGCGCTCTCTATTGGTAGGTATCGTGTGAACCGGTTTTCATCGCTTTCAATGGTGTCCAGAGCGCTGTGGAATGGGGGGCATTGGATGCCACTTCTGCACATGTCTTGGCTGGGTGGTTGTTCGCAGGTCGCGCCTCGATTTGCCCTCGAATGGCCTGAATCTCCTCCTGTAGTTCTATGTTCTGGTCTTTCAGCTCCTGCTGTCCAGTTCTGACCTCTTGGATTTCAATTCAGGCTGATTCAATAACTCCGGTCTGGTGGTTGATAATTTCTTCCCGGCTGTCGATCAGCTTTCGGACTTCCTGGTTCATGACCTTCCATTGCTGTCCCTCAGTAAGACAAATCAAGGATGAGTATCGGTGTAGATTGCGCTTGAGTGCCTCACTTCTGGCCTCCTAGGACCGGTGGGAGTGACGCTCTTCCTTTGCTGAATTTTCAGGTGTCTTTGAAGTGTCGGGATACCCCGCGTGCGGAACCCCATCGGACCTGTTTAGCTTCCGCTCGGCATACAATTACACCACAAATTGAATATCCCCCGATCAATTCAAGTTTTCAGCGAACTTTTACCTCATTCGCACCTGCTCCGCAGAAGTGGTACAGTACTGTAACTAAATTTAACTGCCAACGCCCAATTACACCACCCGTAGAGCTGCTCCCTGCTGTTCTTTGTCTTGAGTCATGCCTCCGTGTCCCGCGTATAGTCGGCCTGCTGCTGCTGGAGCTGGATAACGCGCTCGCACATCTCCCTCATCTGGGACGTCAGTATCTGTTTGGAAACGCATGACGTTGGATGTGATCAGCATGGCCGCACATGTTCTTTGTGACGGGATCGATGGAGACTCCGACGCCGAGGGTCTCCGCCGCCTCGTTGATGTCCGATATGATCATGATGACACTCGCCGCGATATCGAGAACGGTGGCTTTTCAGTTAGGAGCCGCGGGAGCTTCTCGTGGGACGTCGTTCGAAGATCGTCTGCCGTCGGCTTCTCGATCGACTTCGCGATATCCTCTCAATCTTGGGTCATTGGGGACGGACCTAGTCGTCACACCCCGTGAGTGTGAGGTAGTATTCTAACCTGGCCACCTGGGCCTTGCGCGCTTCAAGAAGGACATCAATGCTCGCGTCGGCTTCCTTTGCCGTATTCTTCATTTCAATCATCAACCACTGAATCACCTTGTCCTGACGTGCACAAAGGTTCGCCAGCGCTTCGGTGCCCTCCATTTCCTTGATAGACACTAGCGAGGAGCCCATCGACTTGAGCTCGGCACACATCTCTAGCGCCATTTGCAACGGGAATTGAAAACGATAGTGGGGCATGGGGCCAACAGTGTTACTCAAGAGCCGAGAGACGTCAACTCCATCGGCCGCAAGTCGTATATAACTTAACGATCTAATGCCACTTCACTCTGTACACATCCATGGTGCAGTTAGTCTGATAACCCTGTCTTGGTCCACCAAAAGCCATATTCTCGGCGACTCCACTCGTCTTTTGCTAACTGCACAGGGGCACAGATATGCATACCGCCTGTACGCGGCCTCGACACGCTTATACTGCGGACCAACGGAATTGTCGTTTCCAGGCAAAGGAAGACGGATCCCGTGCCGGGTGGGTATAGGGAGTCAATGGTCTTGAGATTTTCATCCCAGAAAGCGGGAAGAAGGGTACGGAAGAACGCTGTGAACTCCTCGGACTTGGAGATATTGAGGCACATAGTAGTGCCTTCATTAATGTTGAATCCAGTTAGGATAGGTATCTTGTTCCATTGGCAGGAATTCCACACGTCATCGGGGCGTTGCGCGATGAGATCACCGTAGATGGCGGATTGGAACTCGCGGCGCAAAGACGGGTTGTATCTATCGATGACGGCTAAGAAGGCATTGATGATTTCATCCAGGGGCCGTTGACGCAGACAGCTGAAGATTTCCTGGTCAGGAATATTGCCGCTGCCGGACACATGCACGAACCGGCAGAACTGGTCCTTATGAAGGCTGGCATTGGGCGGATGTACGGCACGCGATGTGGCGGCGCCGGGCTCGATGATTGTGCGATGGAACAGCTTATCTTCGAGCTATGTGTTCATAACATAATATACACTCTGTGGAAATCAGCCATAGAGTGTCAACGTGCTCGCTCTGTCCGCCCTGAATGAGCTCCTACTGATACGCTGAATAACGTCACCTGCGATACGTTGGCCCTCAAGTCCTCAATATTGTAGTGGACCCAGTTCAGCTGGAGAATTTGATCATGCAGGCCGAGGTTCAAAGACCTTCCTGGGCCGTAATAGACGATGGAAGAAATTCGAGCGCTCCTAGTCTGGTAACGTTAAAGCGATGCCCCAAAGACCTTAACATAGGACGCAGCACACGGTAATTAAAGAGACGCCGGTAAATGGCTCCGCAGATCATCCCAGCATAGACGCAGTATTGTGCACCCTACTATCAGCAAAAGTCACTGTGGAGCAGTGTCGTGAAAACCCATCCCCGAGCTGCGATTGTAAGCTCTCTCCATGGATATACACAGCGACAGGCAGTTTTCTCCCTTGCATCCCACAAGGGCGGAAGATGTTCACGGTCAGACAATTCTCAGCGCTTCCGGGGTCACCCTTTAGTGGAACCAGCTGTTTCCCGGCGCATCTGGCAAGTTCCGCGCTGAGCCTTCGAGTATGGATTGGTTGCGCCTACTGACCATCCATGTGGCCAGCGTTAAACGGTGGGATGGCCCAACTGGTGTATAAGTACTGGTTGCTGGTATTACCGTGGGCGGCCTTGGCTTGGAAGTACGAAGTACGCGACCTCGTAGCTTGTGTCGAGACATTTCACACGGCTTGCCGAAAAGCAGCAGCAATTCCTGCGGTGCCTATCCTGGTTAACAGATTGTCATTTCGACTCCCTCTGCAAATAGTTGGCATATTGGGCACGGTTACCACGGCGGAGAATCCAGGAATTCAAGGCGGCCTAAATGGCTCCAGTGTTCGATCCTTTGTGCAAGGATTTCCCCTTTTGACAATTGATACAAATTTGGTGATTTCGGCCCATGCTGAGAATCTATATGGAAAGGGAGATGACTTCTGTAGAAAGGAATAAACATGTGTAACCCAGTAGTCCTCAGAAATTCACTACGATACATGACACTAGTTTTGAGTATTCCTGTCTAGAGCTTAATTTGAAAGTATAATTAAGGGTTTATGGATGGGAACATTAGCTGATAATTTATTAACCAGATATAATTATTTAAAGTCGGCTCTGATTTTCGTTTCTAAAGTACCTCCGTCACAATTTCGCACTCAACTACCGTACCAGAAATCTACAGTACATACATACCTCCCAAGCATTCATATGCTGCTGAGTATTATCAGCGAATCTTCTCTAACGAGCCTACGAGTATTGGTAACATTTGTTTCTGTTATGGAAATACTATACTGTAATCCGCCCAGTGAAGATAACCACCCAGTCCGCCATCGTCCTCGACCATTTATTTCCCTTGGGCCGGAGTTTACAAAGACGTTGCTCGGCAAGAAGGCATAGTAGGTGTCCATGATTTTGTTCCTTCTTGGAGCTAGTCTATTAACTAGATTAAATTAAGTTTAAGATCCCTAAATCTTTTTCCTAAAAATTTTCAAATCAAACTCTGGTCAGTATATGGTATATAAGGCGAATTCTATTTTTGCCTTCTCTGGCCGGTTGCTGCTCACTCGGAATAGACCTCGATAGCCGGATATAGGTGCCTTAATTTACACGTCCATATAAGTTCTCCTGTGATCACTGTCCAGATTGAACTGCATTTACTTTAGCATGCGTAGGAGGTGTATATCAGTGTATCAAAGTGGCAGAACAGCGCAGGAAAATTGTTGCTGTCGGAATTGCACGCCCTCATCACCAGACCCAGCAAGGCTGCTTTTTCAGGGCAAGTATATATCTTGGATTCTGGTGGGATTTGACACTAAATTGGAACAGCGTATGCCGCATTGGTCGTGCTGTCGATTCTGCCCCGATTTCTGTCCCGATAATGTATTCAGGCTATACAATACCAGGCTCAAGAGGACATCTCGGTGCTCTTGATGACATACTTTTACGCGCTTGTCTGGCATATGAAATGCCTAAGCCTAGGAGAATCTATCGGTGGTCACAATGACTCTCATTTCTCTTATTTCTCTCACTTTCCTTATACAGTAGTACTGTACTGTATTCTCCTAGGTCTCACTTTCCATTCACTGGCTACAAATTTAGACTTCATAAATATTAATATTTAGTTTCAGTACTTTCTCCATTTTCTCCATTTTCTCCAATTTTTAACTAGAAACGAAGAGATTGACTGGAAAATAAAGGAATTAAAGGTGTGATGATCCTGTACACCTTGCTAAAATAGATTGATTATATCTAAGGTCGCAATCAAACGAAACATCAAACGTAGAGAAGGAACGAAGAAAGAAAGAATTCTACAGTATCGTACAGGAAATGTGGGAAAATCTCTATATTGTGGGATTAATATGATGACCTTGTCACCTGGGTCATGTGATCTTCTGGTTTCCCCATATTACGGAAATACTATAGTTAATCCGCCCGACTTGGCGGTGCAGAGTATCTGACGATCGGATCGATTCAACCCCTGAATCCTTTAGATAGTTGAGCACCCAAGGTCTGGAGTAGAGCACCTAGACAGGAATGCAAGAGACTCAGTTGGTTGAGATACTGTGATTCCTGGTGTTTCCACTGAATGACATCTACTTCCTAATTAGGCTAAGTTGGCCTGTAGCTGATAGAATAGCTCCCTGCGCATCACTTCCCCTGAATTCCACAACACCCCACAAGTCACAACTAACATTGTATGTATTGATCCATCCATTCTTCCTCACCTCTACATATTTGATATTCTCGTTGAAGAGCTACCAAGTTAGTGGGAATAGATTCATTTGTTATATGAAGATATCCTGTCCTAGATTGAGCCGTGACAATCAAAGGCGTGCCTTAATAGAAATAGAATTCGTGAGACATGGCTGCAGCTGTTGAAGGATTTGATCAAGATTTGTGTGCTTGTCTACTATCCTCTGAGATGGCTCGCACACCGTCCCATGCCCTATTAAATTCCGAACAGGCTCGTTCATCACATGGCATGCTCTCACCATATCCGGTCGATTGTCCTGAATATAGGATAGCATCTTTTCGATGAAATCATTATTGTAGTGTGTATTCCACCTGTATACAAAATGTTAGCCGTGAAAGCTTTGTGGCCCCTACTGTAGTAGCCACTGCACTCGAGATTGCCTTACACGGTATTCGCTAGCCAATCGCTGCATACAAGTAATAACCCCGGTCCGAGTCCGGGGACAGCGGGCTTACGCTTACAGCAAGGCACCCCGTTGATTAGAGTGAGCCATCGGTTCGCGTAACGCCGCTGGTCCCTAAGTTTACATTTTCTTCTCTCCTGAGCCTTGTTGTCAGGCGGCGGCACTGAGCATGTCTCCTCTAGGTACTTATCATATGCGATTTCCACGTTCTTTTGGCGGCCTCTGCGCACCTGGATGCCACTCTCCAGGAGACGTTTCTCGTTACTTAAGATTCCTTCAAAGTGAATATGATTACGCAGGAGAGCGACAGACATTCGCAGCGAACGGAATGGTCCCTTATCGGACGCCAGTTCTTTGAGAGCGTAAATCCCTAAAACGTTGGTCCCGGTTTCATACAGTTCGTCTAGATAGAGAGAGTCCCAGCATCGCTCCAGGAACTGCTCGAGATCTTCGCGCAAAGCGCCCCGTGCGATCGCCTCCACAGAATGTGGAGCTTTTGTTTTAGTCGATTGCTTTTTATAATCTATGTACCGGTCCGGTGTGTCCCAAAGTCTTTGTGGGTTTGCATCCACTGAGCTTGCTAGGGGACTTTGGGTGGTGTCGATGCCGACCGCATTGGTGTTCAGTGTCTCCAGGCAATTCAGGGTTGTAGAGGTCAAGTTCCTGGGAGTATCAGGTGCCCCTTTGCTACGCTTCATATCCTCGTCGTTGCATGTAGTAATACTCCTAAGCTGTTGGCTACCGCCAGAAAGAAAGCCAGCCGTGCTTGGGGGAACTGTTTGTGGAGTCTCCACTGCTATACAGGTTACGTGAAGAGCGCTCTCATGTTCCACATCGACTTGAGTTACACACTGTTGGAAATGATGAGTCGCCTGATCCATGTTAAGGGCTTCCTTTTTGGATTGGACTGAATGAGTCCGGATACACGGAGAGAATATCTATAGAGCGGATACAGCTTGCCCTTAAAAGGGGAGGAGACAAAGACCAGGGAGGGATATCTTAACCAGGCGCTGCAACTAGACGTAGCTTCTTGCGCCTAAATTGAGGCCTTCAGTCCGAAACTGTACAGTACCTATGTTTACCTGACCGGCTAAGAATAACCTCGTTTAAAATTAATATGTCTTCCAATCCGCCGGCAAGCAATTCTTCTTCTCCGTCTCTTCCATCTGTCTATAGGGATCCTCAGAGACTGTCTAGTAACCTAGACGGACTCGATTTGGCTTGCTTGGCATTGTCATAGGACGGGTTGAAAGGTGTATACAGCCTTTCGTTATGGCGTTCTTGATGGACCAGACGCGCAGCTTGGTGGTGACGGTCGTTGTTATAGTATGCAACTTCGCCTTTCTCCCGCCTGTTCTTTCTGGTTCGGTTTACGGGATGATATCCAGGCCGTTCTTCACATGGTTGGAAAGGTCATCTACAATGTTTTCTTTCACCCCTTGCGTCCCTTTCCTGGTCCCATCTCTCATGCCATCTCTCCCCTACCGTACTGCTATCGGTTGCTGCCTATAGGTACTACGGGTTCAGCCCTTGACAAACAATATTTTACTTGACACCTGGGGGTAGTGGTAATATGAAATTTTTGAAAAATACACTTTTGTCCACACTGCTCGATTCAGTCCGCCGTAATTATGTATTTGGTAATCAGCCATCAGGTTACGTTGTACGCAGTTCCGTTTGCGTAAATATAAGCTACCGATGATGCTTCGCATGCATAACTAGCTACTCGTCTAAGCCATCATACGTTGTACGCATTTCCGTTTGCGTAAATATAAGCTACAGATGATGCGTCCCATACGTAACTAGTTGGTGCCTTGGTTATAAGCTACGCGGCCCCTCTGGACCGCGGCTTTCGCGAATCCCTGAAGAGAAACAAAGAGAAACAGAGCAAAATCAAACTAAATCACAAAATATGGAAACATAGGAAAGCCTTAGAGAGAGGTTTCCAATAAACCTTTTCGCCCGATCCCTGGTGAGGAATTCGTATATAGCCATTTAACTGAGACACGTTAGAGCGACTAGTTGAGCTGTAGATCACTAAAGACCATGACCAATAAGTTTACAGTAGACAGAGTCACGTTGGAGACAACACCAAGAGTATTTTGTTGTAACGATTGTTATGTTCCACTGGAAACCACTGCGAGCAATTGAGCGGAAGCACGAAGAAGACCACACCGGAAGAACCTTTCTTGTATGTATCGATTGTGATAGCACTATCAGAACCACAGACAGCAACTGAACACATGAAGAGAAAGGAATTGAAGTATCTCTTTTGCCGAAGCCATTGTATATATAGCCTTAGAACCATGAGGCAGTAATGTTGGAGAACGTGTTGGCTCTAGTGTAGATGTCGCGATAGACCAGGACAGCGGAGGTCTAGTCATCGCCCACTAACGATTATAGTGTTAACCATTGGGTTGATCCTAGCAAGATAAGACATGAAACCGGCAGACATCTTCAGTTCATTGATTACAGCGAGACAAGGTGGTAGACAGGCATCTTGGCTATTCGTCGTTGGTGTTGTTGTCTGCTTGTCGCGTCGCGTTCAGCCATCCCAGACCACCACTTAGTTTCCTCAAGCAGCACCACCACAAACTGCCTGCGTATTCATCCCCGGCACCACGAAGAGGTGTCTGCTCATTGCTGGGGCCAACGTTCAGTACGGATGCGACGTATTTTTTCGGATCAGTGCCATCGCGGATCTCTCGGTCTCTCCAACGGTTAACAATATGCTATCGTTATTGTTACGGAAACACTATAATCCGCCCGACTTGGCGGTGCGGAGTATCTGACGATCGATTCAACCCCTGAATCTTTTAGGCTCAGTTGGTTGAGATACTGCGATTCCTGGTGTTTCCACTGAATGACATCTACTTCCTAATTAGGCTAGTTGGCCTGTAGTTGATAGAATAGCTCCCTACGCCCCATTTCCCCCTGAGTTCCACAACAGTTATCAACCGCGCACATGGAAATGCGGCAGAAGTAGGTTATTGTATGGCGAGCACTTTTTTTGGCAATGGCATTTCCCCCCTCCCTTTTTTTTTTTTGTTTTTTCGTGTTTCAGCACTTTGCTTTTGTACCGTGGAAGAATTGACTTGCTAATTCATCGATTCGATAATCTAGGATTAAATTTCCCTCGTAAAGGATATTACACGTAATCGGCTACCAGGTGGTCACTTCCCTACTAAACGGCCTTTAATTAATTAATATCTCAACAAAATAGGGATTTAATGGTATAATCAAGATGACATTATTTAATAGGACACTTGAGCTTATTATGACCTTGTTTACCACAATTACTGCAGGTTGGTGGCCTTCGTGGTGCTTTTAAATTCTGCTTTAGCATCTCTTGCTCAAGCGCTTTTTGCTGTCCTTCTTCCCCTGTTAGGCTTTCCCACTCTGTATAAAGATTCGAGGTGCTGTCTCCTTCTGGTTTTGATAATTATTACCTTCCTGAAGCTGACGAAGTGCCTGTTTTGCTTGGAGAGCATTCTGCATTGTAACCTGCACTTTTCTTATCCATAGCTTGATGTACAACGGTTGGAGAGGTAGATAGTTTGCCTCGAAGGAGCTGAATCCGCTTTTTCTGCTGTTCTAGTTGATGTAGATTTGCGGGGGTCTTTCCAATTTCAAAAGGCTCATTGTTATGTTCTGTGGGCGGTGGAGTTGGTGTTTTAAGCTGAATATCAAGCTTTGAAAGAACAGTCTCTGGTCGTAGTGGAACAAGACCAGTTGTTGCTTGAAGCCACTTCGTATATTTGATAATGACAAAGCTTGGAGATGAACTGAAGAATAGATAGCCAAAAAGCCTTGTTTCTTAATAGAGTGGATTCCTTGCCGTATCATCTCTGCAATACTTTGGCCGTAAAGGTACTCCAATGGTGAGAAGCAGCTCAGATCTAGTGGGCTGTAGATGATGAGAAGACTGAGGAGGTAAATAGACAGGAATACAGTAAACCCTTTTATCTGTACACAGTTTATCAAACTCTGCAGTAGCATGGCTACTATGTCCATCTATAACTAAAACACGGCGTCTCCCAACTGTACATGGCGTTGTATACGGATCAAAGCAATTTAGTAGACAATCTAAGCCTACATTGTCATTTATCCATCCATTCTTACTCATAGAGCTGCGATAGTCTTCTGTAAATTTTTATACCATTGAGATTGGTGATTCTCACCCGCAAGAATAATCTGCGGTGGCATTACACCCATTCAGATGCATTAAAAGGCTTGCCTCGCTTACGATGCTTTTTTCTTTCTTGAAATAAGACAATCAGGCCACGATTTTCGCGTTCCAAGGTCTTACACCTAGTACACATCTTTTTATAATACTGTAACGTGCAAGCGCTGAAATTTTAGAAGAATTAGCGCCCACTTCCTTTTGGAGCTGACGTACAATCAATCTCATTGAGTGTAGAGACCCTGGAGACTTTTACAGATAGATAGTATAGAGGGTGATTGAGATGGTGTAGGGGATTGTCGCGAGGAATTTTTGCTAATAACCTTCTATGATTAAATGTTCGCCACCGTCCCAGAATATTTTCAGATGTAAATGCACATTCCAAGCCCTTTGAAATATTTTCCAGAAATGTCACTTCGACATCTGGAATTTCCTTGGCTGTTGGCCAGCCAACCGTCAAGTTCTTGCGAATAATACGTCGATAAAAGCGATCTACACCCTTTCGAAGTGGAGAAGAATGCCTGAGCTTAGAATGGCCAAAATCCTCTATCCAAGTATCCTGCAAGCTATTCAACTCTGCTCTATAGATTAAAGCAGGTGGCAGAGACGGGCCATCTGCTCAGGTGCACACAATAAGTGTATTAAACTCACCGTTGCCATCTTGACTTGCCCCAATCAACTGCCCAATTTCGAACGCCTTGACAGAGACAACAGCTTGGCTGAGCAATGGAGACCGATACCAAGTCCCTTCTCATCACAATTATAAACATTTGAGGGAGTGATGATGTTGTGTTTTTGTATCTTTTCCTGGAGCTAGATAAAAATCGTTGGCCCGTGGCATAAGGGCAACACAATTTAACATAAAGCGACACAATACTATAAAAAAAACCCCAAAAAATTAGATCTTACCAGGCTGAAGATGTCATGAAAATACCTTAAATTATCCGCGACTTTTCATTGATAATCTATGGTGCGTAGATACAGTACACGAAACTTATCTCGGTTTTTGCCAACTCCTCTGCAATATTTTTTACTATTTGGGGACTGGGTGGGAGTCCCTATTCACTGAGCTTATTTAGATGCTTAACAAGAACACCTTCTTAGGCGCTAGAAAATTTCTGACGCGATTTTGAGTTGGCATCCTGAATTGAGCCAGTTAACACACCACACCGCAAAATACACCGCTGGCCAATCATATAATATGATGTTGTCATGGCGGTGGCTCATGTCAGACATCCTTGAGCTATGAACGGACACACGTTCAAGGTGATCCTGTCGATGTGACTGTCCTCTTCAATCGGAGTACGGTTTCAGATCTCAGCAGACGCAGCTCAATGGCGAGGCACTTTTGCTTGGACCTGGTTCAATTTACAGGGTAACTTTGAAATGTATACTATGAACTGCGCCGTGTTGGAAATTGATGGGGCAACGGCAGCATTGAGTCATTTGGTTATGGGTATTCCGGATGAGATTCTGACAGAAAGCAGGAAACGCCCAGTCTCGAGGGAAAGCACGGACCGTAGAGGTGTAGAACGGCTACTAAGGGAACATGGCGGAGGGGGAATTTCGGACGTAGCGAGCTTGTTGGCGATGGACTAGAATCTACAAGGAAGCCTTATATTGGATCTATTTTTAGAAGGGACGACAAAAAATTGGAGAAGCGTGTCCGTTCTGCTAGGAAGAAGGGAGTCATAAATTTAACTCACATCCTCGAATAGCCCCAGTAGCAGTAACGACGTGATCACCAATGCTCTGGTCCTGTGCCTTGCAACCCGATTTCTCCCGTCCATTGCCACATCGTGTTGCCCTGAATAGTGATGCCCTGAATAGTGAACACACACAGAGGGAGAGGGACCATGTTTTTTCCTCCCCCATTGTGCGGAGCGCCCACAAGAACACTCAAGATGTTAGCAGCAATTGCATAGAAAAATATAAGACAGATATTTATCATATCTCTACTGAACCATGGGGGAATGTTGCTGGCAGCACGGTGACATTGCAGGCTGATTCTCTGAGGACGAACCCATCGCCTCTGGAAACCCCAGCCGGATGCTGGGAGAACTTACGCCTCACGAGCATCGATAATTGTCTGACAGGAGGGGACCAGAGTCAGAACCACAGTCCAGACTTGGACCACGTATGGACGGCATTGGAAGGAACACTGCTGTCGATGTTCGTTCCGGGTGTGGCGCTGCGGATTCTGGAGGCCGTGCCTGACCTGCAGACGCTTGAGAGTGTCCGGCTCCTGAACAAGGATTTCTACACGGCCTACCAAGCCAACGCCATGCCCCTGATCCGCGGAGCACTGTGGAGAATGTGCCCGCCGGCGTGGGAGCTTCGTGAGATGGGCCTGCCCTGGACCAGCCCGGGCACCATGGAATACTTGAGGTGCATAACCACTAAGGACCAACCAGCCCCTACCGTCACACCCACCAATTACCTGGCCCACTATGCCTACGAAGCTTGCGTAATGGCGCGATTGATCGGGGCGGTCTTCACCGCCGAAGAGCAAAACTACCTTTACCACCACGAAGAAGCCCTTGTTGCAGTGCATGATGCATGTCTGCGCATCTGGACATTCTGCCGGATCTTTGGTTGCGGGAAAGGCCGCGCGGGCGACTTGGAGGGCCAACAGGAATGGCTCGCTGGAGGTGCCCGAGCGCACCTCCCTCCCAGCTGCACCATCTCGGAATGGTGCCGGAACAGTGAGGTCCTGGACCTAGCACCTGAGAGCTTCGGCAAGGGCAACCATGGTAATCTCTCCGCGAGTGAAACCATGATGATGCTGTGGATCTGGAATCTTTTTCGACGGCAACTGCGGTGGAAAGTTAGGAGTCTTCTTCGAGATCGTTACCCACGGGCGTGGGATGAGGACGTGGTCGGTAGGTTTCTATCCTCTGTGTGGTGGACAGTACCGCGTTCGGGCGGGGGTGTACAGTCGCTAAGACAGCTAACGCCTTCGTAGACGAGTGGGTCTTCTCCGTCCTGACATTTGGCTTGGCTGCGATTGATCATCTTCTCTTGTCCAATGACCCTGTCAAGGAGGCCGAACAGCTGGGATGGGCCACGGTATCGGCCTCCATGATCGCACGACCGGAGCGCGGTGAGTTCTTGCAGGATGCCTGTATACATCATCTACAGCAGATTTCTGGGCCCCGACGTACGTGCACCTTCCAGTAACTGCCCCCGAAAATTCCATCCTCTTCTACCATACATGTTAAGGATGGGACGTACTTGGCGGGAATCGGGAACGGAACGTTGGAATTAAAATTAGATATTCCCGTGGCTAGTTCCTTTTAACATAGTGATATACACGGTATGAAATGTACCAGGCTCAGTGCTGTGTTTAGTTAATCTAGCCATACGGGCGCTTTGTATTGGAGCATGTCTTGTAGAAAAAAAATCTTTTCCGCTGGAAAAATGTATGTACATGTAAACGAAGACAAACGTCCGAATTACTGGTGGTATTATTTCTACCGGTGGATAGTCTCCATGAAATTAGCTATTGTACGATTTCCGGAAGACATCAACATTGACCCTATGTTCAGTTACATGTTGGAGGGTTAAAATAGATATGTAAATGTTCAGAAATGAAGAGAAATCAAAGCCGCCCTTTAAGGACGCACCCAAATTAGGAGGCTTTTGCACCCCTTTTGAGCACTCCCGTCTCCCCACCCAAAGAAAGAGCCGCTATATTTGATGACCATAATTTTGGGCAGTAGAGGTCACCTAAAATACGAGCAGGCAATTTTGGGGCTTGAGAAATGGAATATTAATTAGGATATAGAATACTTCCTCTACCGAAAGTATTGCAACGTTGTAACCAGATGGCTCCAGTACCTTGGATAAGTGTGGAGGGTGATTGGATCGACATATATGCTCCGTTTGAAGGGCCTGACAAAGAGCGCTCTCTTGAAAGGAGTAAGCCTGGTGTAGTGACAGTGATTGATAGTCAGGATGCTCAGCGCTGCATCAAGCCCAGAGAGCTAAGGACGTCGCTGGAGAAATGCGGAAACCAAGACATTGTCCTCAATACTTTAGGCTGGACAGAACCATGTGCAAATGGCATGCAGGAAAGGAGAGCCCGGGAGAAGCAAAGAGTCTGGCTGAAAGAGAGCAAAACTACGGGGAGTTTTATCCGTCACGTTTCTTGGGTCTTCAGCGATGTGCTTTGCATACTTGTGCCAAGCCTGCATTGGGCAATTGACGAAATCTGTGCCTGGACTCTAACGGACCACATCGCACCAGAAGAAGGGCCATTTTTTGTTATTTTAGTTGATGATAGCGACTCGACACGCGACGGGGACGGAGTGCTCTACAACGTAATGAGCACAACGAGACAGCAATGTTGGCAAAAGCTGCAGGAACAATGCACCGGCCCCATCTGGAAGACAGCCAAAGCCCTAGACCGATTACTCTCGCGGACCTATGTCCGGGCCACAACTCTGAGAAGAGAAGCTGTAGCACTAAGCGCTTGTTTGCAGTCATTAGACATCTTACAACTTGCACGGGGACAGAGGGAGAACCGTGGACACTTGTGGAACCTTAGGACACTTACACGCCTCGTAGAAAAGTTCTACAGCCACACTGAAGCACTGGGCGGATCGTTTAATTTTGTAGGCGCCCTGAGGGAGGATATCTGGCCTGGGCAATCACGAAGCCAGCAAAGTCTACTTGGGGATTGGCTATGCCTAGGGAACCAGGACCGATCTCTCAGTGATTTTATGGGGCCTCTCCTTGCGAAGCTGTTTATAGAAGATGCAAGCCAGATGCCACATAGTAAGTGACGACTTTTTATACACTCACACACACAAACACACATATGCATGCATATTTCCAAAATACAGTTCTAACATACTCCATGAAGGATTTCCTGCATGTGAGGCATTCCATGCCGTCTATCGTCCGTTGTGCGATGAAGGCCTCCGCCTGGCCTCCAAGCGCTCTGAGTGGGCCCAAGGTATCACATCAGTAGCACTCTCTAATGCTATCCTGCAGGCAATGACAAACTGGGATCTCCAAATTACAGAGCATGTGAGAACACTCTGGGCACATCTGCCGGAACGCTCCTTGTGCTGTGCGTGCGTATGGGATCGGCCTCTTGTCTTTCTCCGCTGCGGCCACGGCCTGTGCGAACGGGATGCATGGAAGCATTCCTTCCGCCGCCATCCCTTTGAGTGTGTTTCATTCTTCCAACGCTGCCCGGCCTGTGATGCAATCGTCAACCGCCAAGTCCGGTTGCGCCCACCACAGGCTGGGCTCCGCATCGCCTGCTTTGATGGTGGCGGGACGCTGGGCATTGTGTCTCTCGTGTCTTTGGACAGTCTTGTCCGAGAGCTGCCGTTGAAATTGCAGGCGCATCACTACTTCGATCTGATTGTTGGCACCAGCACCGGTATGTAGTCTCTTTCCAGGTCAAGTGCATACTATACAATGGCCAGCCCAGGCTTGCCGCTGACCTAAGACACTCCATAGGCTCCATCATCGCAGCGGCTTTGGGCATTCGGAAATGGCCCCTGAAGCGCTGTATCAAGGAGTTCTCGAAAACAGCCCGTCAAGTCTTCTACAGACTAACATTTATGACAATCGCCCCTCGAGCCCTGCGCCGGATCTGGAAAGGTATAAAGTATAGTGAAGAACCGTTATATGCAGCTCTACAGAGAGGATTTGGCTCTGCACCTCTCTATGGCTACTGTGACGAGTCGCCTGATGTCCTCCGGGTTGTCATCACAGCCACCGACTTTAGCGGCCGGCTCTGGCTCTCACGATCGTATTCTCCAGCAAAACTAACTGGTGTGGAACAGGCCAGCTCCGTGAGCCCTCCCGAATCTGTCCGAGAGTCGTAAGTACTGAGGCCCTTCCTGATTATCATGTCCACGGGCTAAGCATAGCGCGCACGCACGCATGCAGCATTGCCGCCAGCTGTGCGGCCCCTTCCTACTTCCTTCCCTTGAGGGGGTTGCAAGACGGCGGATTCGTAGCCAACAACCCCTCGGCAGTTGCCCGGATTGAGGCCAATCGCTTGTCGAGAGGACAGATGCCCGACTACGCCGCAAGCTTCGGGACTGGCCGGTTCGGACAGAGCAATAATGCCCATACTGTCCGGATTTCCTGGCAGTCCCTAGTGCCACGGTGGCTGCGTCGTGTGGCCAAATGTGTTTCCCGGACTTTTGATGCCGAGCTTCTCTACGACCGTTTTGTCTCGCAACTGAGCGATCTCGAAATGGAACGGCACCACCGCATTAATCCAACCCTCCCATGTCCTGTAGTCGCTCTGGACGATGCATCCGCTATACCGCGACTCAAACGTATGACCAGGGAGCGGATGGCTCAAGATCCTACACAGGTATCTCGGGGGAAACGTCTTCGCCTTTCTCTCGTTTCCTCGCTTTTCTACCCTATCATCACTTCTAGACCTATTTTTGATGACAAGGCTGGCGTGTACCACGTAACATTGGCGGTTGTTTCGCGCTGGGAGGACGACGTGCTTGTCTCCATGCAGTTGCAGGAGTACCTGCGTGACGCTTGTTTTTGGATCCACGGCTGGCAATATAAGACCATCACACCGCTCCAAGTCACAGTGATGCTGTCAAGCCTTGAAGAGGCTCTCAATATCGAGCTCCAAGTAGGGGATGGAAGACGCAGCCAAATAAGCGGCCTTCCTCTCTCAGTCAACTGTCTTATTAATCATCAACTTTCCAGCTCGGATCTTCGACAATGGAAAAGCACGGGTCTTAAACGCCCATACTCAGAACAGGATTATTGGCATGTTTCGAAGCAGCCAAGAAACGGGATCGACCACTCCCCACGCAAGCTGGTCCCGGTAGAGTTCTAAGCAGGTTTTTTGAGTATATTGAGGTATACCTATGTACAGGAGATAAATCAGAGAAAGTTGATCCAGCGTCTTTCAAGTGGTGGGAATTAGACCACGTTCAGCTGGTGACATGAGTCTGCAATTGGCGATTGGAAAGTCTCACTATACTCGTACATAGCTAACAGGCTGTAAAATTTCATACCACTTATGGAATTCTGTAGTATTACTATAGTTAAATTGAAGAAGTTTATTTTTTTATTATTTACCCCGCTTATAAGATACCGCGTTATTTTGACCACTGGGATTTAAATTCCAGAAGCAGGTGACATTTTTTAACCTACAGCCTGGGCTTATTCTTTTTTGGCGCTGCAGCAGTTAGCTGACCCAAACAACCAACTATCTTGGCTCAGGAACTACGACCACTGCATACGCCGAGTTACCAAGTATCCAGATAAGACTAGAGATACGAAACCGTGTCAGTCACAGGATGCAGTGCTAGACGAGTTGCCTCTACAATAGGGTGCCGGTATTCTCAGACAGCCAGCCGGCCCTAAAAGCGATCAGGTGACCTCGGTTACTCTCTGGACAGGATATCCTATGGAGATATTTGGAGCTGCTCCGTTGATGTGAAGAGCAAGGCATCCATGTAACACTGCAGTGGATGCCTGGGAACTAGGAACTAGGCAGCCGATCAGCTTGCCAGGCACGCAGTGACCCTTACGACGACAACAACTGGCCGTGCTACAATCGGCGGCTAAACTAAGGGTCAGGGCGGAGTCAAAAGCCAAGTAGGGCAAGGAATTGTCAAGAACAGGACGACCGACTAAGAGCCTACTCAAGTGTCCAGAAAAGTCTGAGCTTTGTCTTCATTCTCTGTGAGCTCGTCTGCATCCACTTTCAAGGTCGGAATGCACCCCCAGGTCTCTCGTGGTTTCATGTATGTGCCGCTTCCCAGAGCTTTCCTTCCCCGGCTTTGTCCAGGAACTGATTCCAATGTGATGCTTTGGCTTTCTCAATCGTTCCAGTCCATGCACGTCGTTTTTGTTGCATCTCCTGAAAGAGGGTCGCTGAGCGTGCATGCTCTCGCCCGAGCTCTGCACAGTTCTCTTGCCACTTCCGGCGTAATTGATTAACCTGGGTCTGTTGGATTTTGAGATTTGGCATGAACCAGCGCTTGGAATATGGTATTGGTAGTAGGTTAGGGGTGTGTCTGTCCACTGTCGATGCAGTCGCTTCCGTGGACCTTTCCACTACCTCGTCTAGCGCCGGTCTGATTTTCACCTCTTTCCACGGGCCCATCTGCTGAAGCACCTCGCTGGCGATACTGTCCCAGTCTGCGCGGTCAAAGGCCTTCTTCGCCTTTGCGGTAGGCTTACGCTGGACTCTCAGGTTCCATTCCGAATACGTGGCACGTTGATCTGACCCGTAGTTATCATGGTAGAGATGGCACTTGATAAGTGGATCTGGCCGGTTTGTTACCGTCTGGTCGATGGTGGAGTTCCTCCCTGGGTTGCTGAGAGACCAGAAGGTCGCCGTTCCTCGAGGGAGGCAGCTGTGTAGGCCATTCGCCTGGAAGAAATTGATTAATTCGCTTCCATCCTCAATAAACTGCGGCTGAATATGGCCGCCACCCCAGATCGGGTGGTGGCGGTTAAAGTCTCCCGCGAGGACTACGCTCGTTGATCTATACTCGTCCCGGAGAGCAGTGGTTATTGTGTTCTGAATTGCTGTGAGTGCTGATTCCACCGACTCCTCGTTGGAAGTGTATAACGGGACGGGTGGGAGATAAACTGAATAGAGAAGCATCTGGGAGTCTGCCGTCCAGATCTTATTGCGGTTAAATCTGGGTGCTCACAGGGGATTTGCCAATATGATGAGGTCGAGATTCTCCGATTAACATAGACCAGACTACGAAACCGAACTGCGTCAGTCTCGATGGTCGGTCGATATAGGCGCCAGGCGCTGTGATTAACGTGTGTTTGATAGGTGGTGATAGACGGTTGTACATCCAGGTTTTGGCTATGGTGGTCGTTGATAAGCCCGGGGTAGGACACTGTCGATCACCGGTTGGGTGTTCGCCGCTGCAATCGAGGCATCGGGCTCTAACCCCCAGGGGCATCGTTGCCGCTCGTGTTGGCCGGCACAGTGTCCACACTTGGTGTTTCCTTGCACGACCATGCTAGGTGTCCGAAACGTTGGCACCGGAAGCATCTCTTTTTCTTGATCTCTCGGCGATCTACGCTGCTTACGCTGCCAATGTACCTCTGGCCAACTAGGAGGCCATTATTCAAGATATATTCGGCTCCTTCCGCAGAGTCGAACCAGATAGCGAGAGATGCAAATTTCCCTAACGCCTTGTCCTTCCTCTTGAGCCATGCCACCTCTTCGATCCGGAAGCCGTGTTCCACCAGATTGTTTTCTTCTATGATTTTCTCAATGGCCAAAGCGCTTACGTTCTCCAAGTCGAAATCCTCTGTCGGGGTACGGTGGACAACTACCCCAAACCGTGGTTTCACTATTTTCGTGCTGTTCCCTAGTTCATTCAGCCATCCTGTGTTATTGCGGGCTGCTTCAGTCGATTCTGGGTCTTTGAAACGAGTAACATAACCCGTCTTAGTAGTCCCAATGCCGGCGACCTCGGCGTCTTGCGTGGCGGAGGTGTTTAGCAGCGCAGTACGGATGTAGGTGTTGGCAGTATCGGTAGGGAGGTATCGCCCGAAGGTGTTTCCGTCACTATTGTCGTTATCTCTTGGGTCCACAAAGGATCTTTGGGTGATTATTCGGACGCAATCGTTCTTTCTCGGGTTGATGGCTTGGCTGGAGAGAACCATTATTGGCGGTGGCCGCCACCTCAACCAAAGACCTGGTTGGGGTCACCGGCGTCAGGGTTTCAACTCGCTCCCTCAGGCTCTGATTTCATCCTGGAGCTTCTCATTCTGATCGGAGGGATATTCTGGTCGTGTTTGATTTCTAGGATCTCCGCCTTGGTGGATTCGATGAGTCTGGATTGGTGATTGATAATACAGTCGGGAATTAAAGTTTGCATAATTTGGTCGCGGGGCAACCCAACCATGGTTCACCCCCCATACAAAAATATATATATTTTGCAACACATGAGGTTTTATATTAATTTGAGCATAGATATATTGAGAAAAATGACCAAATTTTATAAAAATATGCAAAAAAAGCGCCAAAATCAGTTAATATTTGGTATACCACCCCTTTGCCTCCAAAACCGCCTCAACACGCTTTTTCATACTCTTTATTAAAGCATCTTGAATATCCTCGCGGATTTGGCTCCATGACTGTTATAAAGCGTCCCATAAGATATCTTCCTTCTTCTCAGTTGCTCCTTTGCAGTATTCAATGTTGGGATTCACATCGAAGACGCCTTCTTTGGGTGGAAACCACATGTGTTCAATCGGGTTTAAATCCGGAGAGTATGGCGGCCATTCCATTACTTTTATACTATTATCTTGTAATCATGTTGTAACCTTTTTCGCTGAATGAATGCGAGCATTGTCGTGCATGAAAATAAGACCAGGTTCCCAGATAGATGGCAGTAATTCCTCTAATAGAGCAAGATAAGAGTTTGCAGTATAGCCATTCTTTTTAGCTTCAAAATCCCCTCCAACGAACAAGATCACTGCGTTTTTTGCCCAAATAGCTGCCCAGCCATCACGCGGACTCCTTTCCCTTTCTTATATGGCTGTATGTACTCGGTTTTCCACTTTTTACCAAAAAGATTAAGCCGAAACACATACTTGTGGGCGGTGGCCGGATCCCATTTCAACCGAGCACTCGTCCGACCAGATAATCTTAGCCCAATCCTTATCGGTGATTTATACTCCATTGCCCAGTTATATCGAAGCTTAGCTACCTCTGGTGTTAATCTCGGGCGCTTTTGAGCCCTCCATTTGCCATATCCAGACTCTTTAATAATGCGGTATAGTGTATTGCGTGAGATTGTTAAATTAAGTGTTTTCTGGACATCCGCGTAGGTAATGAACGGATCTTTCTGGATCAAACGAATGACCAGGCGCTTGTCTCTATCTGTATAGGTTTTTGGACGACCGGAGCGTGGTTGGGCTTCAAAATCCTGTCTTAAAGATGCTCGGTTCAGCGTAGTGTAAATAGTTTGAAGGGGCCGGTTCAGAAGCCTTGCAATTTCAGTAGGTTTTCTGCCACCATGGTAAAGTCCTTGTATATATGCTCGTTCCTTCGGATCAAGCTGCTGATAGCGCTTAATATTAGCACTAAAAGGACTCAACGGTGGCCTTCTAGGCGTCATGGTTGGTGTTTGAAAAGATGAGGTTTTTTGACGCGTTGGTTGACGCGACCGGGAGCTTAGCGTGATTATTCAAACTTTTGGCTAAGAACTTGTCAAATAATATGGCCGTTGGTGGACCAGAATCATGTGACTGGATCGGGGTAAAACCCCCGTGGAGCACACAACAAAATAATCAATCAAGAATAACCAAGAAAGAATAAATACAAGAAGAGACCCAACCCAAGCTCAATTACATTCAAATAAGACCTTTTCACCAATCGTACTCTATTTCCTCTTCGGGATTAGCCGTATATCTGACAATTAAGAGTCTCATTCGCTCAAAAACTACCTATACAGCGAACCACGGCTTATACAGCTCAGCTATCCACCGGTCGAAACTTTATTTCCTCCGAACGAAATGTCCACGCAGAATACCGTCCTTTTGAAAACCCAAGAGAATTGGAAGGAATGGAACACGCAGTTTGAAGGTTTAGCCAGAGGCAAGAATTTATGGGGAATTATTACTGGCGATGAACAAGAAATTTTAAAGCCAGCACCACCTACCGATGACACTTTGGCACCACCAGCTGGAAGTACACGATCAACAAATCCTACCTCCCTTGCTGATCGACAATTTGCTTGGACTGTTTACAAAAGCCTTCGTGACGACTATATTCTTCAACAAACTGAACTAAGCAAACTGCGGGAGTGGATGCAGAAGACTATTTCTCCACAAGTGTATGAATATTGCTGCGATCCAGAGGATTCGATGAAGGAATGGTACGCCAAACTAAAGCAACGGGTGGGAATTGATGATGCCACAGTCAAGAAACTTGCCCGCGAAGCGTATAAAAGGCCATTAAACCTGTCACAAGACCTCGGGATGTACTTACCTGGTTAAACAATTGGGAAGAAGCAATGCACAAGGCCGAAAAAGCTAGAATTGCAGTGGCTGCAACCACAAGTGACTGGATTGAGGATTTCCTGAATGCTGTACGGACTTTAAACCCGGTATGGGCAACCTCATATGAGATTGCTAAGAGTAAGGATATTGAATCAGACAACCTGACATTCAGACTGGTAGCACAAGACTTCCGAAAAGGTTTGGATACCAAATTGATTCAACAGAGCAGCAATATTGCCAAAGGGTCATTTGGTCCAACCTTTGATGCTGAAGAAGCTAAGACTGAAGGCACGGAATTGAATCACGCACCAAAAGGTCAAAGCTATACCCAGAAGCGCAAGCAAAAGCCTAATAATCTCGAGAGCTGCAATATAGCCAAGAAGACAAAGGTAGCTTGCAAAGCATGTGGGCAAATGCATGAATGGAAGGCCTGTTTCTATCTTTTTCCTCAAGAGGCCCCTAAAGGATTTAAGGAACGTGCTGTAATTAGGAGATTTATTAATCATCTGCTTCAAACAGACAAGGAATTTGCCAAAGAGGTTGAAGAGTGGAAGAGCTTGAGGAATCAAGATTGACTACTTGAACGACAGATTGGAAGAATTCCAGCTTCATTTGCGACATTACCGGATACCTATCCATTAAAGAATTCAGCTATTCTTGACTCCGGATCCACTATCCATATCTTTAATGAAATCACTCGATTCAACGACTTTCAAACCGCACAACCAGGTGACTTTATATGGGCCGGAGATTCAAAGGTGGAGATCCATGGATATGGCAATGTGGATATTCAGGTTAGATTAGGTGGAAAGAAGTCAATACTGCACCTCCAAGATGTTGCTTTCTGTCCCAAGATGGCTTGCAATTTAGTGTCTCTACGCCAGTTGCATAAGGCCGGAATATGGTGGGATAATCGACCAGAGCAAAACATCCTCCGACATCAAGATAATCGACCGATTGCGCAGATTGAAGACCAGTTCGACCAGTTTGTGATTGAATACCTTCCCATGAATATAACAAGAGGAAGTCTTTTTAATCGCCGAAACCGCTTTCAATCATCGTTCCATTCTACACCAAGATCTGCACGGGCAGATGCATACCAATGGCACCTTCGACTTGGACATCCTGGACCTCTTACCTTGGAGCATCTAGTCAATTCAACTAAAGGAGCAAGGATTAGAGGTGGACCGACAACAGTGGAATGCGACGCCTGCGGGATTGCAAAGCTAAAAGCGTCAGGTTAGCAGAATTCCATCGGATTTTATAGAGGGACCGGGTCAACGCCTAGCCATTGATTTCCATGACTTCGAAGCTGGCTATGGTGGTTGGAAAAGCTTGATGCTAGCAACTGATCGGTGGTCAGGTTTTATCTGGGATTACTACCTAGAGGACCGAACGGCTGACTCAATTATCCACGCTTTGAGGCATTTACTTGGAACACTTGGGCGAATGGATATAAAGGTTCAGGTTATTGAATGTGACAATGAAACTGTGGGCCAAAAGCCTCGCATTGCAGCCTTTCTGCAGTCAGATCCTTATTTTATAAAGATTGAGCCCTCCGCACCTTATACAAGTGCTCAAAACGGTGGTGCAGAGCGCTCAGGGGTGTAATAAAGGATAAGGCTCGAGCAATGCGGGAACATGCTAGATTACCTGCATTTCTATGGCCGGAGATTGTACGTGCATCAGTCTATCTTTCCAATCGAACACCTCAGTACCAAACCAATTGGAAAACGCCTTTCGATCGATTCCATACCTACGTTGCGCACCAAGACGGCATGGTAATCCATGACAGAAAGCCTCAGCAAGCGCATCTAAAAGTATATGGATGCAAAGCCTTCGCCATGACCACAGAAGCACTGAAGAAGTCAAACCGGAAACAGAGATTCAATCCAAGAGCGCATATTGGATATCTAGTTGGATATGATTCCACTAATATCTACCGAATCTGGATTCCACGCCTAAACCGAGTCATCCGTACAAGAGATGTGATATTCAATGAAGACGAGCAGTTCTCTGGGGATCTGTCCGAACTAGCAATCATGCAGGATCAATTCCGGCAGATATCCATCCAAGATTTCAACCAGATGATCAAGAATATTGAGGTTCCCGAAGAGTCTATGTCGCCACCAAGCCAACAAGAAGAGCAAGTAGTTGGATATTTTGATTCTTTAGACTTTCTGGTGGATATGGCACAATCAGCTATGGATTTGGCGGAAGAAATAGGTCAGAAAGATGCTGAAGACCTAGTCTATCCAACACCACCGGAGACGCCAGAATATCTACAACCAGCTTCGCTATTAGCTATTGGTTCCCCAGCTAGATCTAATCAAGAATCATCGCACTTAGCTGCATGGAAAGCATCGTTTTTGGCTGCACCATTAATTCAACCGAAACGACCCGGAGAGAGAACAACCAAGGCACAATCAGAACGATTACTTCGACAACCTGAAAAGGATTTGCACCACAGAGATTTGCCACCTAAGCCAGTCCACCACAGAGATCTTATTAATCATCCACTTGGCGAACAGTTCAAGCAGGCTGAAAAAGATCATCTTAAGGGACATGAGGATATGTGTACATGGCAAGAAATAAGCCGGCATAATCCTAAATGCAAAGGCAGGCAAATCCTGGATTGCAAATGGGTGTACGCGTACAAGTTTGACCAGAAAGGAAGACTGCAAAAGTGCAAGGCCCGTCTGGTTGTACGCGGCGACCAACAAGAAAGGAAAACAGAAGATCTTTCGTGCTTCAACACTGGCTATACAATCATTCCGAATCCTAATGGCTACAGCTGCAAGATTTGACTTGGAATTGGTGCAATATGACATTACCAATGCCTTTGTCTATGCAGATATCGATGAGGATGTCTTTATGCAGATGCCACCAGGATACCAAAAGCCAGGTATAATCCTGAAGCTTAAAAGGGCCCTGTTTGGACTGAGGCAATCACCATTGCTATGGCAAAAGCACTTCAAGAAATCCCTTCAAGACCTAGGATTTAATCCTATTCCTCATGAACCATGTTGCATGATTAAAAATGGTATTCTAGTATTCTTCTATGTTGACGACATAATCTTTGCATACCAAAAGGGCTGCAAGAATCAAGAGATACTGGACCAAATTGTTAATCAGCTCCAAAACCAGTACAAGATGACTGGCGGAGATAAACTGCAGTGGTTTCTTGGTATAGAGATAATCCGGGATCGGGAGAAAAGAATTATATGGCTAAGTCAATCCTCTTATATAGAGAAGATTGCTAACCTAGCGGATTCAAGAACCTCAGATACTGTCCCAATAACCAGAGATGAGCTTATTATCTACACCGGACAAGACCACACGCCAAAGTATTCAGAGATTATCAGAAGAAGTAACGGTTCCTTAATGTACACAGCAGTCACCACACGACCAGACATAGCCTTTGCAGTGTCCAAATTATCCCGCTTTCTTACCAATCCAAGCGACGAACACCATGCTGCGGCTGACCGCGTCCTTTTATACCTTAAACGAACGAAAGACCTAGCGCTGCAACTGGGGGTGGAGATGACTTCATCCTGTACAGCGATGCTTCGTTTGCGGATAACAAGGAGGATCGAAAGAGTTCGCAAGGATATATAATGCAGTTGTTTGGAGGAGTAGTAGGATGGAGGGCCAACAAGCAGGCAACGGTGACTACTTCTACCACTGAGGCAGAGCTTCTAGCGTTGTCCCACGCAGCTGGAGAAGGAATATTCATCAGCAGACTGCTTAAAGAGCTTGGAGTTCAACTGGATAAGAGAAAGAAGGACCAACGGATTCAAATCTTCTGTGACAATCTCCAAACAATCCGGCTTGTGCATAAAGATATAAACCGACTTCAGACAAGGCTTCGACACGTGGATATCCATAATCATTGGCTCAGGCAGGAAGCTCTGGAAGGAAGAATCCAAGTCAGCTACACACCAACAGACAAGATGCTGGCAGATGGACTCACTAAAGCACTGCCACGGCAGAAATTCGAGCCGTTTGTGGATCAGCTAGGACTTCGGGACATCTCTGGAGTCAAAAGGATTGATGGAAACACTGAACGGATATGACTGAATGTCAGATTCGACCCGGAATAGCTTCAAGGTTGCTGAAATTGGAAGGAAAGGTTCGAATCTGAGGGGTGTGTCAAATAATATGGCCGTTGGTGGACCAGAATCATGTGACTGGATCGGGGTAAAACCCCCGTGGAGCACACAACAAAATAATCAATCAAGAATAACCAAGAAGAATAATCAAGAAGAGCCCAACCAGCTCAATTCATTCAAATAAGACCTTTTCACCAATCGTACTCTATTTCCTCTTCGGGATTAGCCGTATATCTGACAGAACTATATCTTTCAGGGTGCTGACGAGTCTCCACACCTCTCGGGTAGTAACCCGACCCGTGCTTTCTGATGGCGTGAAGGCCTCCCCGCTCCGCGTTCTTCTGGGCGCTCTGAAGTGGTTGTATTCAGAAGGATTGTCTGCCCAACCCCTCTATGAGGAGTATTGGGTATATATATTCACATGATGTCCCAATCTGGACTAGTTTATTCTGACAGGTGTTTGTGGGATGGGGTTCAGGCCCTCCCGTGGTAGTCTCGGTATGGAATAGGTATTAGAATGGACCGTCCATAATAATCCATACCGAGTATGGATGGAAACGGGTATTAGTGTATGGAAAACCAGCCTGGCCACTTCTGGTGTTAATTTGGGGCGTTTTTGAGCTCTCCATTTGCTATAACCAGACTCTTTAACAATTAGGTATAGTGATCGGTGCGGAATCACAAAGCTTTTCTCGTACCTCTTTATAGGCAATAAAGGATCTTCTGTAATTACTCGAATCATCAACTCTTTGTCTCTATCTATATAGATTTTCGGCAGACCGGATCGGGGGTGGGGGTTGAAATCCTGCCTTGAAGATATTTAGTTCAGCGTTGGCATAAAATGGTTTGGAGGGGTCGATTCTAGCGCTTTGTTGTACTCCTCCTTCGTAAAATGCACTGTATATAAGCTCTCTCAGTTTGATCCAGCTCCCGATTGCGCTTAATATTATCGCTAAAAGGACTCCTTTGAGTCCTTTTTGGGGTCATGGTTGGTGATTTAAAAAAATGTTGAAAACCATGATGCCTAAGGCACCTTCGGGTATCCTAGTCCTGAAGCCATCTGACATATCACACGCAAGGGGCTAAGGGGCTAAGGGACACGTAGACATAAGGAAGCGTTTATCTACGCTCTCTCTCCTAGATAGAAGAAGATACTCACCATGCGATACTAGATCGCACCGATAGTTTCAATATACTATCCAGTCACCGCTATCCTAGCACCTCACGACATAGCTTCTTCCCCGAGATTCTCAACAAAAAAGAGGGCTTTTTTTTACGCGTTGGTTGACGTGACTGAATGCTTAGCGCGGTTATGAGGACTTTTGGCCAAGGACTATACCTGTTCGGCCGCCTGGGCTCTAGCTAGAAGCTCCTCAGCGAGTTCTCTTGGTCCAAATCTATTATGTATAGACTGAGTTGGTTACATAGCCTGTGATACAAGGGCAGTGTGGGGCGCAAAGGCAACTGTTATTTCTATTTCTAAAATAGTGGCTCTTAACAGTTAAAAAAAAAAAGGCTGGGAAAGAACGTATGAAGCTTATAGCCATTCCTACGTTTACAGAACTTATCTTCCGACCACTCCTATTCTCATCCAACAATACCCCCAAAACTCTTTGGATATGTTATCGACTATTTGGACACTGTTCGAGTTCCTGGAAGACGAAGAATTTCTTTATAAAACGCCCTCTCGAATTATCACCGAGGCGGCATAGTTAAGTTCAGAGCAGTTTGGTCTCATGTTTCTTCAATAGAGGGGAACAAACCCTGGTCAAACCGGGTTGGACTACGGGATTGCAGATGACCTGTATAGTTCAGTCAAAGAGCTATTTTTAGCCTGGGCACAGATTGTCCTGCCGCATATAATCATGCCCCCTATCAACCCCCCGGGGTTAGTAGACACTGGCAGCCCGTATACATGGATGCGAACCTGGCGAATGGACTGGATCGTGTCACGGGCATCGCGCACCAGAGTGAGGGAATGACCCTCAAGACGTTTGGCGCGTCCATTGCGACGGGCGCCTTGATTTTTGCCGCCGAGATCGCTGTTTTCGTCTTGTGCAAGGATCGACTTCGCATGATCTAGTAAGTCTACCTGCTCGATATCAGGTAACGTTTTTGTTTCACTTCCAATGGCATGCTTACTTACCGATAAGTCAACCTCGAACACACCTTGTTCCCGAAAGCGAGCGCGCGGAGTTCCCCCCTACGAACCTGTTTCAGCTGGTGGCTCACCTCTGGAAGATCTCCGACAGGGAGATCATCGAACGATGCGGCCTGGACGCCTTTTTCTTCCTACGATATCTGGCCATGCTCTTCAAGATCTTCGCTGGCCTTCTCGTTCTTCTCCTCCCGGTACTCCTCCCGTTGAATGCCGTCGGGGGCAAGGGCACTCACCACGAGGATGACGGCGACAGTGGCCCTCGCTGGAATGTCACCGGCCTGGACCAGCTGGCATGGGGGAATATCGAGCCTCGGCATACGGATCGTTACTGGGCGCACTTTCTCCTGGCCATAATTGCCATTGTGGGGACATGCATCATGTTCTACGTGGAACTCCGGGTTTACATCCGCCATCGGCATGCGTACCTGAGGGACCCGCGGACGGCCACCAGCACGATTCTGGTGACAGCAATCCCGGAAGAGTGGATGGCCAGAGCAAAGTCCCCCGAAGGCCAGCTGCACCGGCTGTACGATGCCCTCCCCGGGGGCATCCGGAGGATCTGGGTCAACCGTGACTATTTGGATGAGTTGGCCCAAAAGGTCGACCGGCGTGCGTGGTTGGCAGAGAAGCTGGAGGTTGCCGAGACGGCGTTGATCGTCCAATGTCACCGGGCTTCTCGGAGGCATCGGAGCGGGGTAACCCAGTTGCCATCGTCATCACCATCACCATCACCATCACCATTACCAGCATGGTCCTCCTACATCCGGTCAGGGGATAGACCGAGAATGAGGTTTCCTGTCTGGGATGGCCAGTGGAGGTGGTGGCGGCCGTGGAAGAAGACAGACACAATTGATTATTGTCGAGCGGAGATCAGGAGGCTGACCGACGATATCAGGGCGCAGCAGAAAAGGAACCTTCCATCCAACTCAGCATTCATCCAGTTCAACCGGCCGGTGGCAGCTCATATGGCCTGCCAATTAGTCGGCTACGGCCGGCCACAACAGCTGATACCCCGGCTAGTTTGGACGCCAGATGATGTGATCTGGGGAAACTTGCCCATTGGATGGTGGGGGCTCTCCGTGCGCCAGGTCTGTTGCGCGACTGCGATGATGGCAATCCTTGTAGTCGGGGCGGTCCTGGTCGCCTGGACGGGTTTCCTTTCGCAGCTCTCCTATCTGGCTGGGGCGTTTCCGTGGCTGGCCTGGATCGACACGCTGCCGACCTGGTTCATATCCACGGCCCAGGGCCTGCTGCCGGGCGTCTGCCTGGCTCTCCTTATGGCGCTGCTACCCATGTTGCTCCGATGCCTATGCCGTCTTCAGGGTCTCGCTACCGGAACGGAGGTCGAGTTGATGATGCAGCAATATTACTTCGGCTTCCTCTTCGTCCAGCTGTTTCTGATCGTCTCGGTCTCCTGCAGCTTCTCAACGATCTACCAGAGTGCCACCGAGGTGACCAGCTGGCCAACTCTTTTAGCCCAGAATGTGCCCAAGGCAAGCAACTATTTCCTGTCCTATATGATTCTCCAGGCCTTGTCGATCAGTGCCGGTGAGTTGGCGCAACTTGTCCGGCTGATTAAATGGCTAGTTCTCTCACCGTTGTGGGACAGCACAGCGCGTCAGAAGTGGAGACGCACCCGGGAACTGAACGAGGTCCAGTGGGGGACATTCTTCCCACTCTACACAACACTGGCTTGCATTGGTGAGTGGTTTTGAGCCCTGATCGCGTCCCACTCTTATCATTATTTTAATTTCTATTTTCGGCTTTATTTTCTGCTTGTTTCTCACTTTAACGTATTCTGACGTTTTGCTTTCCCATTTCTTCATTTTTTTGATTTGTGGCTCTACGTTAACTTTTGTCGGTCTATTTTTTGTTAGGTATTTAGGCCTGATTTACTGCATTATCGCTCCACTCATTGTGGTGTTTAATGTCCTGACCTTCGGGCTCTTCCTCCTAGTGTACCGCTACAACACCCTGTTTGTTGTCCGATTTAGGCTCGACACTGGTGGGCTCCTCTTTCCACGTGCCATCAACCAGCTGTTTACCGGCTTATATGTGATGGAGTTATGTCTGGTAGGGATGTTCTTCCTGGTCTGTGACGAGCAGGGAGCTGCAAGTGGCCAGGTTCAAGGCGGTCTAATGGCGGGCATCTTGCTTCTCACCATCGGGTATCAGATATCGTTAAACCGAGCGATGAATCCATTGCTCAAGTATTTGCCGCTTTCTCCCAACTCGTCATTGTTACAAGCAGAGACCCATGATGCATTTCCAAAGGCCCAGCAGCAATACATTACGTTCGAGCATAAGGCATGGCGAGTGGGAAGAGTCGTGATCTGGTTTCCTAATGATGCCCTCCGTATTAGCGAAGACGAACAGCGTCGCACCTTGCGGGAAAGCTGTGCACGAATCTCGGTAGACAGTAAGGGGCAGACTTTGGATGATAACTTGCGGACCTGTTTCGACAAAGACCCGCCAAATTGTCCAGTACGAGAAGAGATTTGCCGGAGGCGCCAAGTATTAAATAGTGACGCTCCCATTGCATTTTTCTAGCGAATGGCGCTGCAAGGGCTAACATGCGCATGACTCGGTCTCTAGACCTTCTAGCACTAACCCTAGGTTCATCACGTGTAGCGAATAACCTGTTTGTAAGGGATCAACCGTAGATGATATTGATTGATATTAGGAAGAAAACTAAGCACGAAGAGAGGAAGGAGGGAATCCTTCAGGGGTCAACTCCGTGACACCGTTGGAGCATACGGCTATATATGGGCACCTCCCCCGACCTCGCTTAGTCATCATTTATATAAGCTAGGTTAGTTAAGTTAGTGTCAGATATACGGCTAGTGCAGAAGAGGAAATAGAATACCATTGGTAAAAAGGTCTTATTTGAATGAATTGAGCTGGTTGGGCTCTTCTTGATTATTCTCTTTTGGTTATTCTTGATTGATCATTTTTTTGTGTACTCCGCGGGGGTTTTACCCCGATCTAGTCACATGATCCTGGTCCACCAACGCCCCTATTATGTCACGGGCTAGTAGCCGATTCAACCTATATAATAGATTTGGACTAAAAGAACTCGCTGAAGAGCTTCTATCTGCGGCCGCGGCGGCCGAACAGGTAAATGTGTGTGCGAGGTAAACGAGATCACGTGACCGGGGGAGTTCTACACGACCTCGCGAGTGCCCGGTATACAGTACGGGCTCGAGCACTTTGCAGGCCCTGCCCGCTACATATTATTTGACAGTACACAATATCGCGAGTGCCCAGTATACGGGCTCGAGCATTTTGCGGACCCTGCCCGCTACAGCCGTAGCAACACAAGCGTGGTTGCAGATGGTGAGGCCTTTTTTTGGGGGGGGTTGCGTGTCACATCTGTTGTAGTGGAGGAACTAGAGAGATTGGTACGTGACATTCGTATGGATAACTATTATCTTAAGTCCTCGTTCGAAGAGGTAATAGACAATCAACAACCTTCTTGCAGACCACAGAGTGCAGTTGCATACTGTAAAGGGAATGTTGTCTTCTCTCCTACCAAGAACTCGTGGGCTCAGAGCCCACAACTTTCGAACTGTCTAAGAGTTTTTCCTTGACCTACTCCTTCGGAGTTCTACCATTTCCCTCTTATTCACTGTGTACACTGGTCAAGCTCCATGTTGGGGGTTGCGAGACGGCTGTTACGTGGACCAACCTAGCGTACCATACGGGCGGTCAACTGAATACGCGTATGAGCTATTATATTGAAATGTAGGGTCTCTTAGATCTCTACATAACTATCTGAATCTATATGGGAGAACTGAATAAAGTGGTGAAAAACAAAGGAACAAAGTCGCACCGAGGGGCTGCTGAATAATGAGTAATATTGGGCCGCTTGGGTGTACGGTGGTGTACATAGGTTGAGGTCTCCGAGAACGTTAAGGATACAGCTTCAGGCCTCTCAGGGCGTGCGTAGGTCTACTCAGTGAGCAAGGCAGCGAGAGGTTAGAATAAAACTGACAGGAACAGCCTTCGAGCTGTGTATGTCAGGGGGGGGCTGAACCCGTAGAACCTATATTAATAGGATAGGCTATGTACAGAAAGGAATCGTTGGGGAAGCGAATAAGGGAAGAGGAAAATAAGTGTTGGAAGCTATTGCTTATTCTATTGAAGGGGTGGCCACGGTAACTAGTTAGTCGCTACAGATATATTCTAGCTTACATAAATGATGACTAAGCGAGGTCGAACGCACGGCGCCAGTGCTTGGCGGTAAATGCTCCAAGTCCAACAACAAGGTAAAGTCACGTGACATGGATCGAGTGTTGGAACTTGGAAGCATGAAGGAGTCTGGGATTCAGGGGGTACGGAGGCACCCACGAACTAGGCTAAATAACTAAATTTTACATAACAGATGCTGACTAAGACAGTGCAGACCGGCACCCGGAGCAGAGGGATAACCCGATGTTCCAACATCGAGGGCCGAAAGGGCCAACAGGGACATTGGCCCGAGAGGTCAAACGGGCTCCAGCCCTTTACAGTGTAGAAAATCAAGTTCATTTGTATATGTATTGTATATGCCTAAAAGATATACTGTATGGATAAAAGACCTCATTTGTATAACTATCGTAAGACTAAGACCGGATATCATCATGTGCTATAGTATGTGCAATTTCATATGGAGTTACTGAGTAAGTTCCACTTGCCATGTGCCTGGGCAAACATATTTCAGTTTCTCAAACATAACCAGATCTCCAATATGTATAGCACCACCAATCCTACTATTAAGGACTCTGTATCTCTCGCAGATGACGCCTAAGACACCTTCAATAGACGTCTCCTGTACTGGTAATAATTCAAGCATCTCACCCATGTTATCGGGAAGCATAATTCTTATGGGGCCATGAAAGATATCTGTCTTGAGTGTGTAATTTGGAGTAAGCTTGACAGTCTCTTTGTTAGGTGTTTGGGAGATGTTCCATTCAATCCCCTCTAGCTTATCTTCCTTATCCCTCATGTAAAGTTTAAAGTCACACTTCCGGGGGGGTTGAACATCGGAGTTGGGGTTAATTGTTTTAAGAAAGGAAACGAGCTCAGATAACAGGTCCAGCTTTCCGTCAAGCTCGTACAATTCTTCACGGACCGTGGAATTTTGCATCCTGAGGAGTTGGAAAGGTACAGTAACCAGTGTAGTAAGGAGATTGGTAGTAGCTTTATAGACCACATCGTGGTCGAGTGTTATATTCTGGTGCACCTTAAAATAGATATTGCAATACCAGCTACTATTAATAAATTTAGGGACTTGGTGGTGCTAAGAATGAATGCCAATTTAAACCTCTCGTTTACATGGCTGAATGCATACCCCCTAGTTAACTATATTTGCAAAACTAGCTTTATGCATATATCCCCAAAAATGTATGTATACTGTACAAGTTTTATAACTATAGTACTGGCCGTCGATCTGTTTCCGGCCACAGAATAGTTAGTGAAACGCGAAATCAGACGCGGTCTCATATTGTACGGAACTGTACTGTACTGTAGCTCACTTATAAGCTTAGGTTTCTAGTGCTTCAGCAGCTTAAGTTCCGAATTCGGTTTCATGATTCTTGCTTACATATCAACTGATTGACCATCTCGTAACGTTTCGCTAGATCTTCCTCCTGGTGCATATGAGAGGTCTCCATGCTTTGAGCCCATGGCTTCGCTCACCTCTCCCCCATAAATGACAGTAGAAGAGAGAATATTTGACAGTCTCCCCTCACAACCGTCCATCCCTTGAACACCCACATGTACTGCTGTCGATAAGACAGACCATTTCGAGGTAGCTGTTTAAGCATATGTAATCTATACGCTACTATTAGTGCTAGCGTACATAGTAGACAGCGAGTTTCCAACGCTCGCTAATTCCCTTGCCTGCTTCCCTGGCCCGAGGTGTACGTTTAGCGCCGTCTCGTGTGGCTCGATAACACACCGAATCGAGGCCTCCAATGGTGCTAAGACAAAAGATTTTCTTGTCTCCCACTTTTCTGTTGCTTTACAGCACTCTGTTAGTGCAAGAACTGTAGTTTTCGTCCACTTAAGCGCTTCCAAGGGAGTTTTACCTCCGTGCCGCATTTCTTCTGTTGTTCTTTTTACCCTCAAGCCCTCTGGGCATGCAAAAGCTGGGCCAATTTTTAACCAAATAGCCGCTTCTTCGATGTTTGTTGCATTTGTAGGCCAATCGGGAGCAGGTAAAGCTCCGTGTCCAAGGCCACTGCAGTAGTACCTTTAAAAACTCCGCTGATAACAATTGCTGCGCGTTTTTGATCTTGTTGAACTCGGGGGCAGGTATGCGCCTTGTGACCGGGCTATACCACGCTGTCACTCCATAACTTACAGGAGCTGGGGGATGACCACTGCGCAGGATATACTGCGCAGTGCGGCCAGCGAGCCACCGCAAGTGGATTCCAATATGCTTTTGAGTGCCTCTAGTGAGCCGTTGGCGCGCGCGAGCATCTTTTCGCGGTGAATGTCAAACCCGAGAGCATTCCCATTAGACACCACGCATTTCCCAAGTGCCGCTTTCCAAATATGGGATGGATAAATCCTTCGTATTCAGAGGTCTAGATCTGGCAGATATATAGTGTGCTATCCATTGTCTGATATCCAGTGCAATATCCTGCAAACTGTAGGACAGGGAATATTTTATGTTTTAAGCAATTTGTCACAACCCGAGGTGACCATTCCCGGCTGGTTGGTAGTGTTATGAATATAGGATGGGCCCGCGGGATTATCCGAATGATCGGCGAAGTACGCGCTTACTGTGGTATACCACAGTATATATGTCTTCCCATAGATGAATTCCTGTATACGTACTAATGTCGGTCAGCTGAATACGCGTATGGGCTAGTATCGTCGATCATATAAGGATATGGATCTGGATCGAAAAGGATAAGGTCTCTTGTGGTCTCTAACTATCTGAATCTATCTGGGAGAATTGAATAAAAGGTGAAAAACAAAGGAATAGTTAAAGTCGTAGTTACCGAGTGGATACTGAGTAATGGTTAATATATTGGCCCACTTTGGTAGACAAAGTACTCTCATACAAATCAATAGCTGAGTTCTCTCTATTTAATATCAATTCCTATGACCTACAGTTGGTTCACAACAGGTAACAACCGCATAATCGTGCTGAGACTATGTGTCAGGGCCTAAGCCCAACCCTGCCTGAAGCACTGAGAAGTTATTCATTGTTGATCCCATAACATAGAGATTTCCCCACATTTCCTGTAGGATAGAATTCTTTCCTCCTTCCTTCCTTCTCTAAGTTTGATGTTTCGTTAGATCGCCACCTTAGATATAGTCTATCCATTTTACCAAGGTGTACAGGATCATCACACCGTGGTGCTCGGTGCTACTGATTCTCTACAGGACCATCTATTAGTGAGCAATAGTTAGTCGGGGCATCTTAGGCAGAGCTGAATCGGTTTAAAAGCTGGTCAAGCCGCGAGGTAAAACAATAAGCCTCATCGTCCGGAAGGATCCTGAAGCGAAGCCTTTGCAAAAGCTCCGGCACTCCACAATCTTGAAACTGCCAGCACTCTTCGTCACTTGCGGCTTCCAACCGCACCAGCATGGCTGTCAACTTCCAGGGATCCGCCTGGAGAGGACGTTCCGCAAAAGGCGCAAGTCGTTGAGAAAACTGCCGGGCTGTGAAAGCCATTAGCACGAGGAATCTTAGATTGCACAAGAAATCGGAGACAACCTTCCGTACTCGCATCGTTGGGCTGTTGGGCTAAGTCCTCATTGTTGTTCAGGGAGCTAACCAACTGCCTACTGTCTTGACCAGACTGCGGAACCAGAGCCGGGCGCGCGGTTCTTCGATAGGGCTGAACAAACTCTAGGAGGGAAAGTGTCAGCCAGACGGAGCCCGCTATCCTGTATGTTGAAAGTGTCGTAATCTAACCCTGAGCTGCCCCTTTTTCGGCCTTCTGACGCAAACCAACCGGGCGTGCTTGTAGTCGCCTGCGTTTCTTCCTTTCCTGATGCGGATCACCACCCCCAGTTTCCAGAAAGCGAACACGCTTCCTCGCTTTTTCATGACTCCCAGGAAGAGGCAGCATAGTATGGTCTTCTTTATAGGGGTCCTCGCCTTGGTACGCTTCAGTGGTCAGACTTTCATTCCCCCTGATCTCTGATGGATCGCCCCGGCACGCGGCCGCAACAGGAGCTGTCTGCAGCTCGTGTGTCTCACCCCTTGCATCCACAAGGAAAAAGGTTAGTTTCCGAAGTTGGTCCATCACTTTCACTGAACACAAGAAGTACTCCTCTATATATCTGTGGCTGGAACCCGTTGGAAACAGAATATCGTGTGGGATATGTGCCTCAACTGTCCCCAGATTTCTCGTAATCACAATCCTATCCAGGGTTAGTGGATGCGTGGTTTTGCAGTTCCAATCAATTCTGCTATTTACTAGCATCTTGTGCCGTTCAAAATATGGGTTGGTTTGATAAACATCCATGTATATGACTCGATTCGGTCGGGCCGCCCCATGGCAGTATACTTGCTTGACGAACAAGACGGACTTCTGCTGCGTAGCGACTTCACCCTAGGATGCATAGGTTCCATTAGGCTATACAATCCGGGAAGAATATCTTTTGTTGTTATTGTATGCTCACCTTTTCAATAACCCGGGCGGTGGCTGGGAGGGTCATCCGCCTCTTCAAAGTTCGGTCCTGGGGCGTCTGGTCTTCGAGGTATAGAAGTCCTAAATTAGTTTCTGCAATTCCGATCGCACTAAGTGAATTTTCTGTATAAGCCAACGCTCCAAGTGGAATAGCACTAGGCCTAAGGCAAAGGTCAGAGAAGGGGATGGTAGGGAATGGAGGAATAGGGCGGACTTGATGTCGGAAAATAATACTAAAAATAGCAATATAAAACGCATTCAGAACCGCACTTACTCCTGGACTATGTGACATGCTGTGGTTGCAAATTGATCCTGAATCCGTGCAAACACTTCTGGCCGAAACCATCGATTCTGGGATGGTCCTCCACACAGCAGAAAGTAATCAGGTAAAAACTCTTCCTCTGTCGCGCTACGACATTGATGTAAGGCCAGGCGGTTCACAGAAGATACCAAAATGTGGTAGAAATATTTCATCCGATCCCTAATATATACTTCATTAGTAGCGGTATATCAGGAAACGGCCTAATCAAACTTACGCGGCCAAATGGATCGTAAGGTCTTGGAGACATAGTTCGAGGTCGTTCCTCCCACTAAATGCCTTCTTACAAACGTCGAAACCCTTTGAGACGCCTTCCCAATCAGGGGAGAGTTCTGAAAGTGTTTTCAGCCAAACCACCCCGCTCTCATTAACTACCTTCCCGCCCTTGCCAATGCCTAGCTTATGTCAGCCGCACCCCTGCTAAGTTAACGGGAGAGGAACAATTAAACTCACCGTTCGTTGGGCAGACTTGAGAAATGCGCTGCTCCCGGTTGACATGGACTGTCACTGGATCCTGCCCTCGCAGTTAGCCGCTGTATCGTATACATATTCTGTGTAGGACGACGGACGCAGCTCCCACCACCACAGTCGACTATCACTATGATTGCCGGACACCCTTTAACTGTCCCATTCAGAATGACAAGATGGGCGGTTGTGAGTGGCTCGGGGAGCCCATCAACAACCGTGAATCTGGCGCTCAGGGATGCCTCGACCTGGGCAAGTTTCAGTCCCTTGTTGTGTCGGGCAGGGTATGTGACCCAGCATTGCTTGATAAGACCCTGAAAGCGTCTTCCGTCTAGCTCGATTTCATGGCCTAAAGAGTTTGAGGCATCCTTCTCCAAAGTCGCCAATATGAATTGGAAGAGACCAGCCAGTAAAGAGGTCAGATTGTCGTTTGCTCCCCAAAGATTCGATGCTCTACTAAAGGCGCCCTGGAGGGGTCTAGCATATTCTGGGCCTCGACCACAGATGCCGAGCATGATGTGGGAGAATATACCGGCCTGGGCGCCGTGGGCAGCATGCGGTCCAAAAATCCACCCATTCCTCAGCCGTGCGCATGTAGCTGAGAGCTCTTCACTCGTCTTTTGGTAGCCGTGGAACTCAGATTTTAGGAGACGTCGCGGACCATGCGGTAGCAGCGGGTAAGCTACTGTACCGAAGTCAATGGCAACGCGAAGAGACAACGAAGCCATTGGTGAGTCACCTGACGCTGCTGAATAACGTATATGTTAATGGCCACCGAAAAAAATTCAGACTGGACCGGGCACTTGGGATTTGGGCTATATGAAGGGACTTGAAAGAATATGCATAGGACCTCGTTGGCAGGGACGCACGGGTTGTTCTGGTTTGTGAAGTTTTTTTTTTAAAAAAAAAAATAAAACGCGCGCAGTCGACCATGATCCGGGCACTCTGTTTTCTAACTGAAATAGGCCACACCTGCACGCATTTGAGTTCTACAGTACGTAAGAACAAATAAGCTAAATAAAGCAATCCAGCCTGGTTAGGTTCTCAGCATTCTACCTGTGTTACGAACATTAATAATGACATAAGTCTTCAAGAAGGCGATAGTTAATTAATTTATGTCGACCAAAATGGGTCTATATTATTGATTATTCAGCATCCTCTTGGTCTGACTTTGTTTCTTTGTTGACCTATTTTTATTCAGTTCTACAGTAGTCAGAGACCATACCTTTCAATATAGATGGATCCTTATCCATAGATCAGTGATACTAGCTCATACGCGTATTCAGCTGGCCGACAATTTATTTAGTTAACTAAATGGCAGTCGAACTTACGTAACCTAATTTAATTTTGTCATCACTAGGCTAGAAGCAGGCATGTCTAATGGGGAATGACTATCCCGACGGACCCGACCGGTTACGTGTTCAAACAATATAGCTGTCAAGGAATAATACTTAAAGTTTCTACGTCACATTCTCGTGCTATTTTGCTAACGATTCGGTCACCGGTCTCCATAGAAGTTCCATGGAGAAATAATAGCCAAGGCTTTCGCTTGGTCCTCGCTGGGTCTTGCTATATCACCATTCCCCGAGTTCCATTTCACTGGTGTATTATTTTCGACGGTTAGCTTAACTGCTATAGTAAATTGCCTGGTTCAAACATTATCTATAACAGCCATTCTATAGAAATCCCAAAATGGCTGTAGTTACACGATCAATGGTACGTACCACAGAGAGTTGATGTTTAGACCCCCGAATACCTAACTTTACCATAGAAGAAATCTCATAGAAAGGTATGGAAGTCTAAAACGCCCTTTGGTAAACGCCATATGTGGAGAAGAGGAAAGGTACTGTAGTAAGTCTGTAATACTTGTTATTCTCCAAATACTGATGGAAAAGGAAGAACCATAGGTTACGCAGCATGAAAGATTCTACGCATTATCAGCCTCGCTCTACAAAAAGTACGGCGGAAAAAGCGACACAATGTGATTGCCATGAGATTGAAACAACCAATCTGAAATATGCGATGAACCTGCTTCAAGAGATGTCCTCATTCGATCTAAACGTATCAAACTTAGAGTTCTGTGCAGATATCATCAGAATCAAATACCAGGCAGGAATTATCCTTGAATGGATACAAGGTCATGTGAAACATGATAAAAATATTGAGAAGCGAACGTTGGAGAAATATGAACCGGACGAAGATTTAGTAATCGAATAAAAACTAGTTATTTTTTTATAGTACTTATAAAATATGTTTATTTATAGTATAAACTTTTACTGTATTTAAGCATAAGGTAAGGCTAAAAATACAAATCTTACATAAAATCACTGTAATCAAATTGATAATGTTCGGATTAATCATTGCCAAGCCTGGTGCATATGATATTTGCATATGTCACTAAGTAGGAATAATGTTAAATATAATGTCTTGGCAAATATTATTTACACCTGTGTAGTATTAGTCATATCCGGATCCCACATAGGAAATAACTAGTTATATTGAAAATGGTTGAATCTAGGGATAAGTTTAATAAAATACAAGCAACAAAATGGACCACCTACCTAGCGAAGACCCCATTGGCTAACACTACTGAGTGTATTCCTCCACCGGAATCTGGTAGGGAATATAATACTGCCGAGGAGGCAGAAATTGCTGCTGAATTACACGCCCAACATGTCACAGGCTGAACCTGTAACATACTATATAGGGCGCTAGATGCGACTGATCGAAGATCAGTCGTCTTGTACCTTTTTATATGGTCAAGTGGTTTTATCTCTACTACCGCAGAGACAACCAAACCATCACACAACAATATGGATTTGCAGTTCAACCAGTTGTTATTCAAAGGAGAAATAAGAATCCAAAAGGAGTTGAATATGCATTATCTTTGCTGTGACCGAGGTGGAAAGCGCCCTTCCCAATCTAATGGTATCCGAGAGGCCAAATCTCGACGAATTGGATGTCCTTTCAGCATTCTAATTGGATATTCAACGCTTACAACCAAATGGACTTTAGTAGTCCAATAAAAACAATAACCATGCATCTTCTTCTTCCAGTACCCATCTAATATACCCGAGGAAGGAGATAACTTGGAAGGAAAATCGAATTAAGCCATTAATAAATCAAGGACTATCAAATACTCCGAATACTCCATGATGAGGGTAAGAGTTCACTTATTCAACGGCAGGACATCTATAACCTTCGGCAAGCAATATTCCGCCAATTTCTCCAGGGAAGAAGCCCAATTTAGGCCCTTATTACACTACTGCCCGATGAAGGGCCCTGGATAATGCAATATTGCACTGAAAATGGGCAGCACTTTTTTTCATCCACAAAGTCTGCCTTTAGTGATTACAGTTAAATCCATATATTCTTTGTATGGATGTACATATAAATCCAATCGTTTCAGGATGTGTAATAAATAGCGTTCCTCGCAGATTATCAGTCATGCAAGTTCCCTTATTTCTAACTTAAATACTTGGTAGGCTGCCGAGAATTTCATTGTAAAATGAATTAGTCAAGCTATGTTCAGCAAGCCAATATCCTTTATCCAAAAGCCATTCTATGGTGACCACCCTCGGGTCAGGCAAATCAGATTAGAGGAACGAGTATTCCGAAAAATTTTCCTCCATCAAAAATACTCCAAAAGTAGGAGAAAATAGCTAGTGGCATGAGCCACAATTGAAAGGTATCATAGAAGGGCAACTCCCCAAATTATATGTATTACAAGGGTAACTAACACTTTGGCAATCTTACAGACGACCCAGAAGTGCATGTCCATGTCTACAATTAGCAAGGGTAACTATAAAATAGAGTCGACAAATGAGGAGAAAAAGAGAGGCATAGTTGACACTCTTATGCGTTTTTAGAATAAAATATGGAGCAGCAGTCGGTGATTTAGGTTGTTTGAGGCCCTACCGCTCTGAGGCACTCGCCAATATCCTTCTAGGACTTATAGGCTACACCTAGAGGCTACCTCCAGATGCCTTAACAGCCAGCTCTGATAGATGTGAGGCCATCAGTGTTAGCTATGTATAGGAGTGAACATGTCTTAGACAAGACGAGGATACTTTCATTCTCTCCATCCAATCTCCTTTTCCAACTCAGACCTAGTTGTCTAAATACTCGGGATATTGTAGACTAGTTTTGGACTTCAGTATCAACGTAGACAGTCGTTCCAGAGACGAATTGCATTCTATTAAGATTGATTTACATACAGTATGCTTTGTCACATATGTATACTGCTGCACATGTGCATATAATAATAGAGTAGTTTGATTTATAAATACTTGTATTTACTAATAGAGCATTGTTGTGAAAAACTCGATACGGTCCACCGTGCACAGGGGAAATGGGGAATAGTGTAGGAGAACGTAGCCTACTAAGGAGCGTATATATTCAACGTCTCATCTATATGCCACACTCCTCTCTTCTCTTCTTAACTGGGATAGAGGAGTTGGGGGTTGACACTGTTGTGCGTAGCCAAGGCGCTAGGAAGGAATCGGTTCCGAATACCACTTCTTCAACAAGCATTAATGTTGAATATGGAACAGATGACTTAGTCCCACTGCCTTGAGCGGCTAGTGTCCCCAGATAGAGCTTCATACGAGGAGCCCAACAAGTCCCCCCACATTAATTTGAGGTTAAAACAAGTTTCCTCTCTTAAGGCTTCATACTTCTCCAGGTTTTTCGTCGACATGGAGGAATTTTGCCAGGATGCCAATTTCTGCAATAATCGCGATTGGCGTTCCAACCGGCTATAGGTGTTAGAGGAATCGTCGTCGTCTTTGTGTGTTCTATCGTCCAGCATTTCTTTTAATGCCATGCTTCGGTTAGTACATTCGAGCACTTCTACGTAGTATGTGAACCATTCTACCTACGTTTTTAAATAAGAATAAGCCTATTTCTGTAAATATTTACTCATATCTATTTCTAGAACAATCTTGATATACAGTATTAGCCAGCCTAACAACCACTCACCTACTGAAATCAAAATGTCTAGAAGGTTAAAAATAGATTCCTCCACTCTTCTATCAATAGAAACGCCCTTGTTTACGAAAATAGCAGCTCAAGCATACCCACGTTGCTGGGAGCGTGGAACATGTGTCTGAGGTCTTATAAACAACATTTCTAAAGAAACTGCGGGAATTTTGAAAGTGTGTAGTATGCTAGAACCTGGCAATGGATCATCCCGCCGAATTTAAAAATCTCGCCATACTCGCGTTGAGCGTGGTGGATAGAGAACTCCAATTTTTCCAAAGCGCAAAGTGGAGGTCCCACCTTGGACAGTGTTCGGATAAAGCCTTCTCAAGTTTATGGGACGGAAACAGGGACTTTCAATCTGTGTTTCTGTCTTTTGTGGGTTTCATTCTTTATACATTGGATGGACTAGGCTCGGTGCCTGACTACCTACCGATTTCAAACACAGCATTAAACGCTGTGCAGGGAGTCTTCCGGAAGGTACAGCCCTATCAATGGCCCGAGATCGCGGATATCTACGACGAGCTGCTGGAATATATGGACTGCATTTCAAGTTGTCTGGGATCTGGCTCTAGTTCCTCGGAAAATTGGCAAACTGTCAGTTACACACGTCGACTCGATACAGTTCCCGAAGAAGATGAATATGACTCCCAGAGACTGGCAGTGAACGCTCACCCATTTTGCAGAGCATAACGTGTTGTGTCAAGATCCGACTGAGCCGTCACTTGGTACGCAAAGCACACAGGCCATGTGTGTGGTATGAGTTTTAGTAAAGAGGGCTTGAATCAAGTCCTATGATATAAGCACCCTTAAATGTGCGTTGCATTCGATGTACGTAACGAGATATGAAAACATGACTTCTATTACCATTAAAAGAGGGACGTGATCTACCGACCCCCCCAATTCTCACCTCGTCCAAGGTGGAAGGTGTTAGAGCATATTGCCAAGCATGGGCGCCTGCCCCCGGTTTCGACCTCGCTTAGTCATCATTTATGTAAGCTAGCTTCTAGTAGTAGCGGCCATCCGGCCACCCTTTCAATAGAACAAGCAATCGCTTCCAACAAAATACAACTGTCACGTGCCACTCCCCCGTGTTCCTCCACTACAATAACCAGATCAATATTTTAAAGTAACTCCTAATTTATCTTTGGCAAAGGGAACATGCCTGCGTGATTGGAGCTGAATGTCCGGTTAGGATGTTGGGTATTAGTCTACGCTAAACATCTCCTGAGGATTCTATACTATTTGATAACGAGCGAATAAGAGTGTTACGGAAACACTATAATCCGCCTGACTTGGCGGTGCGGAAGTATCTGACGATCCATCCAACCCCTCAATCCTTTAGACAGTTGAGCACCCAGATACTCTAGGAATGCAAGAGACTCAGTTGGTTCGGATACTGTGATTCCCGGTGTTTACACTGAATGACATCTACTTCCTAGTTAGGCTAGTTGGCCTGTAAAGTTAGCTGATAGAATAGCTCCCTGCGCATCACTTCCTGTGATGGTTTGGTTGTCTCTGCGCTAGTAGAGATAAAACCACTTGACCATATAAAAAGGTACAAGACGACTGATCGAAGATCAGTCGCATCTAGCGCCCTATATAGTAAGTTACAGATTCAGCCTGTGATACTTCCCCTGAATTCTACAACAAAATACCGATTACCGAACCAGAAGAGTCGTATGACTTTAAGAGTCGTATGACTTTGTTTTGGAAAGTATAAATAAATTAATCGAACAGGTTAATATTGCTTACCCAAGGACTTTTGTTATTGATAAAGATAAGGGACTGTTACAAAGTCTTCAAAAAAATTTCTATTTAGGAATCAAATACTCTGTATTTGGCATATCAAAAAAACATCCTTGAGCATGTACAGCCAATTCTCCAACTAGAAGTTATACAGTATAAATATAAGACACCAGAGTTAGCACTCCAGGACCCTCAATATAAGAAATAAGGTAGAGCTGCATGGAAAATCTTTTTAAGCTACTTTATAAATGTTACCAACCCACAGAGGAGAAGGATGAAGAATGTGCAATATTTAAGGCTAAATACAGCGCAAATACCTGGAGTGAGGTTCTTATTTGCCTTTAAATAGAATGTATGGAGGACGAAACTGCTCAGCACTTTTTAGTTGTTATACAAACCAATATATTTACCTTGGACCGAAAACTACAAGGAATGAAGGAGCTCATTGGATTTCAAAGAAAGGTCTTCAGAACTCCCGGCATGATCCTCTAGGAGCAATACAGGCGTTTGAGAACACGGTTAAGTACCAACATGAGAAAGTACAGCAGGAGATAGAAGATAACAAATTCTACTCAACTAATGCACTTTCTTTTTCCTTTAGTTATTGGCAAGGTACAGTATCAACATACGCACTCACAGAGGTTTGGAAGATGATGGATCTATACCTCCCGGTTAATGGTGAAGGCAAGAAACCATTTAATTCAGAGTGTACTGGGGTGGCCAAGCGTACACTAGGAATGCCATGTATTTATACTATCAAGCAACACTATGAGATGAAATCATCACTACATATTCATGAGTTCCACTATCAGTGGTATCTCTACCCCAGAGAAGATCTTCCTCCATTTAATCCACAAGATCTAGCGTTGAAACCGCAGGTTGTGAAAGCTAAGGGGAGGCCAGCTGGGGCAACCAATCAACCAACACCAGCTCAGATAAGGGCCGCTTCTCAACTACCAGCCTCTCAGCCAGCCTCTCAAGATACAGCAACTACTAGAGATCCATCGGCATTTAAGTATGTGTTAGCTCAGGAAGAACTACCGCATGGGCGAGGCTATAAACCTGGTCAAAAAAGGACAGCGAGGTGGTCGTGGTCGTGGGAGTCAGTTAAATCAATCAAGTCAAAAAGGTGGACATGGAGGAGGACCAGCGGTACAGTAACTAGTAACACTCAAGAAGAAGTCAATATTCAGTTACAGAGCGAGGGAGATGAGGAAGTTACTGGAGATCAGGAAGGTAAAGACCTCCGGCGAAGCCAGACGTACTCGTGGCCGCCCAGCAGCGTGGCTGGGTGACAAATAAATTAGTACATTGATTAGAGTAGTACATGGTTGGTCGTGTTGAATTCTAAATGGCGAGCTCTGATTGGTTCAAAAATAGCCAGAAATACTATGAATTAGCTGGATCCTAGCCGATTTTATATGGGGAGTCGGAATATTCTTTTTTGAAGCAATTGCTTAATATCCGATTGAAGGGGAAGGCGCCTTTGGGGCCTGCGAACAAAACCTTCTTCCTCTTTCGGACTAGGTGGAAATTGAGGGGGAGAACCTGAGGTGAGTTGGTAATTAGATCACGTCCCTTAAAAGACTCCCCCCCCCCCCCCCCCCCCCAAAAAACACATATATGGAAGCCAAATCATCTCCACGTCCAGTTTCTTTACCTCAGCAGAAGCCCATCGAATAAATATAAAACACCTATAACTGTCTCACTTTTACGACCTGCCAACAAACAAGTCCATCTTCCTCAACATTGGCCAAACAACAGATACCATCGTTTTTTCACTAAGAAAGTATTGTCTCACAAAATTCAAGTCACACTGTCACTTTTAGGCTATGCCGCTAAACTCTGGTATGAATCGATCAAATTTCCGGCTACCTGAGGAGGATGTCCTGGATCCAAGGATCCTGATCCAGCATGTAAGCATAAGAATGTTTAATCATACTTCTTTTCTTTTCTTTTCTTTTCTTGTTTGAGAAATAAAGCTTAACACTAATAAACCGCAGGAATTCCAAAATCTGGGTCAGCTGGCCCTTCTTGTCGTCCTTCCTCGAATTGAATTGCTGCATGAACGATGGCCCGATTATGAGCGGTCCATCTTCGAGGAAACCAATCTGCTCTCCCAGATAATACTGATGTCCACACATTCTGCTTTCCAATCTTCGACTGCTCCATCTCTATTGCTCTTTCAAAAATATAGTACAAATGTAGATATAGATTCGTTTGTTACTTGGCCAGAATTCTCTATATCAAATGAGCCTATTATTGCACCTGATATGTTACACAACAAAAAGGTCGAGTAGCAAATTATTATCCAGGCAGAAATTTACGCTAATGGAGGGCAAGTTCAGGCTTAATTTGAATTCGTAACTCTTGGGTCATACTGTACAGGATAGAAGGCTAGCCTGGGAGAAACGTAGTACCATGTTATCTCGTACAGTACAAGATGTAGTTGGAAAGAAAAAGAGGAAAGAAAAAAGGGAAAAAGAATAAGGTACAGTACAGTACAGGATAAAAGGCCATTTCAGTCTATAATGCAGTCTAAGGAGGCAGCTGTCAGTTGAAGGATAGTGTTATGAATTATGATCATTCGCTCAGGGGGAGGAATGGGTGGCAGAAGAACACTATACTCGGCCCATCGCCTCCACGCCGCTTCCGGTTTGGTATACATACTATACATTTTTGGGGATATATGCATAAAGCTAGTTTGCAAATATAGTTAACTTAAGGGTGTGCATTCAACCATGTACAGTACTGTAAGGTGCTGCCATCGAATAAGAGGTTTAGATTGGCACTCATTCTTAGCACCACCAAGTCCCTAAATTTATTAATAGTAGCTGGTATTGCAATATCTATTTTAAGGTGTACCAGAATATAACACTCGACCATGATGTGGTCTATAAAGCTACTACCAATCTCCTTACTACACTGGTTACTGTACCTTTCCAACTCCTCAGGATGCAAAATTCCACGGTCCGTGAAGAATTGTACGAGCTTGACGGAAAGCTGGACCTGCTAGTTGAGCGGTTTTCCTTGCTTGAAGCGATTAAACCTATCTCCGATGTTCAACCTGTCCTGGCTAACTTCGATCTTTACATGAGCGATAATGAAGATAAGCTACTGGCGAGCGTTGGGCATGCCCAATATGCCAGTGATGATGATGCAAAGACCACCGAATATGCTTTGGACAAAAAGCTGAAACTGCTAGCTGAGCGGGTTTCCTTTCTTGAAACAATTAAACCCATCTCCGATCTTCAACCTTTCCTGTTTGACTTTAATCTTTACATGAGCGATAAGGAAGATAAGCTACGGGGGATTGAATGGAATATCCTCGATCCCCCTGATGCAACGACCGTCGGATATGCTCTCAATATTTACGATGAACACAAACAAAGACACGTCAGACTCATCACAGAGATCTTTCATGGCCCCGTAACCGTTATACTTATCAATCGTAAGGGTGAGGATATTGAACCATTACACATATTTTCGAGGACTATTGAAGGTGTCTTAGGCGCCATCCACAAGAGATACAACATCCACAAGAGATACAGCAACCACAAGAGATACAGCAACCACAAGAGATACAACAACGCCCTTCTCTACAAGTTTGATTTGGAATATGGTACTTCTGGTTTTAAAGGACTGAAATTTGTTAGTCCAGGCATATGGCGACTGGAGCTTGGTTCGTATGATTCGTATAATTCGTATGCTATGGTTGATGAAGTTGGTAACGATGATGATGATAAGGATGATGATGATGATGAGTATGATGATGATAAGGATGATGATGATAATGATGATGAGGATGATGATGATGATGAGTATGATGGGGATTCTTCTTATGATGAGGATGATGGGGATTCTTCTTATGATGAGGATGATGGGGATTCTTCTTATGATGAGGATGATGGGGATTCTTCTTATGATGAGTATGATGGGGATTCTTCTTATGATGAGGATGATGGGGATTCTTCTTATGATGAGGATGATGGGGATTCTTCTTATGATGGGCATATCAGGTCTTAGTTATACAAATGAGGTCTTTTCATCTATATCTCTTTTATTTAGGCATACACAATATACACATATACGAACTCGATTCTCTACACAGCTCGAAGACTTTAGTGCCCACCTCTCGCTGCTTTTTGCTCACTGAGTAGACCTACGCATGCCCTGAGCCGCCTTAGCTGATCACTGAGCTGATCACTATCACTGAGCAGGGCCTGAACAGAGGGGTGAGCCTGAGTATGTAGGCTCAATATATCATATCCCGTAAAGTTTTTCACCATTTCCCCCCTTTATGCACTTAATGTAAATAAAACGATAGTGAGGAAGTAATGGTCTGCATCTTAGGTGGTTGCCTAAGCCGAGAAAACCATACCGGCAAGTACTGTATGGTAGTTACAGTATAGTAGTCTAAGATATAAATGATATATCGTTCCCTATATTAGGCAACTGGTTGGGTGCAGCTGTTCGATCACCTTGCTGCTTTCATCCGCCCTGAGGAACATCAGATGGCATAAATTAATGCAACGGGGAATTGCGGCCATCATTCCTTCTGTTCTACCTACGAGGCAAAACTTCAGGAGGAAAGTAGCACATATGTTCATCATGGCAGATTTGTGAGTCAATGAGCATCTCATGAAACGCATCTAAGCCACGACATTGAACGTTCAAATACATAGAGTATGATAACTTGATTTCCACTACTGGCAAGGATAACTTGGCTAATCCGTACGCATTTCCGACGAAATTATTTCGCTTCCCTCTACGATCTGATGTCACCCTAATTGTGATGAACCGGTACACCTTGATAAAATGGATAGATTATATCTAAGGTGGCAATCTAACGAAAAATCAAACGTAAAGAAAGAAGAAAGAATTCTATCGTATGTACAGCAAATGTGGGAAAATCACTATGTTGTGGATCAACAGTGAATAACGTCTTGGTGCTTCACGCAGGGCTAGGCTTAGGCCGCATTTAGTGGATAGTATGCCTGGTATAATGCAAAGGTTGATACTTTATGCAAAACATTGCGGATAGTGGCTGCACGTTTAGAATTGCAATTTGCTTTCTAATTAGGTCATTTTGAAGCTTTTCATTAATTGCACAACTCTGATTTTCAACTGTACGCTCAAATAACTGAATCACGGAGAGAAGGTCTATAGTAGAGGCATCTAAATCACGTTTTAAAAGCCAGTAAGCCAATTCAACACGGGACGTAGCAATATTGCCAAAATTAATGCTCTGTTTGTCCAACATGCAAGAAATCGTGAGACTGTATCTGTATTAAGTCATTCGGACTTAATATACCGAATAAGGGTGGGAAACCGCTCATATTCAGTACGAAATTGATCCCATTGAGAGAGATACTCATCCAAATCCTTTGCAAAAATAACAAGAGACCAAAAGATGATAGATCTTCCCATGCAGCTTCAATTGCCTGCCTAAATTCCTCATCATCGTCAACGTAAGCGATCCCTTTGCGCAAAAGAGGTTTCGCTTTAGCGTAAATGTTTTGATTTATGTATATGCCAAATGCAGATAAGACAGTGTGCAAGTGAAAATATATGAGAAATTGCGTGGATTAGCGCTTGATCCTTGTTAACAAGTAGCGGGCCAGAAATTATATGAATTTGCATATAATGATCGAATACATGAAAGAATGAATTCATATGCTTCCTGCCGCTCATTTGTATACTGTAAGCTAAAACCAACATAAAACGTTAAATTAGTTGCAGTTGAGCCGACAATACCAAGCAGAGGCATGCGGAATCGATTTGTTTTGTGTGTGCAGTTCATAAATAAGTGTTATGATCATTTTCGCTCAGGGGAAGGATGGATGGCAGAAGAACACTATGCCAGCTACACGCCGGTAGCTTACTAGGTAGAATAACAATAATAAATGTATTGTCTGCGCAACCAAAGCGCTCACCAACGTGCTCTCTTGCTCTCTCTCTTTTCTTCGCTACTATCTAAAGGAATGGAAACGATTTAGGGGATGATACTGAGCGCTTGCCAAGGCGCTAGGAGTCTGGAGTCATCAGATCATCCCGAATCCCGATGTTTCTCCATTGATGCGCAGGGAGCTATTCTATCAGCTACAGGCCAACCATTAGCCTAAACAAGAAATAGATGTCACCTGTGGAAACACCAACAAGAATCATAGTATCTCATCCAACTGAGTCTCTTGCATTCCTATCTAGAGGTTTTCAGTGCGCAACCTCAAGGTGTTCAACTAACTAAAGGGTTTAGGGGAAGGATGGATTGTCAGATACTCCGCACCGCCATGTCCGGCGGATTATAGTGTTTCCAGAACCGATCCTGGAGGAGATATATAGGTCGCTGGCACTATGAATAGCTTCACAATCGGCACCTAGCTACAGCGCACCAACACCCCCGAAGAACGGTGCGGGGCACAAAAGCACGCACGATTACCTGTAGTCGATTGCAAGAAACAGGGGTAGAAGGAGTCTGCGTGTACCAACGTCTACTTTAAGCGTACGACACCCAGGGTAAATCCATACGGCAGTTTTGCGCCTAAAATAGGGACGTGGGAATCCCCATTATAAATGAGTGAATGTGCAGCGATCAGGCCAACTTTTAGCGTTCATGGGAAATCGCAAAATATCGGACCTTTTCTTCGTCATACTTCTACTCCTCGTCCTTTGTTCGACTTTGGCATGCCTCGGGTTAGTATGTAAGATATGTGGAGAATATGACAACAAAAAATCTGGGATTGTGACTGTAACGGTACGGTAGTGTCCACTCACAAGATTAATAAAAAGAATTGATGAGAAATCATGGAATAACATTTAGCGTAGCTACATCTGTCGAACCTCTTACATCCCACCAAAAAGAAGGGACTGAGCGTTCCAGTCGCAGATGATGTATCACACACAGGAGGCCAGATTGCAGATAGCGCACAGGAAGCAGCCGGCCACGCAGCGGACCAGGTAGAAACTGTAATCAGCACAGCACAAAATGCTGTCAAGACCATGGAGGCAGCTGCCCAATCTGCACTCAAGAAAGCAAACGCGACAATAGGATTCTCTCTGGGAACACAGCAAGTCTGTTCCGGTAGCGGGGATCAAAATGCCTGGGCTTGTGATCACCAATTGCCATTTGACTCGTCGATCCTCCCACGAGAAGCCCTCGAGGCACTGGGCAGCCAGCTGAGCTTCTTCATAAGCGTTGCGGAATATATCACGCCGGGACTGATCAATGGGCCACTGTGTACAGGTGTTTGCCTTATCTTCCTAGCAGATGGCCTGCTCCTTCTAGCATTGACGGTCAGTCGGCCACGGCGATGGAAGCAGCGCTTAACTGTGGCTTCATCTGTCATTATACTAGTGTTATTTCTTATCCCCTTGATTCCCCTGTTACTGCTATACTATGCCGTACCAAGCCGTTCGCCATTCACGAAAAGACAGGGTAAGGCTATTCCAGAGACGGAGGCAATCCTAATAATTTCTGCAGTGTGGGCGATAGCAATCATCGTGTGTTATAAGGTTAGGCAAATTAATGCTGACGGAGGGACCGGAGATGCGTACCAGGGGCCTGGAAGTAACAAAATAACCAAGCATACAGCATCCTGCTCACAGTAGAACACTATAAATCAGAGTGGATGCCATTTAGAGCGGCTCTTCTACCCTGTCTTGAAAATTGGTGTACTCTGAAGCATTTTTGCAAGCCAACAAAAAGCGGACCAGGTAAAGCCTGATGCATCTCATAGTCGCCTTATGTTTATGGCTTTGTTTTTAATCCGATCGATTTCCTTATTCAATTTGAACATCCCTAAACGTCACTGATTCTATCTTTTAAGGGTAGCGTTCGAATAACTAACCCTGGGCTCTTGTTCTCCAGATTCAGTTCAAAGTTCTATTAACCTGTTGCATCCCAACTTTGAAGCGTTTAGCTATGCAGGTGCTTCACCATTGAAGCAAGAACTTGAAGTCCTTTAACTTTAACGCTATATAAATCCCGCTGTTCCCAAGATAAACAGTGTTATGTTTCTATTGTACGTAGAACGAAACAATGTTCAGCTACACTACGAACGTAATCAGCTGTGTCAATAAATGGGAAGGACTGCTCATTTTTAGTGTACTGCTTCTATGCAAAATTCTCTTCAAGAAGTCTAAAATGTTTGTTCAGCTGGAATCTAATCTAATGGCCAAATAGCTGTGTACATACCATTTCCAACTCTACATTTCTAATGTCGGTCGGCTGAATACGCGTCTGAGCTAGTATCACCGATCATAATAATATGGATCTGTATTGAAAGGGATAAGGTCTCTTGAGGTCTCTAACTATCTGAATCTATCTGGGAGAATTGGATAAAAAGGTGAAAACAAAGGAATAAAGTCGGACCGAGAGAATGCTAAAGGTAAGTAATATTGTAATATTAGCTCACTTTGGTCGACATTAACTATACATAATGATAAGGGCCACAAACAACATTCGCTGAGATAGGCTATTCCAATCTGGAAAATTCCTTATATTTTAACAGAAATATCCATTATTTACAGGCACGTAGGCTACGTTAAACGCTATGAAATTTCGTCACAGAATATAGCGCCATAGATAACCTGCAGAAGTACTATTTTTTGCTCTCTAAGCATATCTATAGAATATGGGCCGTAGTGAGCTTTGACTGCTTATCTTGTCCCTAAAAGACTATTGAAATTACATAATATCGGCTACTATCGTCGAGTTATTTTGGAAGGCTCAGTTGTAGCGCTGCATTTTGAGGGATGGTTACAATTTTCGTGCCAATAGGGCCGAATGGTCCCTGCCTATCTCCTCGGCTAATTTTACTACTGCATAATCTGTGATAAACGCTCGTCTGTAGAGTCAAACCCTTTCCGTAGCCTGGTTGCGCACGAAGAGGAAATTTGTCTTGACCACAATGGACCCCAGTTCATATGCCTTCTTCGTCAATCCGTGATATCGCTTTCTGAAGGTACTGTCCTGATCTCACTTGGATAGGATTCGCTTGATTAGTATTTCTTACGGCTCATTCTGCAAGACCTGTAGATGTAATATACGTCTGGGACGGCCATTTATAGGGTTTATTCAACTAGACATAATAGTCATACATACGTTGCTAGTCGGCAAGCCTAAATCTGTTACAACTTGCATGTCAAGAGGTAGTCCGCATGATTTTTTGAGCAAGCCCCGGTAGTTCTGGCTACAATGTGGGGACTTGATGGCTCTCTTAATATTCCTATCCCGCAAATTTACTGAGCGATATTATATCCGCCCATCGTTGTTGTTCGTCCCAGGGAACGGTCAATACGAACTATATGCCCTTGTGCCAATGACACTTTCGCCGTAGGCACGGGACTAAACATCTCCACCTTAGCCGGTCGTATCCTTAATATATACCATGCATCATTGGACTATTCCAGCGTATCCAGTTTACCGGTTAACCCAAGCTATCTAGACTTTAGTCAGTTCTATGTGTAGCTGGCTCCAGTTTTTAGACGTATTTAAGAAAAGTCTTCATCTTAGCACCTTGGAACATCGTCGCAAGGCATTACTAAATATATTCATGCAGTAGTCGACACGGAACCCCTGCCTATAGTGGGGTTTTTGAACAAGAACCCGCTGAGGGGATGAGGGGTAAAGGCATATATAGCCCATAGAGCCCATAGCAAATGCTATACCGGTTATGATTGTGCTTACCGTAGGACATATCTAAATACCATTATGTCAGACCTATTTGGTGGGGCTGAATACGCAAAGTGGTACAGTAGAACAAGTATGTATTATTGGTCGAAACAATATCAGACGTCTGTTCTGATCAGTACGCCATGATTTTTCCTGTTATTTCCACCATATACATACGTTCCTTTCAAGAAGATACGGTGCATGGAACTCGAGTCTAGCTATACTGGTGGGATTCTACTATGCAGATGGTGGCGGCCAATAAACTCTGACGCAGCTGCTTTTAGAGGGAATATGCCTTTTTACTGCTAAATAATGCACAGGCATGGTATCGATTTGATCGTTCAATCCAGGCATCTTTGGCCCATCTGGCGTTACATCTCTAGTATTCAATGTAAGGGTTCTTGATCTTAAGCTAATATTGCAACAACGCAGTCGGCATCTGTTTTTAGCCGCAGAGGAAGCGATCAGGATACTATTTAGCCGTAATCTCCAGCCCGCACTATACTCGAGGCTTCCTCTACTTTCAGCCTACATGATGAAATCGGTTTCCTTTTCTATTCTCCTTGCCGGTATTATTGGCCTTGCCGGAGCTAACTATACGAATTGTGCCACTGCGGGCCTTGAGCTGGTCCTCACTCCTGGCCAAATGACTCAGATAGGGCGGGCCCCACTGGACACGGAATTGGCATATGCCACGCTTACCTTCGATGACCTGCCCCGAATGATCAACTTCCCGCCCTTCTATACGGGTAACTGCTTGGCGGGTGAGGACTTAATCCAGCAGGTCTCTCTCAGCCCCGATGTTCCCACCGGTTCGGGTAAACTCACCTTTACCAGCAGCAATGTGACGTGTTATAGCGTCCTTGTCGTCCCGCCTGCGCTGTCCGAACGGGGGGTTATATCGCGTGTGACTGAGAACCGGATCGTTTCGGTCTGTAGCAAGAATCACTACAGGAATCGGTTAGGTGCTTCCAGGTTTTCGACTGCTATAATAACTGCCTCAACAGGGACGCCGGCCCATATTACCAGTCCCAGGCAGAGCAACATGGCAGGCCGTAGTACATCCACCGCGATGATAGGTACGACTTCAGCTTCTGGGCCGATCGATAATGGATCGTGGTCGTTGCCGGCTGGCGGCGGTCCCTACATGGATCCGAGTATGCCACCAGCATCTCCAGCCGCGTCAGTTGCATCAGGAACGGGCGGAAGCCGTGGCAAAACCGAAGATGCTTCTCCTACAAACCTAAATATAGCCAACTCGGCATCTAGCGATAGTAGCCCTGCACCTATGACATGCCACTGCCCTGAATCGTGACAATGTGATGTAGATCCATCTTGGACATGATCATGCCAACGAGTGGAGGCAGTGTTGTAAGATACACAACACTTGTTTGGTCCTGTCTTTGATTGACGCTAATAAAAACGTCGGTTTTCTTCTGTAATATTCAATATTGGATTAGGAATGTGTCTTTGAAATGTTGTATATATATTGGATAAACGTCGCTAGACTAAATACAATGATTCAAGCTTCCATGAAGATGTCCGCTTGGAAGCTTGGTAAGCTTGCCTCTGTACACATTTGTCAGATATACCACTATACCAGAAAAAGTAGCGCTGTTTCAATTTTGCACATAATAATGGTATATCTGCTTTATCTGACACACCCCCTCAGCAGGTACATATTTTGTACATGCTGAACATATTTTTATGCCATTTCTAGTCTAGGCATCTGGATGCCTCGGGTTACCAGGGAGGTGGTCAAATAGTATATAAAGCATCAAACAAGACATTGCTTCAGACATCGAACAGGCATGAATCAGACATCTGACGAGGCATTAAATAAGACACCGAACGAGGCATCGAATAAAACATCAAACAAGGCCTCAAGGCAAGAAATACCCCCCAACGATGCCATGTTCATGCCTCAAGCGATGCCCCAAGCGATGCCTCAAGACGGGGTAAGGAAGAGAGAGACCAGGGAGCTAACATGGGTGTCAGTGGAATTTTAATCTCTGAATTTCAATTGGCTAGTCAAACCTGGTTTAAAGGTGTTGCATTTAATGTCTAATTGTCACGGGCTAAACCAGTCCAGATTGGGGCATCATGGGAAATATATACCCAATATCTCTCATAGAGGGGTTGGGCAGGCAATCCTTCTGAATACAATTACTTCAGACCCCCCAGAAAATCGAACAGAAATCTCTCGGCCAGCTGAATAACTTAAACGTACGGCGTGAGGTACATGTCATCACGCGGATCCCCCACCCTTCGTGCATAACCCTCTGTATTTCCGTATGGTCAAGTACGGGTCTCATGACGTATACATACATATAACATATTTTCCACCAAATACTTACGTATTTCTAGGCCAGGAGCAATTTGAGTGTTGTGATTCAGAGGAAGATTGAGTTGTCGTATTCACATTTGAAAATTTTGAGGATTTATATGCACAATAAACACCTGGATCTAGAATCTATTGTGAAACTCTTCTACATTATCGAGCCTTGATTCACAATATTGAGGAGTAATTCTATGTGGAAACTGCATTTTGGCAAACTCTCCACGGACCCCCCGGCGTAGCTTTATTATAAAAAAAAATAGAACTGGAGATATATATAGAACAGCGAGAATCAAAAAATAAAAGAAGGAAAAAAGAAAGAAAAGAAAAGGAAAAAAACAGAGGGCGAGAGATTAATGCGTGCCACATCATTTTATTTATACAGTATAAGATTATTTCTCCCCGAGCTTCATGTTTAGGGAGATTAGCATCCTAATGACATATAGCTACGAGCTCATGAGATATATTACACACCTCTGATACACGTAGACATCCAAGCAAGGTCCCCCCGACATCCCACCAGCCTGTTCGACTCGAGAATAGAGCCCGCCAGAGACTGGCTGACGCGCTTGCTGACATGAGTAGCGCAACTGGAAAGCTCAACGGCATCCAACGAACAACCAAGGCCTCCCTGAAAACAATTAAAGGACTTACCAATGAAAACAATCAGCTCAAGCAAGAGGTTACGTAAGGGGCTATATTGATCATTGTAAGTCTAGCAGGCTATCAGCATTGGAAGGATGGCTGATGATAAGAATGCAAGAAATCCGGAAGCTACATTCTATTGCGGACACCAACAATAAAGCCGACTATCTCGGGACGACCGATCCAGTTCCCCTCTGCGCGGGAGAGAACGAGCCATAAGCAGGAAGCTCCGCCAGGGTGTCTACCTTCCACCATACGTACAAGGAGGAGCATCTTCAGTACAATACCTTAACGTTCTTATGCGTACCATAGTTATACTACTGCTGTACTCCACCATCTTAAAATGTATGTAAACGTTAGGGAACGGAGGATGTCCTTAGTTCTTCAATGCACAATCCATCTTTATCTTCCTCATGTAGATCACTCTATACTTAGGGCCAGGAGTATCAAATCGTAGGTACATAAATATGACCTCTGTTTGCTCTGTAGTTATATAATGGAAACTAACACTGTATTATGTGAGCGATACAGTATGCCAACACCTAGAAGAGACTCTTCACGAACGACTTCTTTGGCGCCAGCGGTCGCCTAGGCTTCCAAGTAGATGCACCAGCTTTACCAGTATGTGGCCCAAAATACGCTGGCAGTAGTTCAAGGAGGTCTCTTTTCGCAGGTGATTTAACTCCAAAATTTCCGGTACGCTCACACCTAAAGGGTCGCCACGATCGCGAGCGGCGGCTGCCCAGCAGTGGACCTCTGGTATGTCCGGCAAGGAGGTTGCACTAGCTTCAATGAGTGGCAACAGGAAGGTGGAATCGGCTGGGTGGTGCAGGATGGCGCTGCGATAGAGGCTCTCCGGAAGTACAGGGCGGTAGGTTTGGCCGGCCTGGTCATGGGTGGATCCCAAAAGTTCGAAAAACCGAAGGAGGTGAAGAAGCGCGGTTTCCTGCTGCTCAATGATGGCGTCTTCCATGCCTTGGAAGCATTCATCTTTGTCCAAAGTTGGCCGGGGCAACTGCGGCTGCTCGGCAACACTCCTCGTGCAACGCCACCAAAGCAGCCTGAGCAGCTCCAAATGGAGAGTTCTCAGCAGGTCGATCCGGTCTTTATCCCAAGGGCCGCGAAGGATCTTGGTAGGGATATTGAAGAGACGGATTAGCGGTATTCGAAGGAGTTTTTCATGGCCTAGCATTGTATGGGGCTCGCCCTGCCCTGGGAGAGGGCGCACGTGCCAAATTGACTCCCGCCAAAATTGAACAACAGTTGCCGGAGTTGATAGGGGTCTGGCATCCAGGTTAATTGAATGGCAGGTGACAGATCGGTATGTCCACTGAAACAAGCTCTGAATGGCTTCCTGGAATCGACTCGGAGTGAACCAGCGGCAGTTGGTCACCTGGGCTTGCAGTCGACGTTGTTCATCGAAGGAGAGTTGTTGGTACCAATCTGGCAAAGCACCAGGATCGGATCGTGCATTTACAGCCATCTGTTCCCCCTGCGTGGAGGACGACTGAGATCCAGTAGTAATAATACCGTGAGGATCATACCAGAATGCATGCATCAAGAAGATATCATAGAACATCTTCTCGGATACCGCTTTGGCAATAAGAGGGGATGCCCGAGCAAGGTTGGGCTCCAACGCACATACATATATCATCTGGATGATCTCCACGGGCAGCGACTCTATCGTTGCTGGTGGACTCGGGTTGAATTTTGGTGGCATATTGGCTGTCGTTCCTACCGGGTGCAAATGCTGGTGGTGGACAACTGGGGCAATGGATGATGCTTTTCTACTTAGGCCCTATCTCAACATTCCTAGATAGTGGAAAAAGCAACCTAGGTTCCTGATGGAAAGTATTGGCCGGATTGTGTGAGGCCCTTTTTAAGCAGCATATTGTTTCCCGGGGTTAAACCCATCGATATAAATTACGAAAAGAATAACTCAAGGATGATGATAAGGAGGATTTAGCATAGAATCCCACTGTCACATGCGACAACTCTATAAAGATATAGACATAACTTTGACGTTCTCGCACATGTCAGCATGTATATATTAGAAACATCATTCTAAAAAATATTAATATATCCTATCACGGTAAAACTTGAGGGGCTTTACTATAAAATGGAGTTTGTACCTTCGCTAGTGGGTCACGGGACGGCACAGATATAGCACTTGATATAGTTACTCATCTCGTAGGGCATATCCGCTGAGAAATATCTGTCCTGCGTCTGATCCAGAAAAAGGCTAATGATCAGATCGATTTCTGGCTCCGTTCCTAGAATTTTGTCACAAAAGGTCGAACGGATTTGTCAGATATCCGGCTTGTCCCGAATAGAATACAAATTCATTGCTATAATCATTCGCTCAGGGGAAGGAATGGGTGGCAGAAGAACACTACGTCACGCCGGTAGCCTACTAGGGAGAATAACAATAACAACTGTATTGACTGCACAATCAACGCGCTCGCCAACGTGCTCTATCTTTCACTCCTTAGTCACTCTGTACTATCTTAAGGAATGGAAGCGATTCAGGGGGATAACGATGAGCGCTCGCCACGGCGAGGAGTCATCAGATCCCGATCTATCATAATCAAATTCTGCACTTTGCGTAACTTCTTTGTCCCGTCCAGTATAAGCAATCGGTATACACCCTTAACCGATGCTTTAGTATGCTGATTAAACATCTCTTTAAGCCAAAGAAAACCGAGAATATTGTTGGTCCAGCCATTATCACTAATTGCAATCATACAATCGGGTGGTAGCTTATATTAGTGGCGGACCATCTGACCACCCACCGCCTTTCCGCCGGCCACTAATAGCTGTTGAAGAAGTGGTATTCCGACCGATTCCTCCCTAGCGCCTTGGCTACACACAACGGTGTCAACCCCCGAATCCTCTATCCCAGAGAAGAGAATAGATAGTGTGGCATCTAGATGAGACGTTGGATATATATCTAGTTGAATATATACGCTCCTTAGTAGGCTACGTGCGTGCAGCTGGTATAGCTTCTCCTGCCCTATTCTCCATTTCCCCTGTGCACCGTGAACCCTGTCAAGGTTTTCACAACAATAGCTAACTACGTAATAGACTACTGTCAAATAATATGGGCGTTGGTGGACCAGAATCATGTGACTGGATCGGGGTAAACCCCCCGGTGGAGCACACAACAAAATAATCAATCAAGAATAACCAAGAAGAATAATCAAGAAGAGCCCAACCAGCTCAATTCATTCAAATAAGACCTTTTCACTAATCGTACTCTATTTCCTCTTCGGGACTAGTCATATATCTAACAACTACGTTGTTAGTTAGAGTTGGTGGCGCTGTTACGTCATCAACTGTAAATCGTCTACTGTGCTCACCTATAGCGATGCTGGTAAGCCAGGAGAACCGATGAAGTCGAACTTTGGTAGCTCCTTGAGGACCCAGTATGTCCTCACTTATCAACCGTCCTACGTCAATAATACTATCAATTGGCCTCTTTATGACTAAACGGGGATCCTAACCTAACCGTAGCCTTTTTAACATGGCGCCAACTATTCCGTCACGAATGGTATTATTTCCAAGTCTGAGCGACCATCTGTTTTTCCATCTCAACAAAGTCAACTATCCAATGGTGGTGCCTTCTGTGGGTTCCCATCAACAGCGCTCATGTTGGCGACAGTCTCTATTTGAGCGTAGTGCAACTCGAAACGGAAAAGGGGTGGGGGGTGGGTTTGACCTGCCTAGAAAATCAAGTGCATACGTATGGCATGGCTGACATACAAATTTATGAATTGTTTGGTACTATATTAAGTTCTTCACACAAATGCCGAGTACGCATCAATCTAAGGACACCAAGCGATCTAAAATGTTGGATTAGAATCCTAACGACTTGTGGATACGGCAAACACTTAACCGTGAAATTTCGCCTCCGAATCAGAGCTGTAATTATTCCAATGTTGATATTGACTTTATAATAAATAATAAAAAAATACCCAGTCATTTGAGAGCTAGGTGTAGATTTAACAAGAAGTTGTAGGGCAAAAAAGGAACAACTGTCAATATCGAAATTGGTCCTATTCTATTCAACCAATTATATTCATAATATGACTATCTGAAATCGATATAATAAAGGGCTGATCTCCTAAACTATGCAAGTCTTGCCTACTTACATGTGTGTAGGAGCTCGCTTGACAGCAGGATAATCGCCACACCAATTGTTACGATCATTCGCTCAGGGGAAAGAATGAGTGGCAGAAGAACACTATACCAGCTACAGTACACGCCGGTAGTCTACTAGGGAGAATAACAGTAATAAATGTATTGACTGCGCAACCAACGCGCTCACCAACGTGCTTCCTCTCTCTACTTCTTCTCTATCTAAAGGAAAATGGAAGAGATTCAGTGGGATGATGCTGAGCGCTCGCCAAGTCGCTAGGAGTCATCGGGTCGCGAATTCCGATGTTTCTCTATCACCAATGATTTCCGAATATGTTAAATATGAGCGCGAAAACGTGTAATCTCTCAAATTGAGGTAATTTATATCGACAAGAAATCTCTAGAAACATACATCATGAAGGGGCATATCAACACTGTGATGTCAATCTTGTGACAAAAGCCGCATTCCCTGGGCTGATACAAATTATCCTATTGGTAGAGTTCTTCTGTTTGTCCAATCTTGGTGGCCGCGAACTCTAGGTTTCCATTCGGAAGGACTTTTACTACACCAAGATGGGACTTAAGTCATATGCTATGCTTGACTAGCGTGACCTGGATGTGTCACACTAGTTGTCGGCCAGCTGAATCCGCGTATGAGCTAATTAGTATGTATCACTGATCTATGGATAAGGATCTTTCTATATTGAAAAGTATTGTCTCTGACTATCTGAATCAAACAAAGGAACAAAGTCGAACCGAGCGGATGCCAGACCCATTTTGGTCGATATTATCCTACCTAATATTAACCAATAATTTAGATGGTCTGACAAAAACTCAATATAGTAATCCCTAAGTTCGTCTGCCCGTGCTGTCCAAGTTTTATTGGTTGCCTAATGTTATCAATATCCTCGGACTTTAGTTGCTGTTCGTTGCCGCGCGATTTAGGGCGAGTTGAAGAGGGTCAACGTATGCCCTATATTTGCTCTCCAAAACTTCAAGCTGCTTCTAAACTTTCTAATATACACCGAATGAAGCGAGTAAGTGTTGTTTTTCTATACTTAGAACCCGAAGGCTAACTTTTCGACCTTACAGCCAAGTCCAGCTGGGGACTGTACGCTGTGCTATACAATGGCTCGAGTACTGGGAGAAAGATCACGCTTTCCGAAGCAGTGGAGGCCCAAGACTGATTATGAGCGATGGCTTGAAGGACAAGCTCAAAGTGATCAATCCGTGCAAAGTGCAGAATATCGTCCTCCGATTCCGGGTGTTGATGAGCAAAACCCCGTATTTCACCGTGTCATCGACGACACCCCGCGTAAAAACCCTGATAATGCACGTTCGACACACCCAGACACCACATACCTACAGGTAGACAGGCTCCATGGCGAGTTTCTAAACTCGCCGAAAGGCGCTGTTCATTTTTCATACCAACTGGCACTCATCCTCATCGTGGTCATTGCTTCTATGCAGATGATAATATGCCTTATAAAAAAACGATATAGTGCAAGTGGCCCTTTAACGCCCAGTCACCGATAGAAAACATCCGGACTAGGCTGCGATGCGAGACAGATGGAGTGAACAGCAATGACTAAGGAAGGGTTTTGGTTCTTGTTTTCTTACTATTTCTTGTTAGTATTTATAGTTCTTGGTCAAAGTTTGAATAATTGTACTCGCGCTATGGAGTCGGTCGAGTCAACGGCGTCAAAAACCCTTATCTTCTCAAACACCAACCATGACGCCCGGAAGGGCTTCTTTGGTTCCCATAAATGCTAATATTGAGCGTACGAGAGTTACAGCACCAGAGTCCCATTTTTGTGATCCAGCTTTTACTCGGGCGAGGGTCTGATCTGTAACGTAATCGGAAAGGGAGTCAGCCATCTCTCCTGCACCTCTACGATCGGTGAAAAAGCAGCCATGCAAAACGCCCAAAAATCTGCATATGTATATAAAAAAAAATTTACTACAATACCTAAGGCATTTATTGATTTTATGACCCCGATTACTGCAGCCAGAACACTTTGGTGGCCGTACGCATTGCTGAACTGTAGATGGCCATGCATCTACTAGTATGATATCTTGGGCTATTGGAGCTTATTCCGACGTTGTATACATATACTACAGCGCTTTGTTAGTAGCAAGACACTCTGTAGTAGCTGTCTGCCGCTTAGGTTGCTTTTAGTTTGATTTTTGCTTATTTGCAGCTTGTAAATCGCGCACTTTTTCATGTGCAAGAATAGCTTCTTGTAGAGAGCCATATCATTTCATGTCCTTTAATAATCTTATCTAGTCGCACTTCTTAAAAAGATAGAGGACTTGAGTCCATAAAGAAAGAAATGTTGAATTTGATGAAGATCGCTTGTATGGCCCGAATGAGCCTTTCCTGGAGGACCTACTGGAGAAAGGTCTTCCGCAACCACCTGTTCAAACGATGAAAGGAGCTGATTCCGGTCAGCTAATGCCTGAAGCTGAGCCGGAGCCAACTATTGATCTCCTATATAGAGATGTGACTACGGAGGTCAAGGTAACGGTGCTTGAACTTTGCGCAGGTGATCAGAACATGCAAGAAATGACCGAAAGCTGCACTGAAGAAGTGAATGAACGGTCATATGAAAACCGTATTCCAACGCCTGATCCAACTCCAACACCACAACCACGGAGACATCAACTACCTGGGTCATGAGTAGAACCTGAACCACCTCAACAACGTCAGGTTATTGAGATAAGTCATGATAATGATTATGAGGACGAAGAGAATGATCAAATAGGGAGCCAATTAGCTGAGGTATTGCAGGATTGGGGCCTGCAGGACTAACGCGCAATTGGCGGACAGATGCCCGGCAATCAAGATATTGCAATTCGAGCCAATGGAAGACCTTTAAGACAGCCTAAACTACGTAATGATCGAGACGATTACGTGACCACTAAGTATCATAGACAACCACGCAAGAAAAAGGATAGAGATGATGAGATGATGAACAAGAGGTGTCTGCCAATTACCATGCCTTCTTTACAACATTTCAACAGAGAAGTAAAGAGCCTATACAAAATGCAAAAGATCTTCACCACTAAAGACATCGAAAATGATGTAAAGCCATCCATTATGGAATGGGTTTATGCAAGCAGCCCGATCAGAATTGCAATCGCTTGATGAATGGGCACTTTTGTATCATTGACTCGCCCGCAGCAATCAGCGCAGATTTTGCCGCCTATATGGGTATATGCATATAAATTTGACGTGAACGAAGTGCTTAAACATTGTGAGGCAAGTCTTTACGTGCAGGGGGACCTGCGGAGAGTGACTGGGGATGGTAAGTCAGCTGCAACTTTAGCTGCGAAAACGTTTCGTACCTTAATAGCACTCGCAGACTGCGGGGGATCTAGACATTGCGCAGTATGATGTTATGAATGCCTTAACTGTATAAATTCAGAACTAGATGAGACTGTATTTGTGGAATATCCAGATGGATTTAAACAAGGCGGACTTTGCCAGGAGAGCTTTATATGGCCTTCGGCGTGCACCCCGCTCCCTGCAGCAACATGGAAAACCTTAGGATTGAACCAGGTGAACGAGTGATTATTATATTTTTCCGTTGGTGACCTTATTATGGTATTATAATGGAAGAACAAAAAGACAAGGTAGACCACATTGTTCAGAAGATTAAGGAGAAGAGTAAGAAATATAAGCCCCGAGAGCTCAGAGAGGCAGATACCTTCCTTGAAGTTAGAATTATAGAAGATCGCGAGGCAAGGAAGCTGTGGTTCGTTCAGGGCGCATATATTGAGAAGATAACTGTAAAGGGCTGGAGCCCATTTGACGTCTCGGGCCAATGTCCCTATTGTCCCTATTGCCCCTATTGTCCCTACTGTCCCTACTGTCCCTACTGTCCCTATTGTCCCTGTTATGAATATAGGATCGGCCCGAAGGATTACCCGAAGGATCGGCGAAGTCCTCGCTTATATTAGTGGCGGACCATCTGCCGGCGGAAAGGCGGTGGGTGGTCAGATGGTCCGCCACTAATAGATGTTTTCCCACAGACGAAATTCCTGTATACTAACTAAGTTCGCTCATCCAATTCAATGGCTTAGTTCACTCTATTCAATGTCAATTCCTACTGTAGATTCACAACAGTCCCTATTGTCCCTAGTGTCCCTTTTAACCCTATTAGCCCTGTTAGCCCTGTTAGCACCTTTAGCCCATCGGCCCACGACCCACGTCACGTGACTTTCCAACTTATTTCCAACTTATTTGTTTACCGCTCATTTTCCTCTTCCTTTCTTCCCTTCTTCAACGATTCCTTTTTATACATAACCTATCTTATAGGTTCTACGGGCTCAGCCCTTGGCAATAGCTAAACGATACTCAGACTGTTGCAAAAACGGTGCAAGAGACTTACTGTCTTTGATTCTTTCTTGACAAGGGAGCTAGTCCCTAGATGGCTAAGCCTAACGGTTTCACCAATCAATCCTATCAGACTCGTGCACCTTTTTTGCAACCGCGTGTATCTAGAATCGAACAAAATACCGCGTCACCTATGCTGAATTTGGAAGAGTTGGAGCCATACTATGGACAGACCTCTAATGCACAGAGCCTATCGTTTTATTAGACAATTGAATCAACCTTACTACTAGTATATCCTATAACAATGACACGACCAGATGTTTCAAAGCCCTGCTCAGAGCTTGCAGAATTTCTAACTAATCCTGGCCCTACTCATTTTATTGCCACTAACAGTGTCATTCAGCATTTATAAGGGACAGGTAGCCTAGGAATCGAATATTCGGGCATTTTGAGCCGCACTTGAGAGAGTTTGGTTATGGCAGGTGATGCGGCATATGCAGACAATCTAGACCGGAAGAGGTCAGAAGGCTATATCTGCCAGCTATATGGAGGACAGTTAGATTGGCGCAACACTAAGTAGAACACAGGGATAACTTCAACCATTAAAGCAGAAGTCTTAGCTATTTCAGCTGCAGCTAAGAACGTATTTTGGTGGAAAGGCTTATGTATTCAACGTAAGTGAGTTGGATATGCAACAAAAGATCTCTATTTTATGCACAACCAGCAGAAGATCAGACTCCTGACCAACGAAGACCCTAGATTGGTAGCTCAGCTAAGATATGTGAACTCCCATCACCACTGGCTTTGCCAGGAAGTTCAGGCGCGTAGTATTCAAGTCAAATGGATCGAGACGGCGAGAATGCCTGCAGAGGGCTTAACGAAGGCAATGTCAGCTCAGAAGCATGCTCAGTTCGTTAAGATGATTTCTTTGGGGGAATAGATACGGCGGCGATCCTAGAGAGCTTGATTTTCCGAGGTGCTTTCTTTCCTTTATTCATTTTTTTGCTGGAGTATCCGAAGCTGATGTACGTACCTCATATTGTACTAGAACTTCCCCCTGCATGCTAATCTCTGCACCTTTGATCATCTTGTCAACTGCCTGGGTAATTGTCGGGGGGAATATCTCATTTTGCTTGGTTTGGAGGCATTTGATTCGCTTCTTTTGTTGAAGTTGGTAGAGATCTGCTGATGCCTTCCCAGAGCCAAATAATTCATCACTATGTGCTGTAGATGGAGGTGTTGGTATTTTTGTTTGTAGCTTAATAGAAAGCTTTAAAAGTGCTCTCTGTGGATTAAGAGGGATTACCCAGTTGCTGTAAATCCACTCTGGATATTAGAGATGTAAAAAGTTATTCTTGCAGATTGAGTGAACCCCTCCCTGCGTCATCTCTGCAATACTCTGGCCTTATTTCTTTTATAATGGAGAAAAGCAGCTCACATCAAGTGGTTGTAAAAGATGTGAAGATTGAGGAGGCTTATAGAAAGGAATAATCTTTCTCTCTGTACAGAATTAATCAAATTCTGCAGTTGCGTGGCTAGAATGGCCATCAAGAATTAACAACCGGTATGGTCTCTTAGTTTTTAAAGCTGTATTCTTTTCAAAAACCTCTTGAAGCCATTCAAAACCAAGCTCATTTGTTGTCCATCCATCCTCAGACTAATCCGAAAATCTTGTGGAATTGAGGAATACCACTGAGCTTGGTGTTTCTGTCCACTCAGGATAATCTGTGTAGGCAAATCCCATCTAGTAGAATTACACAGAATTGAAGTCACCCATTCACGATTCTCTGGTTGTAGTTCTTTTGCTCGGCTTTCTCTTGTTCTGAGCTGCAGATAAGCTTTGCAGTTTATGTCATGCCCATCTGGAAGCCTGCCTCATCCATGTTGTAGATATCTTCATCTAGAATCCCATACTTTGTCTGGTCTCATTAAAGACCTTAAACCAGTTCCGAATAAGCTCTGGTTCTTCACATCTTGCACGTTGATAGTTATACTTCTGATTATATTTAGAGCAAAGCTCTGGATGACGCTTAACAAACCGGTTTACACATTTTTAGCTAAGGGGTGCTGGGGATGGTTCGGAGGAGGATAGCCGTGCAGAGAATAGTAATCCTGCTAAATATTCAACAATCTTAGGCCCCGGGGGCAAGCCACGTTAGTACATGTAAAGACTCCATGCTGATAGAGTAGATTATTCAGTTTCTGATAGTTTTTTGCTCCTGTATCTGCGCGTACATACAGAGACACCTTTAAGATGTCTTCGGAGTGTTCGTTGATTCATCAAATGCTGCTGCTGCCTTTGGGGTAAATGAAAATTGACCTTTTTGAAGTGCATTAAGAGCCAGGAGGATTCTCCTATCATAAGAATATCCTCCATTTGATAATGCGGATAGTGTAGAGTAATCTGCAATTGTTGGTGATGCTGCGGGAAAAAAATCGGACACTCGGTGTCCGATTACGTTAGTTATTCATCCACCGTCGATTTAAGATTTTAGCGTAGCCTCTGGTGTCGCATGCAGATGCTCCTCTAATGACATGTCGTCTTGCCGCAATCTCGTAATAGAACTAAAGAGGCCTGGTATTTAAGCCACACGTATGTACAGTACTATGCTCCTGAATATACACATTCCAAAAGGTAGATACTCCCAACTACACTTGCAAATACCTGCAGTTATAGCACAATGGGTATCGAGTACGTGGAATTTACCGATCCAAATGACCCCCTTAACCCCTTGAACTGGCCCTTGGCCAAGAAGTAAGTCGCCCCCAAGCTCAATAAAAGGGGTGGGAAATATAAAAAGAGAATAATGGCTTGCAGCTAGTCTAGTTACTAACAATAAATACAGGGTCTACACCCTCGCACTACTGGGGGTAGCGGCCCTGACTGTGATCATCGCAAGCAGTATATTTTTCGCCACAATACCTGATGTGATGGTCCTCTTTGGTGTTGGGAGAGAGGTTGGAATGTTGGGTATTTCTCTCTATGTGTTGGGGTTTGCCTTTGGACCACTATGCTGGGTCCCTTTCTCCGAGCTCCATGGAAGACGCACCCCGCTGGTGGTTTCCATGGTTGGATTCACCGTGTTCATATTCGTAATCGGGCTTGCTCCAAGCCTCTCTGTTCTTCTGATTTTCAGATACTGTGCGGGGCTCTTTGGTGCTGGCCCTCTAACACTCGCTGGTGCTACTCTAGCAGACCTCTCCTCTTTTCCGAAACGAGCGGCAATAGTTGCTAATTTCTGCGTCACTACATTTATCAGCACACTTGTTGCACCTTTTATCGGTGGATTTATAGTGATGGATGCTGCCCTTGGCTGGCGCTGGACGGCATTCCTTCCAGCTATCCTGGGCGGTGCAATCAGCCTCCTCTTGATGACCACTTTCCACGAGACTTATCCTCCCATTATTCTGGTTTCCAAAGCGGGCCGGCTTCGCCACAAGAGTGGGATAGGGGAACAGAGCCAGCTCATAATCGCAGAGCATGAGGTGTCGGTAAACATCCGCAGCCTGCTTGATACTTACTTGTCGCTGCCGTTTAAGATGTTAGCATTTGATCCTATCGTGTTGGGGATGAGCATCTTTGGGTCGTTTATGTATGGTCTGCTGTACTGGCTTCTGACCGCGTACTATGTGATTTTCCAGCAAATCCGCGGCATGAATCCTGGCACTGGGGCATTACCATATATCGCGATAGTGGTTGGCCAATTCTTCGGAGCCCTTGCGGTACTTGCATTTCAGCCATGGTTCTCGCGCAAATTGAAACAGAAAAATAAAGCTATGGCCCCTGAATGGCATCTTCCCATTGCTATCCCAGGGGCCATTTCCCTTGCCGCCGGTCTTTTGTGGCTAGGATGGTCGGGCTACGATCATACATTCTCGTGGATTATGCCCACTACATCCGGCTTTTTCACAGGATTTGGACAGCTGACCATGTTCCTTCCCTCAATCTCATACTTGATTGACACACACCCAACTAGGTGGGTATCACCAATGGTCCTTGTTGGCGGAATGTTCTTACTGAGAAACGCACAGGGCTGCATCCGCGCTGGCGGCTCATGCATTCCTGAGCTCCATCGCTGGCGCTGCATTCCCACTTTTCTCCGTCTCTATGGTGGGTTCCGCGCACCCTGTAGTGGAAAGATTAAACTAAATGATGCAGTTTGAAACTCTAGGTGCAGAGTGGGCATGTACACTTCTGGGATGCGTTGGCATCCTCTTGGCCTCTATTCCACTTATTTTCTATTTATACGGAGACCGCGCTCGGAACAAATTCTACCAATATTCGTAGGCTTTTTAGAGATAGCTCGCTGATAATATTTAGCAGAATAAGAATACTTGGATAATAGCCCTGTGGTACGGTATCTGACTGCGAAATAGTGGCCGAGATAGCCGACTTTTGATTAACTATAAGTACGGTCGACAATTATGGTAATATTCAATTGTTCAGCACCTTTCTCAGTCAAATGGTTGATGATACAACATCATCAGATCGCGTATATTTCCTGTATGAGTTAGTTTACATTTTTCGTTTGTTTACCTCGCCTTTATAAACGCGAGATATTTTGATAGTTTAGTTGAATCAGAGACCTAATTCAATGAAGGATCGATACGCATAATTTTATGGTCGACAAGTACTAACTATATCTCGCTAATAAAACCATATTATCCAATATTCCATCTATATATCCTAACTATATGCTTGCAAATTAAGCCCCGGAAAAAATAAATTCTGAAAAGTTAGTGTCAAGCCTCGTGAATTTCTGAGGACTACTAGGTTGCATATTCATTTTCCTTCCTACAGCAGGCACCTCTCTTTCTCCATTAATTCTCAGTATGGACCGCAAATCACTAAATTTATGCCAAATGGCTAAAGTGGATATTCTTGCACAGAGTATCAGACACTGCAACTATTTATGCCTGCTCGAATTTCTGAAGTACTTGGGATCGCAGTATCAGGATTCTCCGCCGCAACAAACGGGCCCAATATGCCAATAATCTGCAGAGGAATCGAAATGACAATTCGCTAATCAGGATAGGCAAGAAAGGAGCTGCTGCTGCTCTCTGGGGAAACCGTGCGAAATATGACTGAGCAACGAGGCCCTGTTTCTTGTACTTCCCGGCCAATGCAGCCCGCGGTAATATCCACGAGCAGTACTCGTAACGGCGACCTCTAAGATACCACCCAATTATCGTCCTCATGGGGTTAGCGATGATCTCTACGATGTGTCAAACAAGATTTTCTGCAAGAAAACGTCGGGCCTTCAAAACCTTGCCGACAAGGCATTAGATGCAGACCAAGACTAGAAGGGCAGGGCTAATCCAAACGGCTGGCATGACAATGAGGTTTCCAAGATATATATGTCTAAACACGGGAATTTGACATCACACTTATATACACAAAATCGAGACAAGCTTACACCCTATAATAAAGTGCTCATCCCAGGTAGACCCAATGCGAATTAGCATTTTCATCCTACTGAACAGCCGAGTCAGGACATCCTACCAATACTTTCGTAATCAGATCTGTACGGCAGCTTCAACAAGTATTCCACAGACAGGCAGCTAGTGATAACTATATCGAAAGTAAGGAATAAGTTCACTTACTCCTCTTCCCATTCGTTCTCACGACGGATTTGCTCTTTTTCTTCCAGTGTGTAATCGTTTGGAATATGGAAGATTGTGCAGATTTCGTCGGCGGATTTGCCCCTGATTATATTGGCAACGGTCTTGCAACAGAGATCCAGCAGCTTCCTGATATCAAGGTAGTTTGCTGCCTATCATATGCAAATCTGGCATTAACAGGCGATTCCGATGCTTTGCCGCAAAGTAACATGTGCATACAAGTATGATCTCAAAAAGCATTTCCTGGTCAACCTGCAGGAAGTTCTGGTCCCATGCATTGATTTCCTCACAGTAAACATCATTAACATCGTCAGGTGTAGAGTCGTGTTTGTGATAATCACACCATTCAAAGACCTTTTTCAACACTGATTCACTGGCCTGTGGCGAGCGAATGATTGAATGTCATCGTGTATTCTTCAAAATTGAACACAGCGGCGAGAAAGGAGAGTAAGCTGCCTTACGTTCGGGATTGGTATGGCTTCTTCTATCTCACACAGATTGCCCAGATCATCTAGCATATCCTTAATGAGAAGAGATTGTTTCGCGGTATCAAGCTCTGGATACAGAAGTTGGATATTAGTCACTCATCAATGCAAAGACTCGAGTCTGGAATAAACCGATCAACTGATCTGGTGGAGTGTCAAAATGTTTAAGCTCTTACCGACAGTAATATCGACATTGTCCGCACTCGTAAAAGTAATATATTTGGGTTTGGGCATCTCGGCCTATTGGTGACCTTATAAATGTAATGCAGAATAAGTATTTGCCCGTGAACTTCTGGTTCGTGCTAAAGTAAGCTGCCTGGTTAAGAAAGGGAAACCTGCACTCTATTTTTGGATACTGTAGGAAAAAGCGGAAAAGAAAGTAAAAGTTTCAACATAGGACAGGAGCATAAATACTACTGATATCTCTACTATAAGTGCTAGGGGTAAGGGCTGTTACGTTGCAGCTGCTGTAAATTCCGAGTAATAGCGGGCCTGACGCAATTTAAAACCCGGTCAATTCCACCATCATCTATTCTTTTATTCTCCTACATACGTAGATACTGTATGTGTTATATAAAGATAAAATTGGCTGTTATACTCTTGAGCCTACTGGGATGCGCACTGGTTCTGGCTTCTACTACCATTGAATTGGACACCTAACCATAGAATATACGAGTAAACAGTCTCAACAGACACTATAGCGAAGGGGGGGGAACAGGTAATCAATCGTGTTTTGGTGGCGGAGCGGATTTCTTCGTGTAACTCTCCAACAGCTCTTGTGAGGCTATGAATTTGGATGATTAGATAGATCATCAGGAAATGCCCCGAATATTCGATGAACCCAGAGTCAAAAAAGTGACGTAGAATAACCCGAGACGCTGTCGCTTAGCAGGCTCTGAGACCAGAAAAAGTGTAGAAGAAGGTCCCTGGCCACTATGGACTATCTCTCACTGAGAAACCGCTTCCATGACTGCATCTCCCGAGAGAGAATCGTATTCTACCTCCTCCATCACTGTGTTCTGCTCCCTGAGGCGGGCCTTTACGTCACTCTCGAAATGGCCCACGTAACCGATGTCCCCCTAAGCTGTTGGATCATGCCCGCACATCTGCCGCGTTTTGTCATTCCGCAATGTGTCGACTTTTTACCGATCAAGTGTGCTGACATGGAGAGTCCTTCCACTGCTGGCCTCGCATCGGGGTGGACGCGGGATCAGGCCCCAGAGACTGTAGGGGATGTGGTTGCTGAAGGAACCCGTCGTCGCAGCTCACCTCCAATTCCGAAATACCTAGCAGGTTGCATGCGACGGACAAATCTCACACTAAGGCTCTAGAGTATCACACTCTGCACCCATTGAGCCACGCCCATCACTCCTAAGGGCTCCTGGTGTTTTACCTGGATCCCTACCTGGATTTTATCTTGGCCAATCTTCTTTTGGCCATTTTGATTGACCATTCAGATTGTTATATTCGTGGAACTGTGATACAATATAATAAAGTGGATAGTTTGTTACCTTTGCCAGAGTTATCTTGTGAGGCATATTGATGAAGGCTATCAGTTGGAGTTCAAGGGAGGCAAAGGCGACGGCCACCGCCACCGAACTACCGCGAGGCTAGGCCGAGGGACGAGCAGAAAGAGTTAGGTTTACTTCCGGATTAACCTGTGTCCCGCGACAAATCCTGTGGGTGCCACGGCTAGGTGGTAGCCTTGTTCGGTAGGTTTGATTTGATCTGATCTGATTTGACTTGATTCGTCAGGCTTTTCACGGCCTTAGGCTGCATGTAGCCCCCAGAGTAGCAGTGATATCTACGAGTCCTATATTAGCACACCAATTTGGTTAATATGTACAGTTTTAATCAGGCATCCCTCTCCCAAAGTAACCCCGCGTAGTCGTCTTATTTTATGACTTGTTTTTGTTCCTTCATTTCTTCCTTCCTCCTGAACTAATCCTGAGTTGTTGACAACCTCACTGTTTTTTATACCATCTCTAAAATTGCTTTTATGACCTCTAAATTAGGTTTAGTTGTGGATCGCCATCAACCAGTTTACCGTCCGGGAGAAGCTGACTAGACCGACCGCCCAATGTGTACGAAGATCACCAACCCGTGATCCCATTACCCGAGTGACTGCTCGACGGAGATGATCCCATTTCCTACATTCAAATAGGAAGTGTTGCACGGTTACCTTGCCGTTGCCACAAGCGCAGGTCTCGCTGTCCGCTCTTCGAATACGATGGAGGAAGGAGTTATCAGATATACGGCTAATCCCGAAGAGGAAATAGAGTACGATTGGTAAAGAGGTCTTATTTGAATGAATTGAGCTGGTTGGGTCTTCTTGATTATGTTGATTCCTCTGTTGTTTTCGTTGTGTGCTCCGCGGAGGTTTTACCCTATCTAGTCACATGATTCTGGTCCACCAAAGGCCATATTATTTGACAGGAGTTCAGTCGGGAGTGGCGCTTATACATATGTGGAGCTGCGCCAAGATCGACATCTTCTATGGGTCAGATAGTTGTATAACAACTATGACGCCCGGGCAAAGCGGCGTCGAGGAGCCATGTATATCTCCCGCTACCTGCTCTCCCAAACTCCGGCACATGAAATTTCTAGATGTTTTGACGGGTCTTCCGCCACGCTGCTGATTTCAACTGCACTCGCGCCCGCGCTGGGACAGTGGGGGAGTCGCTGGGCGGTGTGCGGGCCGTCGGAACTCTCTCAGATCGTCTGCTGTGGCATGTGGAGGTATCCAATGCAATTCAAGTTTAATTCCGGTCTCTAGTAGGTGGTGCACCTCGAGAGTGATAGCCTGATAGCCGTTAAAATACTTTATCCGCTCTGGTGGTGTGGCTTCGCCAGGACACTGCGGTTATTAGTGAGGTGGCGCGAACTATTGATGGTAACATTAAAATCCGGGAGAGCATCGTTTTTCACATGGGTGACTGCTTCCTAGATTGCGCCTAGTTGGGAGAAATATACATTTATGACGGTATCCTTCCCCACTGTTTGAAAATTCGAGTGGACGATGGCCTTGTTGGCCACGGCTTTTATCCCATTCCTGACAGTGCCTCGGAGGCTAGAGCTGTGGACATTAACATATCAGCCCGATGGCTTCGCCTCGGTTGCAGCGACTCCGACGCCTTTGCAGAGGTGTACATGACATAGGAGAGGCTCCGCTGCCATGGGCCAAGCGCAAAAGGCTTGATGGTCTCCATATTTGGCGATAGGTGAAGGGGACGACACTTTTCTGAAGGCTGATGTCCGTTGGCCCAATGGCCGCTTCCGCCTGCCGGACACCATACGGAATGCTTCTATGATGCATTGGGCGGCAGTTCTTTGAATGATGTTGAAGGCAGAAGTCACCCACAGTAGGGCTATAGTCTCTACCCTGTGGGCGCAACACAGCAGATGTAAATAACTGCTTAGCCGCTGCTGGAGTAAGGTCTTTGAGTCTCCTCAACGCTAAAACCGTCATGAGGCCCTTTTTCGCTGCAAGAGCTACGTGCAATCTGAACTGTAGCTCTTTATCTATTATGACTACAAGCAGCTTGACTTCCAGTCGTGGTGCGACGGCGGTGTCTCCGACCCACAAGGGAACTGGAGGCAATTGTTACGGAAACACTATAATCCGCCCGACTTGGCGGTGCGGAAATATCTACCGATCCATTCTACCCCTCAATCCTTTAGTTAGTTGAGCACCTAGATAGGAATGCAAGAGACTCAGTTGATTGAGATACTGTGATTCCTGGTATTTCCACCGAAGGACATCTACTTCCTAGTTAGGCTAGTTGGCCTGTAGCTGATAGAATAGCTCCCTGCGCACCACTTCTCCTTAATTCCACAACACGTTCAAATATAATCCTTTTACCGATCGTGCTCTTTTTCCTCTTCGGGACTAGCCGAATATCCAACAGGAGATAGTGGGGGTCCCTGTGGTAGTCCGGCGTGTTCGATCGGCATTTCCTCCAAAAACTGAAGGTGTAGCTCGTTCGGCGGTCCGCGCAAAAGCTAGAGACCCGCTGGACCATTACTTCTGGGATCCTCCTCTCTCGTAGCATTAAGAGAAGAATATCGTATGCCACCCTGTTACAAGCAGCTTTAACATCGAAGCTAACCAGGTTGAGAACTTTCCCTGTTCTCGACGCATAGTATATCTTCAGAGCAGTACCAAAATACAACCTCGAACTCATGATATCTTTCTATGTGTAAAGATGCTTCTTATATCTGTACTTATAAACAGCCAGCTCAAGGGGAGCAGCCAACTATATTTCTATCTGTTCTGTTTCACAACCCCCGCCTGCTGAAGAGAGAAGCTGGTTGGGTAGCCCTCCAACCCACGCCACAGTACATAACAAGCTAGTGTCTAGGTATCTCTTCCGGTCAAGCGAGCCACAACCGCAATTTCTGTATTGGTCTCAACATCAGGCGTTCGAAGTCCAATCATACAGGCTCGACGCCTCACCCAGGTGCCCATCGTTCCGTGTTCGTCAGCCCTCTCTTTAAGTTTGCCTCTATGAGCTAGATCCCAGCAGCGAGACAAGAGTCTACTTACGTGGTGATTATTAGCCTTGGCAGCAACTGCGCGGCCAGTTACGCCCCTCGAGTCGTACCTGGGGCTGTGATGTGATTTGAGATAAACGGGAAGTTGGATCCAACGGGTATCGAAGGGTCCGGGAGCCAGCTAAGCTAAGGAATACCGGGTTCCGTGCCAGAAGCTTCCAGATGAGCGACCAGTCGTCAAGGTCTTCAAAATCGTTAGGGTATATCCGCAAACAGAGCTCTGTCGACGATGGCACCTCCGCGCAGGAAGAGAATGAGGAGAGGCCAGATACAGAGTCCAATATCCGCACATGCCTGAGAGCAGGAAACGCGACCAAGGATGCCAGGCTGTTCTCCTTCACAAACCCACAGTCAGAGATGTAGAGTTCCTCGAGATTTATTCCAACACAGGTCAGCCAACTATGCAAATCTATTCCGTTGGAGAAGGTGATTTCAAGTCTCCGAAGCTGGGAAGCTCGTCCGCGCCAGATGACGCTTCCCCGCTGCGCGCCCGATATCGACAAGGAGTGGAGCTGCGGGAATTGGTGAAACTGGAGCATGGTACAGGGCCCCTCTCCATGTCTCAGGCGCTCTAAACAGTAGCAGCAAAAATTCAACGCCAGCGCTTCTAGGACAGGAAGCGACGGAAGGATACACAGCCCGGGTTCGTGTTCGATGCAGAAGAGATGCAGTTGCCGCAGGTGGTTAAAAGTCACCGGAACCGTCCAGATCCGCGGGGACATGAAATCCACACTCAGGCTGCGCAACGACGGAAGCGCGCCCAGCCGCACCAGAAGCGTCTGAAAGCTGGCCAGGCTGGGGGGGTAGCTGATACTGCGGCATAATGAGCCCCGGCAAGCGGACAATGGTCTTGGGCACTTGGGTAAGACTGACCTGAAAGTACGGAGATTGACAAGAGTGGCCAAGACGTCAAGAAATTCCTGTTGAAGAAAGTCCTCGTCGCCCCAGACATCAACCTTTCGAACATATAAAGACCATTGTGTCACCATCTTCAATAGGCGATTGGGCGACAGTGGAAATGGCCGGGAGTTCAGAACGGCTGGGTATGCCCTGTCGAAGCGGATCTCCAAGGCACGGAAGAGGTAGCGCGCCGAGGAGAGTCGGAGTGCCTCACAGCTGTCGTAGACATTCCAAAGGTCGCAAATATTCAACTGCTGCTTCGTCAGTGCAGAGCCTTAGGGCGATTCCGCTTCGTCAGGAGGGAAGGGGCTCGACGGCTCACGTTCTCGAGTACTAAGCCGAGGATCTCGACTGGGAACGCCAGAAGAGGCATCATGGTGGACTAAGAAAAATTTTCAGCATCCCAAGATCGCACCATGCAACCATTGTTAGCCTAAAAATGTACATATAAACTATTCGATACGTACAGTGGAACAGATGGCATGCAGAAAACTGATTCTCCCGCCCTCTGGATGCAAGAGGATTGCGCAGACACCATACAAGAACCGCTAAGAGAGCTTTGTGGGTGTAGATGCCAATATTTAACACCGGGCTATACCATCTTACACCTGCGCGGCTGTTCAGACCATGTCTATGCCGTTCAGTAGCAAACTAGACTGGATTCCAAACTGCAGGTGGGGGACATTCCGCTGCAACAGTGTAGTCAATGGAAATCCCTGGGCTGCTGAATCTGAGGGCGCTCACCGTGCCCTCCTGCACTACAGGCAAGGTTCGTCGTCTACCGCCGGTATGCCAATGGACGAGGGGCAAAGTTCTCTGAAATGATTGTTCTCCCGGACGATTTCCTAGGGCCCTTTTTTCCTTTTCTAACCTGATTTGGCCTCCATTTATTTTTATTTTTATTTTTTCCCGTGTGGCTGGGTTCTCAATCAAGTCACAGTCTCTTCCCAACGCGCAAGAAAATAAATATGCCATCCTATAAAGAAGCATTACATGCAAGTCAAAAATAATCCTCCACTGGGTTGTCAGCTTTGCTACTGTACCAGGATACAACAGACATGGGCTTCACGCAAGCAGCTGCAGGAGACAGCAGTGATCCTGCACCTCAGCAGAGCCCTGACTCTCCAGTGTGGCTCCTAATCAGACCGAACATCACCCATTCTGATCCCCGTCAACTACGGCGGCCTGTTCCTTTTCCACTTGCACCAGCATCATAACTACCAGACAAGCGTTGCCTGCTCGAAGCAAATGCTTCCGCTGCATTTAAGATGCTCCCAAAGCAGAGGAAGATTGAAAATATTCCGTCCCGTCTACCGAGGACCATACTGTTACACCTAGACTCGGGCCTCCTCCGGCCCAAGAACAATCATCGGCCACGCATGATGGTTCAGGCGAAAGAACTGATGCCCTATCCGCTGCTCCATGGCATAGCATAATGCCTTGTAGTGGGCTGCTAACAGACATACAGGATGAGGTAGTCCCTCACGACCACATGATATCTGGAATGGCAGGTATACTAATTGGAGCCCCAACGTCGTCATATCGATCAATATAATCAAATAAGGCTTCATATTGGGCAGGATCGAGGAGTTGGTTAGCCGGTTTCCGTGTGATTTTGCTCTTTTTGCCTTGAATTCTTCTATGAAGCCGGTGATAGCTGATCCCATGATCACGCGCAATTTTGCAATATTTGTACGCGATTTTTCTTTTTTTGAGCTTCGTACACGTGTAGAGCCTTTAACAATGGCCTCTTCTCTTTATAGTTGACTTCATGGTTTGATGGTGGGAATGGCTTCAAATACAAGGTGTTTTGAATATATTGATTTTTTTGCGTTGAGCCGGGAATTGCGTTGAACTGGGCAGACCCTCCGTAGGGGGTCTGCCGGGCGGTGAGCTGGAGGAGACGGGTAGTGGTAAAACACTGTGAACCATACTCCGCAAATAATACGCGTATTCGCAAGTATCGCGATATCCTTCATTGAATTAGGTCTCTGATTCAACTAAACTACCAAAACATCTCGCATTTATAAAGGCGAGGTGAAGAATGCAAACTAACTAATGTAGGAAAATACGCGATCCGATGATGTTGGATCATCAACAACATTTGACTGAGAAAGGTGCTGAATAATCAATATTACCATAAATTTAACGTAACCGGTAAGCGAGCCGGACATGTAAGCCAGCCGGACACCACTGTATGCCATATTACATGCCACATTCAAGAATCATAATATCTCAACAACAACATATTGAGATGCCTTGAATTTTATTGCATAGACTAATATAATGGACTATACATAGATAGTAAACCAAGAACTGTATATAGTGCATATTTCTGTATATTACAATATAAGGATTTTAAATACAGTTGTATTTAAGTTAAATCTGTATTGTAGGCTAGGAATGATTTATAAATTTTAAATAAAAGAAAAGAGAACCATGTACTATGTACATAATATATAGGACTTAGCTTCAGTACTATATTTCTAATAGTGGCTGAGATATTAGGGTCCTAAAAAACACGAATTAGTATTGCATACAGTGGTGTCCGGCTGGCTTACATGTCCGGCTCGCTTACCGGTTACGTTAAGTTATTGCCGCGCTGCCTAATATAAAACATCACCAGAAAAATAGGCCGAGCAACAATAGACAGACGTAGCCTGTAATACAGTTAAACGTTACTGTAGATTGTTACTTGCTTAACCTAAGAATAATAATACTGTCTACATTTTTATCGGAAGAGGATCAAATTATTAAAAATAAGTAAGTATTATATCTAAGCGCTTATAAAATATACTATGTATATATATATATTTATATATTATTAACTTCAACAAACTACTAGAGCAAACTCTACTTTATAGATATACCACCAAACAGGTAATATTCTCGTGTTTTCTAACAAGCCTGCCCATATTACGGAGGTTTTGCTCAATTTTGCCACCCGCATCATATTATTCCCTGGTGCTTTCCACCAGATCTTACACATCTGCCTCAGCCTCTAGATGTGTGATGGTTTGGTTTTCTCTGCGCTAGTAGACATAAAATAGAAAGGTACAAGACGACTGATCTTAGAAAAAAGGTGGAAGTGGAAAGCCAAGAGTGCTGCGGATATACTAGCATGAAGGAGTCGAGGACCACGACAGAGGGCCTAGGGAATAGTAGTCGGGATGAAAATAATAGCTGGGTGACTGGATATGATGGTCAGCCACTATATTGTATTGATTATGACCCAGGGAGGGTATAAATAACTTTAACGTGGCCATGAAGTGTACAAAGTGTCATTGAACCTATAATCTTCGGGGTATGGGTCAAAGGTGACGGGTATTGTATAGTCATAAAGTGTTAAAGTGTAAGGTAATACTAGCTAAATTATTATATATATGAATTATTCATATGTTCATGAATAGTGCGAATATTAATAAGGCCAATATTCAATGATTCATATTCATATTCGCGAACATTCATGGATATTCAGGAATATCAATATTACTTACGGAGCTCCTGATTCTTCTGGGCACAATGAGTCTTAAATTACAAGACCTGTGAAAATACCTACAGTAAAGTAGCCTACTTGAACCTGACTGACGGATGCGTCATTAATGTTGAGGCTTCTCTGAGTCTAGACTACTCGACCAAAAACTATGCATACATTTGGCAGACTTTTCTTAGAATTATATCTTAACAATTAATATCAAATATATGCTATGGCAAATACAAACAGCAGATAAGATACCTAGCCTATACCTCTTACTACCTCCTATTTTGCAGGCTCGCCCATGATAATACTAAACTGTCCCCCAGCAGCTGCTGAAACCAATTTCTTTCCATCTATATGTTTGCTCTTAACAGGCGTAGGCGGCTTGATCTCGTCCGCATCAGGATGTCCTGCCTGACCTTCGACATTGAAGCCCCAGCTATATGCCTGACCTTGCGCCGTGAGAGCAAAGGAAGTATCAGTCCCTGCGGTTGCAAAAACCACGTTCTCTAAAGAGGGAATGACCTGCGGCTCTAATAGAATCCGTGGTCTACCACGTATATCGGAGATAGTAACCCACGAGGGAAGACTCTGAGGATCATCGAAACCAAGTGCGAGATTTTCAATACGACCCCAGGTTAAACACTGGCCTTGTTGACTGACCGCAATGCTGTGATCTTTCCCGCCTTGGATAGCGGTGATCTGCGGATGTTTTCGAAACCCTAAAATCTGAGTAGGATAGACCACGACGGCATCGCTCTCGCCGGCGTTTGTTGGGATACCTGTTTGGCCGAAGTTATTTGAGCCCCATCCATACACGTCACCATTTTTGTGAATCGCAAAGGAATGATACAACCCGGCTCCAATGGCGGTAATACCGCGAGGGATCGCACTTTGATCGGGGAGAAGAGGATGGACCCCGCGTGAGCGACTTGCTCGTCGTCGTCCAAGCTGGTACTGCTCATTGTTACCCCAGCTGAAGACACTGCCTGTGGATGTTAGCGCGAGGACGTGTTGCGCGCCAGCGGCAAGTTTGGTAACGTTATTAAGGCCGGGAATTAATATCGGTGTTTTTTGGATTTTCTTTTCAGTATCAGGGAAGAATTTAATCGATCCAGAGGTGCCCTTATCATTAGTTAATATGTGGTTAGTCAAGCAGGTGAGCTAATGGAGAAACATGTACCCTGAAGGTCCCCCAGCCGTACACCCGTCCGTCCTTTGTAAGAGCAAATGTAGCACTGTCCGTAGCTACCAGTTGAGTGAAGACCGTCCCGTGGGGGAATAACGAGGATTCTATAGGTAAAGGAGTCGCTTCTTTTATATTGAGCGTGACCTCGTCATCGTCATCATCATCATCATCATCATCCTCGCTATTAGAGTCTGGTTTTACTTCGTCGACATTGTTATCATCAGTAATCTGATAGTCGCTACTCGGAGCATCGCTCTCCTTCCTGTCTTGCTTGGTATCTCTTGCGAGAGTTCCCTCATCATTGACACCCCAGGTCAAGATCCGATTATCATGCGTAAGAGCGGCTGAATGAACCCCTCCCGCAGCAACCTGGACCACTCCCACCGTTCCCGCCGGCAGATGCGTGTTCAAGATGGGGCGTGAGAATCCCGATTTCCTCGTTGAGTTTCCCAGACCCAGCTCACCGTAGGAGTTGGTCCCACACACGTAGACATCTAAGCGCTGGGTCGGGACATTGTTTTCAGCTAACGTAATCGGTAAGCGAGCGCCGCATGAAAGCGAGCGCCGCACCTTTGTATTCCATATAAAATGACACTTTTTGAGAGTCTAATATCTCAACAATAAAGCACCTAGGGGACATAAAATTAAATATACAGTATAATATAATACAGTGTATATATATATTAAGCAGAGAAATTTCCAGAATGAATATTTCTCCAGGTAAGATAAATTACAGCTGTATTTTTTATACTTTCAGTTGTCCTAGTATTTAAAGCCAAGAAAACTACCTAAAAACATGAAAATATAAAAACACCCTTTTAGAGTTCATATATATGTTACTATCTTATCAAGATGTTTCTATATCTACTGGTGGTTGAGATATTAAGGTTTCAAAGAGTGCCATTTTATATGGAGTACAGAAGTGCGGCGCTCGCCTTCAATGCGGCGCTCGCTTACCGATTACGTTATTGACGATCTCTCTCTTAGTTACATAATCACGAAAATAAAATAAATAAATAAAAGGGTGGTATCACCACTCACTACATTTCTGCCATTTAAGACCCTTTGTAGTTGTGTCTGACGTTCGTGCAGCCTTTCTTTTCCGCCCCGTGGATGCGCTTGTAGACTTGGGATTGGACAGCTTGGCATGCAAAACCTGTTGCTGCTGACCACGATCTGTGGTTCTAGAACAACGTTTGGGAGTCATCTGGTTGAAACCACTTTGCTGAGAATAAATAATCAAGTTAGTGGTAAAATACAAGAGAGAGTCAGCTTTGTGTTGGATTGGAATTAATTCAAGTCCCTGTATGGACGCAGATGGTGGGGAGAATATACAACATACGGCTGAAGTGGGTTTGTCTGCTTCCTTTATACCGTTACAAATCCCACATTCAACAAAGTTTTTCTTTTTTGTTTGGTGGCTTATGTATGCTCCTTCCTAGCTGTACCTAAAACTTCGATCCTCTATCTATCCAGATAGATCCATATTTTACCATATCATATAAATTTTCATTTTGTCCAGGCAATTTGGCAATTGAGATTTTAACTAGAAGATAGAAAGCCGCCGGAAGGATCTAAGCAGGAAATCTAGTAATATATAAATAAGAGACAAGTGTGACAAGTGAGTTCTAAGATACAAGAGAATAATAAATAATTTAGGAATAGCGCCATTGAGTTTGTCAGTGATTAGAAAATCCTCAACTGGTCCTTTCTGACGACGGCAGTGTATTAGTCTTAGCGGGCAAAGAGCACACAATGCCCTGATTGTAGGTCCTCCCCGAAATGCGCTGCTTCTTGACGCTTGCGTTCACTCTCTTATTCTCCTAATCTTTGGCAAGGTATCACTACCTGCAGTTGTGGACCCTGGTGAGCCCAAATGGGTCGATTCATCATTAACAAGCAACGAGAAGGAGTGGTCGTCTTGCGCAGCAGAGATAAAGTGAAGTAAGACCCTGGTGAAAATAAGGAGTAATTAGTAGTCAGATGTGTTATTACAAGGCCGAAACAAGAAAGTGATAAGCTGTTCTGAATTATTTTTAAAGATCACTTGCCTTAGGAAACGCAACAAACTGAATGAAATGAAGGACCTATCTAACAAATTTAAATGAAGATCATCCGCATATCCGAGGATTTCCCGGCGGTCATCACAAATACGTGCGTACTCCAGGAGCAGTCGGTACATGTACACTTGCATATCCTCCTTCCGTAGAACTTTCTCTGCCCAATGTTTGCCATCCATCGCGACCTTCTTAGCTACAGCGTCGTGCCCGGCATGATTGCCGTATCCGAGGAGATATTCCATAATACCATATATAATGAATGTTGTGTCCATGGGGATGAAATGCGCCCATGGGATTAGGTGCGAGTCGTGCCATTCGTTGTAGATTGTGGCCTTGATAGGAAGCGAGGTCGACTGGAGAAAAGCACGATACCGGCCACTGAATGAGTTACCATCGATATCCGGAAGGTACTTGTTCTGGTATTGGAGCTTCATTGGTACCATAGGGAAAGCTTCAAAATATGGGTCACTGTATGAACAGTGAGAATCCCGGAGTTGGGGTAGCATTGCAACCCAGTGAAGCCGACATCGGTGTATTTGGCGAGTAATTTGGGAAGCTTGCCACTGCGGCCGGATGCCAAATCATAGTACTCAAAATCAGGAAGCCGGAAATCGACAAAATCTAAATTAGCCCTTTCCTGAGCTGTCCAGACCGACGTCGCATTCATCATTGAAAGGAAGCGGTGTTGCTGGAATCCAGTCCAGGATTTTTCTCTGTTCCTCCCCTGATGCTACTCCGCGCCAGAAGAAGATGTCCTACTTATTGGCCCAGTCGCCCCCATGATTATCTTTTCCACCAGAGTACAACTCCTCATCTGCCCAGTACATTGCAGAGGGATGAGGATATCGTTATTAATTGGAAGTTTCGATCCCCAAATAGAGGAAATAGCTTATGAGTCGTCCTAATAGTGGTCGGCTTAATAAAAGAGCCATGCAAAGCCTGGAGCTCAGGCCGGATACAAGGGTCTTTTGACAGTGTCCAGTTCTTGATATATCCATCTTGTGATAAACGAACATAGTTATAGAACTCCGGTGCGGGATTGGCGAAGTCCACGCTTGCAATATCGCTATTGCGAGAAGGGCTGTCAGACGGACACGCGACTTTTACCGAATGCCAGTAAGGCTCCCTGTCTCCATTCGTGAACCCAGGGTCATATGGCTCCTGATCTTCCGTATTCAGGTCGGGAAGGGTCATATATTCCGATACAACACGTTTCGGATTTAGGACGCGTCGGGACGTGTGGTCCTACCTAACGTGTTGGGCAAGATCCTCCCACGGGACAATTATGCGAGCTCATCCATCCCGTTAAGAGGCATATCCAAATCAGGAAGATACTTCTCAATAGTTCTTAAGAGATCAAGCCAAGCTTCCATCCATCCCGCCGGGGTGCCTCCTATTGGCATAGCCGTATGGTTTCGTACTATAATGCGAGGGGTAAAGCCACTGGCTTGTCGGCGGAACTCCCATGGCTCGATCCCCAATATGGACTGACATCATGATAGATCTGATCGAAGAGTTCCTCTATCATTAAAGCTCCTCTGTCTTTTGCGAACCGGTGCCATTCCGCGAATCCAGGCGGAGGGTGTCGACCGCGGCGGCGACGGTACAGCTCGGCCGCATTCTCAAGCGAGTCGGCTTCTCGGCCAAGTAGAGTCCGCCATTGCCTGTCGGCCGCGACAATCAAGTGATCGATCGGATGTACGGGGCAGGATTACGATGAAATCCCCATGCTGGCGGTGAGGGGTCCCTAGACATGTAGAGGTAGATGGCACTGAGAGTGATGTATAGAATGACGAGCAGTCTAGTCAGGACGTTGAGTCGAGATTTGACAGCCGTCAAATGAAACTTCCGAGGCCGCAAAGGCAACATCTTTCGGCGAGCGGCGTGGCAGAAAGGCCAGAAGACCGCGATATTGATTAGTTAGCGTCAATTTACATTAGATAATTCGTAGCCGTTCTATCAGAAGAACAAAGGAAATATAAAGCAAAAAACTAAAAAAAAATAAAAATAAAAAAAACTGAGCAGAAAATATTTAGAAGAAATCTGTAAGTGGGTTGTTTTGTAGAGATGCGCACTTAACAGAGAATAAACGCAGAGGATGGGATGGGGTGAGATATCAAGGGAACAAATCTTTCGCAGCAGATTAATACATAGCAGGAATTGGTTCACAACCTCGTGGGCCTGCCACTGTGGATCTCCCAGGGTCCCATATCCTGTAGTACCTGGCAGGCTACCAGGGCTCCCTAGGTACGTACGCTGTACCAGTACCAACCGGGATGAGATAAATAGGAGTGAAGTGGGCCACTCACCCTAAGTGAACGTGCTCCGCGCCAATCTAATTTTATTGCCTACCTACCAGTCACCTGCTATATGTACCTAATATTACGAAAGACACCAACTAGGTACTAGGTACCTAGGGAGTAGACAGCTTAAAGCCGCCTAGATCCCAGTCACATTCTTACCCATATGAACTTTTACTACAGAAAAGGGGAGCGAAATAATAATATTCAACCGATATCTTGAGGTAACCGTTGTAGAAGGAGATTCCATATCTTGTTTGGACTTCGCAACGCAAGTGCATGGATCGATAGACTAAGATCTCGGGAGGAAAATGGAAGCACCATGATAAATAATACGGCGTACTGGTCCGTAAGCGTGGGTGTTATTAGGTGGAAAATCACTGGGAAGGCAATCAGAGATTTTCAAGCTACAAGGCTAGCGTCCATAAGTGAATACTATCTTACCCACGCTAAACTACCAAACTAATATGTAGTTAGTGACTTATTTATTGCTTCAAGCCCGTCCATCATCAAGGTTAGCTAGCAGCGTCACCTTCGCGATACATACCTAAACTTTGCTGGGGTTGCATAACATTACAATCTAGAAGATCCACCGTGAACTGGACAGGACCGACGTGTAGGCCACGACGTTCGGTGGACCCAGTTGGTTTTACTGTAGTGATGTCATATGCTTTGTGCAATATGGAGTATGTCTTCGGAGAAATGCCACACCAGAAAATGTACAATACTATGTATACAGGCATGTGTACTTTGGCTGGGCAACTGTACATACTTTTCTGCACCTATTCTTGGCTGGTTGTCTCTCTACAAATTGCTTCCTTTTATTAACTTCCCCAGAAAACACCACTACTATTTCACATAAAAGATCCAAAAGAAAAGAGAGATAAAGGAAATATAACAGACCCTTAATTAGCTTTCCCATCCAGATGGTTAATATTGGCCACAGCTTTTGTATTTGGTAGAAACGGCATATGTGTCCCAAGAGTCGACGGATCAGGATTCTTCACAGACAACGGCGTTGATATAGGTGTGAATAATGTAGGGTCTATGTTCGCTAGACCTGTCAGCATTGACACTATCAAGAAATCATGAAATAAGCCGTATGTCTGAAAGCATACCAAAAGACTTAAAGGGAATGTTCTGGTATAGAGGCATCACGCTAAGTGCAGGCGGATGCGCTCTTCTAGGTGCGTGATGAGCCATTGAAGTTTTTCCTTTCCTCAGCCATATATGCTCCGTGCCTTTTTTGTCGGAGGCAATGTCCTGGTGCGCTTTGTCGAGGCTAGCCTGAATCTTGGAGACTGCTCTGACCAGCGCAGAGGTCATCTTCTGGGTCTCCTGAGTTGTGTCTTGGAGTTGATTCTGGGTCTTATAAAGGTCCCTGGTCCCAGAATCACCTTTCTGCTTCATGTCTTGAATGTCTGCGCCGAGAGACCATATCATGTCCTTCAGGTCCTCCAGTGTCTCCTTTTGCCGGGCACGGGGTTGACGCTGGGACTGCTTGTTGTCTTCTGTCTGCCGATCTATTGCCTATATTAGGGCATCCACCGATTAGATTACTTATTAGCAGACTATGGGTACTGTATCCTTACAGTATCTTTTGGAGACATCTTCTCTGGGTCTGGTGATGGGGAGCTAATTCAAGTCAATGCTTGTTTCACTCCTGCCGTACGATATGGATGGAAGACTCACAGCTCCAGATTCGGAAGCTCCATTGCCAATCAAAAGGCGCCTCAACGTTCAAAATGGTGTGTAAAATTAAGTGGCTTGTTCTTGCTCTCTGGGGGATCTAAGTTGGTAATTAAACAAACATATCATATTAAGACGGCAGTACTGTAATGTGTAGCGCAGAAATTAATCTTTCTTCTGCACATTGACGGAATACCTGGGTGCAATGGTCAATTTATACGTAAGAAAGACACCCAGGAAAGTGGCTCAGGAAACTATTTCCCAACCGCATTTACTGTACCATACCAAGCTTATGATTGCACATTGAGATCAACAATCAGTTGCTAACCACATTTTCTAAGATGGCTGGCTTTGTCCATTGCAGGGTGATGCGTCAACATCCTCGAGGCAATACTCCAACTGAGGGATGTGTATTTTTGTAAAAACTTGCAGTCACAAAATAATACAGAAAGTAGCAAAGCGCATTCACCGGCCATAAATATTGCAATAGTATGATTGTATGTACTCTACAGTTTCATTTTCCAGTTTCCTTCTTCGTTCCTTAATTTTATTCAATACTGTTGAATAACACGGTCACACAGTACGTCCAAAGGATGCCATTTTCCTACCATGCTGTAAATTGAAGATCCAACCCGATGCCCACCTTTTGCTCCATGTCCCATCTTAAAGTTGAGCAAACTGCTGCTGGATTTGTAAGGTGCGTTTACTGTAACTTTTTGTTTTACGGCAATTCTGCTGGTGCTGCACAGCCGTGTTCGTGTAAAGCCGTCCGGTAAGTCTCCATTTGCCATTCTAGTTTGGCAATATCGTAACGACATTTTCGAAGTTCTTCTGGCAACCACCTGTTCATTGGATACACGCAGTTAGTCCAATTCTGCCCTAGGTCAGGACCTCCCTTGTGGGCGTCTACTTCCAATGTAAAATGAGTGACTTCATGGAGCTCAAGCAACCGTTCTGTGGATAGTAGTAATAGAAGGTGTGATGTAGGTCGTTGCAGCTGTGGGATTGTCTTTGTTGATGTCTTTGGATACATAGGCCGGTCCGATTGGGTAGGACAGAAATTTTTCGGTAAGCGCCCAGAGGCGGCATTCGCAGGATTCAGTAGGGCAAACTTATTCATATAGGACAATTAAACCACATAATAATAGTCGGGGTAGTTAGGACAACACGCAGGCTTGGGCTATATTTTTTCTCTCCTTGAAGATGCTGACCGTCTCCTAAAAGACTGTCGTTATCTCATTTGCCTGCATATTGCTTTCTAGATATATATATTTCCAACATGGGCGAGCTCCTAATCCTCCAGTCGGCCAGGTTCTCTCTAACAGAGAATTGGCAAGCCCGTGTAATAAAAGGAAAAGCTAAAAAAGCTGATGTCCAACTCTAGGTCTATTTTAACACTATGAAGCCTACAGTAATCATACACATAGACTGCGGTACAAAATATCGTGATTCAGTTCTCCAAGATTATGTTTTAGGAGCCAAGAATATGATAATAGTGGGTGTATGTAGTAAAAGGGTGTCTGTTCACGCAGCTTCCAGTGACCGGTAAGCGCAATGGCGTGGATGGAATTACCTTGGGGTATCCTAATCCCGCGGCCATCTGATATATCACATTCAGGGGCTAAGGAACACGTAGACATAAGGAAGCGTTTGTCTACGTTCTGTCTCCTGGATAGAAGAATATACTCACCAAGCGATCGCACGATAGTTTCAATATACTATCCAGTCACCGCTATCCTAGCACCTCACGACATAGCTTCTTCCCCGAGATTCTCAACAGTTTCATTCAATTTAGGTTTAGGACCGTGACACCTGCTGGCATTTTTCTTTTTTTTTTTCTTTTTTTTTTTTTTTTTTTTTTTTTTTTTTTTTTTTTTTTTTTTTTTTTTTTTTTTTTTTTTTTTTTTTTTTTTTTTTTTTTTTTTTTTTTTTTTTTTCTTTTTTTTTTTTTTTTTTTTTTTTTTTTTTTTCTTTTTTTTTTTTTTTTTTTTTTTTTTTCTTTTCTTTCTTTCTTTCTTTCTTTCTTTCTTTCTTTTTTTTTTTTTTTTTTGGTTGCCCTCCGTTTCACTAGAGGGACAGAGAGATTGTCCCACAGTAAGGGAGCGTCTCATCCATTTAAACAATTGCAGGCAAAAAGGGGTAGCGTTTTTCGTCCCTATCGAAGTGAACTCCTATAGTACTTCAGAATGAGATAGGCTATGTTCTGGAGAAGAGCGAAAAGGAATTAAGAAAAACTGAGGGAGGTAAAGTGACACGTTTGGAAGGATCAAGCTTGATATTTCTCCCATCCACTATGAGCCCTGTGTAAGTAATACGTAAACGTTGCATATACATGCAGTTATGACTTTCGACAAACCACTTCATACTTCATTCCATTAATTTATACATAATGTTGGAAGTCAGGATGCCTAAGGCACCTTCGGATATCCTGTGATCTGACACTCAGGGGCTAACGGACACGTAGACATAAGGAAGCGTTTTGTCTACGCTCTCTCTCGAAGATTGAATATACTTACCATGTGATACATACTACTGTAGATGGCACGATAGTTCCAATATAGTATCCAGTCTCCGCAATCCTAGCACCTCACATAATACCTATATTGTGATTCCCAACCTGCACCTGTATCCTAAATTAAAATTCACTGCTTACTGTAACCCGTAGAACACATGATGGAACGCTAATTTAGGGAGGAGGTATTACTTTACTGTAAATCACTTTGTTCCTGTTCGTTTCGGGACTTGTTATCGTCGACAAACTAATCCTACGATACGAGGGTCACCTGCAAATTCTAGTGAGGACTGTACATCTACTTTGTCAAGAATAGGTCCGTAGCCTTTTCGCCCGCCATGGGCCCGACCTTAAATGTTTATACCACAGTACAAAAATTCGTATTCAATGCGAATTGTTGTGGAATTCAGGGGAAGTGATGCGCAGGGAGCTATTCTATCAGCTACAGGCCAACTAGCCTAACTAGGAAGTAGATGTCATTGAGTGGAAACACTGGGAATCGCAGTATCTCAACCAACTGAGTCTCTTGCATTCCTATCTGGGTGCTCAACTATCTAAGTTAAAGGATTCAGAGGTTGAATCAGCGTCAGATACTCCGCACCGCCAAGTCGGGCGGATTATAGTGTTTCCGTAACAGGAATATATTCGTCACCTTTACCAACCCCCAACGCGCTAAAAGATTTGATTTAATACTCCATATCGAAGTCATCCAGTTCCCTACCATCTCCACTATACCCGATATTGTCCCGATTGTCATCTATGATTCGCCCGTACTCGATCAGTAGAAGGAGTATGTAGATTTCAATATCTTCGTCGCGCAGCACTGGTCGCGGCTCTCCGACGCGATCATCTTTGCTTCAAAGTCATGGCTGCGGATGTATGGCTCTTGCTGATCATTATGCATGCCCTTCCCTACAGGTGAACCCATGCCAATGAAGTAGGTCATAAGGGAGTAGAGTTCGTCGTATCGATTGTCCAGCGGAACGAAATGCCGCCATGCAAAGAGCCGCGAATCATGCCACTCTCTGAAGATTGTCGCTTTGAGGCTCAACGACTTACTAAAATGGAATGCACGCCATCGACCTGAGAAGCTATGACCATCCACATTGACCAGATACTTCGACTTGAACTGCTCACTCAGTTGGGTAGAATTTCTCACCCCTAACACCCAGTTGTAAAATGGACATTCTTCGGGGATGCAGCCCCAAAATTCCGTGAAACCAACATCAAAGTGCTTCTGCGTGAAATCAGAAGAATTGAAGTAACGATTTGTTTCGTAGGCGTGTTGTGCGTTCTCGGACAAGATCGAGACTTGTCCATTGTGGTTTAAAGTTCCGTTGGAGAGAAGAACCAATCGCTGGCGGTGCAGACGGTGCCAACTATCTGCCGCTGCAATCCCCCCCCCCCCGGAAGAAGCTCCGCGCCAGAGGAGAGAATCTGCCTTGTCTTCCCACTCGAAGTCGAATTTTGGGTCATAAAGATACCGTGGGTCTGTCATGGTGTACACGTTCGCAGGGAAAAGAATGTCATTATTGACGCTGACCTTACATTCGCTGAACACTGGCAATAGTTTCTGAGAAACAACTAGAGTTGTCGGTGAGAAGAGAAAGCTATGCTGGTCCTCGATCGCTGGTCCCACGGTGCAAAGGTCGGTGGAAAGATTGAAGTTGCTCACAAAGGCCCCAAACTGCGTTTCGTATAATCGTGAATTGTCATGCCTGAGGCACCACCCGGGGATTCGGGCGGACAAGCCGTTTTGGCGATCTCCATGAACTTGTGATCTGGGGGCGAGAACTACTGGAGGTCCGTCTGCTCATCCCAACTGTCCTGCACCAGCGTGAATTTAAGCACATGGTCCATACCTTCCGTAAAACGATCCGCAGCGGCAGGAATCATCTGCCTCGACTTCTGCTCCGCCTCAGGATGTTTTTGGATGATTCCAAAAGGAACCACGATCCGGGGTTGGTCATGGATGTTCACTACAATATCCATGTCGGGCAAATATTCGACAGATTTGGAAATCAAGGCTGCTAGCTGGAGGCGGATGCCGTCCATATCGTTGCCCGTATTTAGCGACAGTCTTGCGGAAGGTTTTGGAGCGATCGTCTTCGTACTGTTCCCACCGTTTATTTGCATCCCGTACTAAATCAGAAATAGGGTGCGTATCGTACGCATAGAAGCCAGGAAGCTATGGGCGGTTGAGAATCAGCAAGACACCATGGCGTGATGGCAGCGGCAAAAACAGACCGTGGCTTGGATTGGAAATATAGCTATTGTAGAGCTATTAACATTGTAAAAGAGGAGTGCACCAATGCAAACGGCAACAATGATCAGATAGAACGCTAAAAGTATGGCGGAGCTCTGGTATTGACAGATTTCAGGCAGCCTATTAAAGGCACAAGAATTCATGGTAGTATCACAAGATATGAGGAGTAACAGTGGTCCTAGACACACTACTCAAGGAAATAGTGAGAAGTCCCTTGATATATAGCGACACTGGTAGGGGTTGGCCATAGCTCAGTGAATCGCAGCTCAATGATGAACAATTTTTCGATACTCACCAGAAATTTATGAAATCGAATATTACTTAATAAATACATCTTATCTATCTATATATATAATTAATAATTACCTTTTAGCATACAGGTATTTCGCACGGCAACATGAAAAAGTAGATTTTTATGTAGCAATAAACTTTGTGCTTATTAGGGCTTTATAAATACTACTATATAGTGATTTGTTCCACATTAAAATTCTTATTTTGTATGGAAGAATGGTTTACCATTGAATCCCTCCTTGGGAGACTGTCTGCCTACACAGTGATTTGATTTCAGAGTGATCCCCTCCTCCCCGAACCAAAAAAAAAAAAAAAAGGTTAGCGGCCTAAGCATTTCGCAAGGGAGGGAGAAAAGAATAAATTTCAAGCACTAGATCTATTGCTGAACATCAGTTCTTAATCACATGGGGAAAAGAGCTGCCAGATTTTAAAGGAAGTAAGTAGGCTTCTTATTCCGTGGTCACCAGAATTTTGCCGAAGTGTAGCAATTTGTAGTGGGACTAGCGAACAAACCACACTCAATTCATGCCTTCCACAGTTACTCCAGTATCTTCTGGGGGATATCGTCCCGGAGACACCGATCTCAAGCTAATAGCTGATAACTAAGTGAAGTTGGCCCTACATTAAACGGGAGATTGGGCCAATGGCACAGCTCACTTGAGGGACGGGAGGATATAATTACACTGACTGCGGGTAGATCGCGGTTAGGCAGCTGGGCGTTACGACAATTAACACTGATGTGATTCCTTGGTCACACAGCTATCCACTGTGCCGTTTGCGGACTCAGCTTTTTTCTTTTTCTTTTTCTTTTTTATTCTTGCTAGCAAATCCACGCGCTAGCCTGGGTGTTAAGATGGATGCGGCGGCAATACAATAAGCATCGTATGTTCGTTAGGTGGCAGGTTGTAGATCCATTATTTCATCCCCGAAAATTATCTGCTGTGCTTTGTATTCAAATAACCTCGGTTTCCCTAAAAAAGGAAAAAGAAGCGGACAGGCAGAATATTCCTTGTTTTAAATTTCTCATTTCGAGGTTGACTATGTTAGGCTAAGAACTCTGTCGGACACGGAATACAGAAAAATTGCCATCTCGATATAGCTGGGCAATAAGCTAATAGTAGGAGGGCCAACAACTACCAGCTCACATAAAAACTTTTTATCGGTCGTTTCTCTTGAAGTTTAGAGGGCGCTAAACACCCCTTTAATGTCCTTAACAACTATATAGGAGAGGCTGTATAGAAGACACCTGTAGAGATGTGTCTAGCATACCGTGCAAAAATCCTGTTGTTTTCGTATACGTATAATATGGTACATAAGACGGGTGCCAGCTCGGCGTGGGCTAAAAAAACCTCGGCGTGGGCTAAAATTCTGCCACCTCCGCCACCGCCTTTTTAGACCACGGTGAGCCTTTTCTTGGCGTATGCTCAGCGTGGTCTACTCCGTAAAAACAGCGGTGAGTCTCGGGGCAGAATTTTAGCCCACGCCGAGCTAATACGTACAAGCCCTATGGTAAGAGTCGGTCATTCTTTGGGCAAGTTATTATTGATATCTAAGCCCCACCAAACCAACGCGAGTAGGGTGGCTGTGGAGAATTGGTATTGAACTTAGGCAATCAGCTAACTTGGTTTAGCATCTCGGTATCAGGAGTGCGGCTACATGGCATAATATAGCATCTTTCTATAGACAGCACGTATCCCGCGAGACCATGGTTAAGGGCATGTAGTGTATCAGCAAGCTTACCATGCATATAGGAGAAAATAGAAGACATTATTAAAGCGAACTTAGACTGTGAACCTGTGCATCCAGAACCCAATGCACTAGGCCTGTTCATCATTCGTTATTATTAGACAAATAAGCCACGGAGGCAATACATAGCTGTTAGAGGGACATACTCCTATATCATCGACCCATCTTTCGCCTGATATATTAGTTGATCACGACTTAAAAGGTTACAACGCTAACAAAATTTCTGCCAGTACAAATATATCTGAGAATGTTGGATGGATTGCGATTAGCGATAGTAGGAAATCAGCCTGACATATACCTGCACCATACAGCATTTTGCTCAACACATGTATATACTGTAAAAACGAGATAATTAGGTATATGTTTTCAGCACCGCCAACCGCCACTAAGGACCTAAGCAGCCAGTACTACTTTACGGCTGTGCCTTTGTGCCGAGGCTAATCTAGACTTTAGAGTTACACCAACTATCCTCAATCGAGCTTGTTCCATTCAACAGAGTGATGTAACAATGAGCAGCTAAGGCAAATAAGTTACCAATTGGCTTAACGAAATGGAGGCCCTCCGTGGTTCTTTTTTTTTTTTTTTTTTTTTTGTTATGTTTTTGTCCTTCTCTGGCTGGGAGTTTACGTTGAAGTAGACCAGTTCTCTAAACGTACTTAATTATAATGCGGGTTAATATAGAGAGCCTTAGTGTGAATAGGTCATTTTCGCTATAGATTTACAGTATACATCATAACATTTAAGTATTGTACATGTATGGTGATCTCTCATCGGCTTAAACATTCACTCACATCGGATGTAAACTAGGAAATAAAGCAAGTACCTTTCAATATAAGCTCTCGATCTCGCTCTCTTTCTCGCTGTTCTCGCTGAAATTGCCGCTGCTCAATTCGATCCTCTCGTCGCTCCTGTTTTTGCTTTATTAGCTCTCTGTTCCATTATACGCCTCTGTATTAAATATTCCTGCACCTGGTGCTACATCTCAATCATTCGGTCCATACTCGTACGGTTCTCCTGCGCCGCCGAATGTTTAATTAGTGTAGTGGAGGAACTAGAGGGATTGGCAGGTGACATCTGTATGGATAACTATTACCCTAAGTCCTGGTTCGAAGAGATAATAGACAATCAACAACCTTCTTGCAGACCATGGAGCGCAGTTGAGTGCAGGGAATGTTGTCTTCTCTCCTGCCAGGAACTCGTGGGCTCAGGGCCCACAACTTTCTAATTGTCTAAGAGTGTCGCCTTGACCTACTCCTTAGGAGTCTACCATTTTCCTCTCATTCATTAGTTGTCGAGATAACCACAATATCGCGCCTTGCTGGCTGTGAAAATATAATATTAATGAAGGTGGGGTGCTTAGTAGTGTTGCCTCTCCTCGTGATATCGCGTTGGCCCAAGTCTCATGTTGAGCGTGAGTACATAATATTAAAATGCTTCGTCCGATCCGCTGGGATAATCCAGCAGTAATTATTTCGGTTCGTACAGTTCTCCTCGTGGCACCGCCATCTCTCTATAAGCTCCAATTGAAAATGTCCTGCAGTGCGAATACCTTCAACTTGGTGCTTTATTGCTCCTGCAACCAAACTGTACGCAAGCTCTGAGGCGTCTGGGCGGCTGTTTTGGTGTAGAAGGCGTACTCTGCGGCGGGGCTTAACGGTATAAATCCTTCTTTTCTTTTGTGTGTTGAACTCGCTGTTAGCGCTTGCCTAGACAGCAATTTAAGAGTTATCTCAAATAAAAGAACCATCTGACCCTTGCGAAAATTGGTCCGCTGCCTCTCTAGCAGTATCATCACCTCCGCTGCGGCTGCAATTGAGAAGTTTCAAAATTATGTTGTTTCGATCCTCCCCGGCCACCATCATGCTTTATAACAGCCATACGCGTGACGACTTCAAATTCCAAGCCATTAACAGCTTTATCGATCTGCTCCATCAAATGCTCTTCAAAATTCCTAATATCAAAAGTTCTACGTGAAGTGACGTGCAGGATCTTCCTTAGTGCAAGCTTACCGTTAATATGGACTGTAACCCAAAACTGTATGTAAAAATCCCCGTTTACCACGGCGTCACCAATCTCCTCTCCCAGCTCTGGGGTTGTAATAGAATCGCCGTAGTGAGCCTTCGCCTCTGCGTATGGACGAGGGGTTAGTAGGGACGGTTCACGAGAAACTAGGCGGGATCCTGAGCGAGATTAGTTACCCACTATAGGGTTTGATGATCCTGGCCCTGCATCGCGTGGAGGGGGTCCTGGTTTCCTCCTTTCGATGGGATGGCCCCTTTTCCAGGATTTATTTCTAATCCTAGCGATCTCTGCAGCTGCACTGTCGGGTGTATACTTATCATACAGTATCGAGCGAGTTGTCAGCCCCTCGCCAGTATTGGAGTGTTTAGGAGGCATTTCCGACGTTTGAATAGCCTCAATTCCGACGAATTTGGCATTTAAAATGCGTATTCCATGGTCAACAGGTATGAATTTCGAATATCAAAGCTCGGGGGGAGTTGTTCCGAACTTGCGCGAATCTAAGCGTTCGCGCTACAGTAACTGTAACTCGACTTTCCCAACTTGTGAATACGGCAAATAGTTTAAACTCCAGACAGGAGGGCGAACCAGCCGCTTCTGAATATTACTGTTGTAACACAGTCGAGATGGAGCACAAGCGAGCCGCAGCCCACACATCCTCAGTTCGTTATCTACGCCCTTCAATTACAAAGAGCAATTTATAAATCGACCATACTATTGTACCAAAGTCATTCCAAAATGTCGAATCTTCATCGCGCAAAGAGGATCTTATTGGCAATATAACCACATAATAATTTTCAGTTTTACGAATGGTGCACTTACTATATTTTGTGCATCATGGACTTGTGACCGAGGATCGTGGGAAGATTGTCTAGCTAGCACAGACATGTATTTCAACCTATGATGACACTAATGAGAGAGCTATATTAATGAAAAATATACAACTAAAGCGAGATACAGTACCCAGCTTCAGAAGAAGTGGATTCCGTTATCTTCATACTATAGCAACAACCACCAACTACATAGTTCCTACCACGTAGAGCGACAGGACCAAGAACATCACGATGGCTAGGCAGAGTATTGTATTAATCACATTGAATAAAGCAGTATGGTTTTTCTGTTGCATAAAATACACAAATTTGATAAAGACACTCACGGAAGGAGTACTGCTAGACGACAAGAAATTAAGCTCTTTATGCAGCAACATATATATCCCTTTAGTGTCACCCCCACGGACTACAGCTTAGTATGCTCTCTCCCAAAATCATAAGAACAGACATCCCCCAGATTGTCCAAACCATTATTTACTCTGAAATTGTTTCGCGAGTATATCGCCAGTATGGTATTAAATCACTACCCTTGTTTTAAAGTCATGTAAGCTAACCTTGAGCTTCAATAGTCCCAAGCGAAAATGATTAAGAACCAATTTTACATAGACTGGGACACCCCGATCAAGCAGGGCGGTTCAAGTGAGATCTTCCAAGGTAAATCTACCAGAACGGCTGCTGGAAGTTCTTTGCTGAGAGCAAACCAAAAAGGCACGGACATATTCACGGACAAACCCGTCCTCATCAAACGGGAGAGGCCGAAGCAAGGCTATACACAAGAATGCAATTCACCCCTGACAAGAGAGTTCCACGTTTATCAGTCATTGCGGAATCGACATGGCTTCCCACGGGTATACTGGTTCCTGGAGATTACCGGCTACCGGCTTCTGGCTATGGAGCGTCTGGGGCCTAACTTGGAGGATTTTCTAAACAAACATGGGCGCCGACTGAGCCCAATAATTGTCTCCTGGATCGCATGTAAACTTTTGAGGAGGGTTGAATGCCTCCATGAGCAGTCATTTGTCCACTGCGACGTCAAGCCCCAAAATTTTGTTTTGGATTCCATTGACAGTCCCCGGCAGATCTACATGATTGACTTGGGTCTGGCAAGACGGTATCGTGACTCTAAGATGCTTTACGCCTTCTGGCCCACACAGAGTCCGCTTGGGACCCCCCAGTTTATGAGTGTTCGCAGCCACTATGGTTATCCGCCCTCCCGTCGGGACGATTTGGAGTCTCTGGGATATCTCCTGGTGTACCTTTTCCGAGGGACCTTGCCATGGCAGGCTCTCGATGCCTTGACTGAGGAGGAAAGGTTAGGGCAGATACTCGAGTAAAAACCAGGACCACGCCTTGGCAACTTTGTCAAGGCCTTCCTGAGGAGCTCCGGCGATTCTTCAAACATGTCAACGGTTTGGGATTGGATGATAATCCGGACTATGATGGGCTTTGGCAGATGTTCCGAGGCTTGTATAGCCGTTTTCTCCAGCTGTAATCTGCTGTCTAATGATGGCTCTGCCTACACGATAGTGTGACGACCTTGTCACCTGGGTCATGTGAACTGCTGGTTTTCCCGCAACAATGTTGTCATTCAGATCCATTCCTTCTTTAATATTCTCGTTGGAAAGCTACCTAGTTAGTGGGAATAGATTTGTTTGTTATATGACGATATCCTGTCCTAGATTGAGCCGTGACAGACAGAGCCACTGGCTGAGAATTGCGTGGTGTGCGGCTGGATCTTTCTACCCTACAATCCTTTCGGATGTACGTTGGAATAACGCTTCTACAGTACCTGAGCTGTACTCCGTATGCTTATAGCAAAATTTAGGGCCCCGGCTGAACTTGTCACCATTATTCCTACTGTTGTCAGCCGCCCTTAGAAACTAGTCAATATTTACGTGATCTCTAGAGCACATAGGAGTGCTTATTATGCCATCTCTCTCAGGTACACAACAGTTGCATGACGAAAGCTTATTGTACGTAAGGAGTAACCTCATATTGTTAAGAAGAGAATCTACTAGGGATGGTAGCCAAAAAAACATGTGCATACATGGAAGCATGCGATTATACAAAGAGTCGCAAAATCTTCCAGAGATAATCGTTATGCGCATACAGTATGCTACCTTGTAGGGTAATGATCATCTCTCGTTTTCGGGGTCAAACGGGTCGCCCGCTTCTCAGATCTTTCCCTTCCCGTTTCTACAACCACTTCGCGCTGTTGTTGTCCACTGAATAACGTAACCGGACACCCAATGGCAAAGTTTTTCACGTCTCCTCCCAAACTCCATTATCTCAATTTTCCAAGCCTTTTTTCATTATTATTAAAATGAAAGAATCAAAATGGCTATCGAAGCATGGAATACTGTAGTAATTGTCAGAGCTTATAGATATGAGCGATATTCGGCTTCATGGATCCTCGATCAAATTAATTGACTTTCTTGACTAATTTACATGAAGTCATCCGTGTGAGAGGGTCGCTTACTAGGGCGTTAGGCCTATTTGATAGCCTAAGGCATTTTTGTACCTCCACTGGCTTTCTATCATCGACTTCAAGAGTTGACTGCACACAAAGAAATACTTGCTAATGGCCGAAAATTATCTATTCTTGAAGATGACCCCTTAAAGAAACGAAGTATTAATATGGCTGAGTGCGGTTGTGCCTCTACAAATCTTCCAAGTTTGATATCTTGCTGGTCTTTTAATATCTGTTCGTCAAAAGTCTTCGTCTTCATCCCAGGCCTCCATCTTAAATCTAGTCAGTGATAAATGGGTTACTCGATTTATTTCACGCCACGATGATATTAAATCAAGATAGAATCGTTGAGGCTAAGTGTGAAGATCCACAGATTATTCAGGGCTAGCTTCAAATTAGTTCGAAATACTATACAAAATTATGATATCTTAGGACAAGATACCTACAACATGGATGAAACTGGCTTCCAAATGGGTGTGATATCAACTAAAGCTGTCTGCGGTGCGGAAACATGCAATTCTGATATTAAATCAAACCAACCAAGCAAATAGATGGATTGCATCAATTGTGGCTGTTGGAGCTGTTACGGCTCTGTACAGCCTGTGTAACGACCGACCCAGCGTTGGTTTGCGATGTCGGTTTCCGAAGCTCGTTGTTTGTTCTATCTACTATGCCTGGTCGAAGGGGAACAATGGAGCGTTGTAGAGTAGTATATAGCCGGTGCGGTAGCGTAGTGGTAACGCACCGAGGCAACCTTTGAAGAGCAGGATTGGTCTCCCTCGCCTTTTAGAGGTGATGGGTTCGATTCCCGTCGCCGGCACCACAATTACCACCTCAGCGTCTCTATGGAGAGACACCATAACACGGGGTAATGGAGTACCTCAGCCTTTTCACAGGTTAAAGTGGAAACAATCACAGGCCCATCAGGCGAGGCACAAAGTTCGCCCTCAGGAAGTTTGGAACATCATAATGGAACTACCATCATGTATCTAGAATAGTCACCTGCATATCGCCCAAGGCGAGGGGTCAGCGTATGAATACTACTACCACTGTAGTATATAAGGATATCCACCCCACTGCTCACGTCGATCCTCTTCCTTTCCTCTCTCCATGCTTTAGTATTCTCGTTGCAGGTACCGAATAAGTCGACTTGGTTTTATTTCCATCTCTGTTTCGTAGGTCATAATAACCTGGCTATATAAAGCGAGGCCGTGACATATACCCAGGTTTTCGAAAATGTGATCTGGCTCATGATGTCCCATGCGACTTGGAAACATTCAACATCATCAAGAAACCCCGGATGAGAGTTTCTGGAAACCGCTTACAGTACTTGATATAGTCACTCATCTCGCAGCTTATCCAATGAGGCAGGTCTGTCTTGCATCTCATCCAGGAATCGAAGCCCCTGGACTTCTACCCACCAAAAACAAAGCCACGCCATCAGTTCTGACAAACTCTGTTTTCACCAAAGTCAATAATAGTCTGCGAACATATTTCCAATCTGGGCAGCCAGAACACACTATACAGAATGGGTGTCCTGCGCTACAGGAGAGATGCAGAGGTCCAAGCCAAATCCCAGACTCTAAAAACATAAGCATCGGCAATGCATTCGCACGCAGCAGGTCAGCCCAAGTGATTCCATCTGGTGTACGTGCTTTTCCTCTAGGGATAGATGGTACGTGCTATAACTAGTGTTGTTATACGTTTCTGGTGAACTTGGAGCCTGCTATATTTGCCAGAATTAGCTCCATGTATAGTACCTTTTATCGGCTTCAGATACAGACAGCGGGACACGGATACATTATGCTTGTTATGGTGATGAAAATTATCCGTTTGGTCGTATTTACCGCTCGGCCGTGGAATACGTTAATTGTCGACAAAAAAAAACTTCCGTGCAGAATCAATTTTTGAAAGCACATCCCCAAACACGTTCAAAAGCTCTCAAATTTAGGCAAGTTTCTCTTTGCGTCGGCGACTATCGTTTGATACCAATCTCTTTGGTATCGCGATGTCGTTGCGAGCAGGTGGAAACCTGCGTGGCGGGCCCCTTGGGGTTGCGAGAACACGTCACGTCACGTCAGCACCACGAAAGCGCTCTGTCTCTATACTATAACGGCTTGCGCCTTTGGAATATGCAAAAGAGCAGAATGTGAGGGTCCGGAGCCCCATTATCTATCACTTCTGGGTTGCCGTTTCGGTGGGCAATGACATGCTGCAACAACTCAAGGACGACTGGCGCAGGGCCAGGGAGACCCTGCAGGAAAGTGTCCTTGCCACGCAAAAAGACTTACACGCCATGCACACGGCGACGCAATCATTTACCATGCCAAATACACAGTCTGCTGCACGTGTCTGGCCCATATCGCCGTCGGGGCACCGCCAACGACGCAAATGCAATGGACCACGGCTCGACAACCAGTCCGGCGGCCACCGCGATGGACCTCTCCAAGGACCATGAAGTTGGCCTGAAACTAGGTGAGCCAGCTGCCGTGCAGAGTTTCCGCCGCTGCACCACCATAGAGATCAAAAACCGCGCCGAAAAGGCACAGATTAAGGCAGTGCGCCTTCCCTCGATTCCCAAGCTTGCCTCGATCAAAATTCGTTGCCGCTCGGCAGTGTTTGGGACCTACCGTATTCCGTATGATCACATGGCCTCTCTCAGTCACCCTTCTAGATAACCAGTCAGCTCGCCTGAGCCCCCTCTTGAATTGAAGAGAATTGTGCCTCGCGAACAGGCAGCTCAAGTCAGGTGATCTCTGAGCCTGCGGTCCGCCAAGGAAGCCGAACTTGCGCGATGTCATCGCGACCGGGTAATAGACCTCTGGAAGACAGCTACTCTGCGCGTCCCGACGTTGGGGGTGGTGGTCCACGAGGTCCCCGTCAAGGCCATGGGTGACCTGACCATGACCCCTGACCGGGATCGCGTGGCCAAACAACTGCTATCTGAAAACGCGTTCAGCTGGAGCAACGAGGCGGAGGTTAACAGCATCGGCTGGCTCACCAACCCCCAGATTGGCAAGAAACACTCCGCCATCATGACGTTCACCTCGCCACACGCGGCCAACCGAGAGATCGGCACCAACACGATCTGGACTAGACGGTGCTTACAACGGTCCTGTACGACCGATCTGCACGCATACATCAATGCTACAACTGCCAACAATATGGTCACATAAGAAGCGTCTGTTCCAACAAGATGGCCTGCGCACACTGCGCGGACAACCACTAGACCTACGAACCAAGCAACAACCAGTATGCCAAGGGGGGGCACACATGCCGCGTGGTCCAAACGCTGTCCCGAACACCCCGAGCAAGTCGAAATGGTGCAGCCGATGGTCGCGGTACCCCAGCGATACCACCGGATCTCCCCGTGGCTGAGTATGGAGAAATCATCCCAGGCGGGGTCCCAGGATGTCTCCTGAATGACGGAGAGCCCCGGGAGTAACGGCCTGGAGCCCATCACCAATGGAGCAGCAAGCCCCGTAGCGAACATCCTCGCTCGTCTTTAAGAAGCACCAGCCCTGCCACAACCACCAGATTAGTGGCAGGTTTATCCAACTTTCAGGGGGTTAAGGCGACTACCGGAGAAGCTGCACAAAGAGAGGGACAGGCCACGACCCAGCCCCCAGAGGAGACAGAGATAGAAATAGATAACACCCGGTGAGCCACGCAGACTTGCGGGGGGCCACACAAAACGCCGTATGTAACGCTTATTTTTAATCTCCCACAAGAAACAGGCCCAACGCCGATACAGTACGCCACGGAGCCAGAAATTGGTGTAAAAACACCAGTTGCCTTTACTAGCCAAAGCAGTAAAGCCAGCGACGTTACAGCAAGCACAATTACCAAACGACGATCTGCACGACTCACGAAACAAATACTGGAGAGCACCGATGATAACCGGCCCTCTAAGCAACCACGAAACGACTTCAACTCCAGAACCCGTAGGATTCAAACTCCAAGGAAGTGGGAGTCAAGACAATCATATGTCTTAATGCCTTGGGAAGGCACTACTGCACTGCGTGATCGAGCCGCACGAGACAGCTCTTCAGGGCCACGAAACCATTTGCTGCACAAGCCCACACGATCACTACATTGCATACACCGACTGCAGCGGCCACAGTGCCCAGGGAGGTGCCGCGGCAGTCACTCTGAGAGGCAATGAGGTGCGAGGACGCTACCTGGGCACCAAGAAAGATAACACTGTGTACGCAGCCGAACTAGGTGGTATTCGAATGGCCTTGTCTGCACTGCCGAACCGACTCATTACATCGGTGACTGTATTTGCTGACAGTCAGGCCGCGATTCAGGCGGTGGCCAACCCGGGACGCCTCGGCCGAGGCCATCTATAGCCACGTCCGCACGATCCGCCAACGGGACTATGTCCCGAGGGTGATCATCCGGTGGATCCCCGCGCACGTTGGCGTGCCGGGCAATGAGGCAGCGGACGAGGCAGCGAAAGATGTAGCTATAGAGGTCAATACAAGGTTCGGAGGCACTATTACCCGACTCGCTGCCGCCACCAAACGCGCGGTTCGCCAACGGATCCGAGCCCGGTGGGAGAAGCAGTGGGAGAGAGAAAGGGGTGGCGAAGCCGACACGGCGGCTGATCAAGTCTCCAAAAAGGAGACCATTGAGCTCCATAAAGGGCCCCCAATGGTATATTCCCCATAATTGTGCAGATGCGCACCATGCGGATTGGACTAGCGCACTTTCTGTATAGGATCAGGGCATCCAAAGGCGAGCGGTGTGGCTCCGGGGAGGGCTCGCAGACCCCAAAGCTCGACCCCCGGCTGGAAACGACCCAGAAGACCATGACCGGATAGGCCTCGTGGCCATGGAATTAGACGCTGAAGACGATGGGTAGGAGGTCCCAAACAAACCGCGTAGGAGTCAACCCGGCAAAATATCAGAAACAGGAAGCAACACAACAGCATGGTGAAGCAGGGGACGAGAGGTCATAACGCAGAGCTACGACGCATTGTGGCAGGATGGGAAATGGAGACATTCCTTTTCGCTTAGTTGCCTTTTTTTACATTTAGCGATCTGCCGACTTTCCGTTGTACGCGTTTAGGCAAGCGCTCGCTACTGTCTTTCTTATGTGGGATTTTTATATGGCGTTTAGGACCTCAGGTTCTTGCTTCAAAGCAGCTGCATAGCTAGACGCTTCAATAGTCGGGCTGCAACAGGTTAATACTGTAGAACTTTGAATTGGATTGAATTGAATTGAACCTTAGCAGAAGCCCATCAGACATACCAAATGAGCCCACTATTGCACCTGATATGTTACGTACACAACAAGGAGATTGAGTAGCAAATTATTATTCAGGCAGAAATTTACGCTATTGTAAGGCAAGTTCAGGCTCAATTTGAATTCGTACTCTTTGGTCATACTGGATAGAAGGCTGGCTTGGCAACATAGTATCATATTATCTCGTACAACAAGTAGTTGAAAGAAAAAAAGGAAAGGAAAGAAGAAAACAGAATAAGGCGCACAGTACAGAATAAAGGCCATTTCCGTCAATTTGCACTTTCCTTGTCGTCCGGCCAATGGCAGATGTAGTCTATGGAGGCAACCGCCAGTGGAAGGATAGAAAGTCATGTCCGGAGCCAACACTGAGAAATCCTAGGTGGCGAAAATTCCCATGGGGACTGGGCATCCGTAGTTTTTTTTTATAACTCAACCGAAATGGCCCAAATGTACTATACATATTTAGTAAATCTCCATCTCGATAACTCTGCAAATTCAACCAGGCATGTGCCGTCACTGTACACCTACTCAATAGCATAAAATCCCCAGTCTACTCTGGTCCCTTATACCCTTATGTGCCAATACACGAAAAAATCTGTCAAAAGCACTCCGGGACGCGACCGCCGAGTATTCCACCCAAGTCTATTACTATATCGCCAGTGCGCCTAGCCAAGCTGAACGGGCACAACAGGCAGCAACACTGGCCAGGGCTGAATTCATCTACGTGTCACAAGCTGAACCTGTAACATACTATATAGGGCGCTAGATGCGACTGATCGAAGATCAGTCGTCTTGTACCTTTTTATATGGTCAAGTGGTTTTATCTCTACTAGCGCAGAGACAACCAAACCATCACACTAAGCTCGGGATCATTCGTGATATTGAGCAGGACCTGGCGGTCCAGCAAGTAGGTTCGCCTCGGTGGCAGCACTTGGCATGCTTCCTGATCCAGACTAGGAGCCATTGTTAGCATGTTCTGGGATAAATTATCTCTACGCATGTTCAATTAATCTATCTGATCTAGACAAAACTTATAACGGCTGTCTAATTTGGGAAGACATTTATATCCGGCCATCGAGATTTATTCCGGAAGGACAGTAAAGGGTCAGCAATAAGCGAAATAGAATTCATCTTAATAATAATTGCTCCATATCACAACTATGTTTAGATATTCTGGAAACACGTGAATCAGCGATGGGACTCAAGGCTGTCGACGATTGCTCTGCTGAAATACATAGGCTTCCGAAAATATCCTAATTTTAGATAGATTAGAACAAAACCAAAAATAGATTGCCATAGCCCAAGCAAATTATATATTTCCGTACATTCACAAAATTAAAGCAGTCTTACACTTTTCTAATGGTCAGTTTCAGTCCCAGTGCTAGTGGCCGGGATAAGTTCATTGATACGTATATCCAAAATATGAAAGAAAAAATAGAATGTGAACTACGAAATGGAATGGATCTAATCTTGCAAAACCTGACAAATTTTGCAAATGATGAACTCTCAAAACTCGCCAGGAGAATAGAGAACGAATTTCTAGGTACAAAAGCGGTTGAGAGGAGGGCCAACATGGACAGTATCATTGGTGCTCAAGAAAACCAAAGTGCCCCTAAGAAGGGATCAAAGCGCCAGCCTCCCAATGGGGGGCAAGTAACATTGAGAGATGCATCTTACCAAGCTCATAACCAATCACCCCCGACAGTGTCTCCCGTTCGAAAGCCTGCTGACAAGTATTTAGAACCCGCTGGAACCCACAGTAGCATTGAACCCCACGAGTCCGGAACAAAAAAAGGGCAACTACCCACAGGCAAAGGAACCAGAAAGGGCGGGCCGCCTAGGGGGGCTTTGACTCGGACCAAGGATACAAGTCCGCCCAACAGCCGGGGAGGGTATCAAGGTGAAGCTCATGAAGGTCTTTCCCGCTCGCTTCTCAGAGTTTTCATTAGCATCTTAAAGACTGAGGGGAAGCGGCCGGATGGGCACAGCAACACAATACATAAGTATATACTTGTGGTGCTGCCTAAAGTTTTATCGAAGTGCAAAACCAAGAAAGAGGAATCGGAACAGATGCAAAAGTTTATAGCAGAAAAGTTACCGGAAGACCGCAGTTCGAATCAATTGTCGCAGATACGGGACGATAAATCTGTGCAAGAGGTCCTTCAGTGTTGCATCAGTATGATTGACGAGTTGGCTACTACTGAGAAAAATTGGTACATTAGAAACAGCTGCGTGGTCATTGGTAAATGGCTAAACAAATTGTGATACATGTATAAGTACTGTCTAGTTTAGTGTGTTGTTTTTTTTAACAATCGTCATAAATCCAACTGCTTTATTTGCTCTAAGGTAGCAACACGCTCCACTAAGCTACTATTCTGGAAAGCTCCATGACGGTGTTTTCCCGCATGTTTGCAAACTGCTGCAACCCAGCAGCACTGTAGTAATATTAATTATTCAGCACCTTTCTGGGTTATTAAGTTAAATGTTATTGATGATATAACATCATCGAATGACTTATATTTCCTATATTAGTTAGTTTACATTCTTCATTTGTTTACCTCGCCTTTATAAACGCGAGTTGTATTGGTAGTTTCGTTGAATCAGATATTTCTATGGAGGATCGAAATTTTATGGTTGACAGAGCTAAACTTGGTGTGATGTATTTCCCATCACCAATCGTGTTTGGCTGGTCAAAACAGACGGGCGGAAAAATATATGAAGGGCTGCCTGCATACGTAAGTACCGATTTTGCATTGTCAGCTTCACACCACCCAATAATCGTACCTGTTTAAATTTCTGAGCAGCGGGAGCCAAAGCTGTTACTAATCAAAATTTCATCAAATGAAGCTAGCCTCGCTTAGTTTAGTGTGAAAATTGAGAAAATCAATGAACGAGCTGTTTGTGAATCTGATACTGCAAACTTCTATACCTGATCCGAGGGGTCTGTTTCAGGCCGTGAAGCGATCGTTGCAGACGGCAGACGTATGTATATATCCTTCTGTCGACTAAAGTGGGCCAATATACTGTACCCAATCACTCACCGCCCGATATCACTCAACGCCCAATTTTCAGGTCAACCAGGAGAGTAGAAATGAAGCTATACTGCCACAACGAAACGATCAAATGATTAGATATTTTGGCGGAGCAGAATGTAATATACACAGAAGTATATAGCTAATTTTTGGTGTTGCGGAATCGCTGGGGAAGCCGTGTTTGCCTTCCACTTCTTCCACATTTTTATTAATTAATATCTTCCTTTTCCTTTGCTGTAGCAGGTCCTGTAGCCTTCTTCTGATCTTTACTGGCCTGTTTGATGTCATTTTGAAGTTGTATATCAGCTTGTTTTGCGGCCTTCTCCTCTTCTTTCCGGCTTCTCTTTTCCTCTGCTTCCCGTATCTACGCACTTTTATTAAAAGCCCTTATTCTCTTCGTTCTTCAATCAAGCGTTGTTTCTCTTCCTTCTCCTGCTGCCGACGTATCTTATCCTCCTCTTTAGCAGCTTTAGCGAGCCGTGTATCTTCTTCCTTCTCAGCTTGAAGGTTGCGTGCCTGTTGAATCTTTTTTGGGCTATAAACGACTGCATTACCATCTTCTGGAGCCTGAAGTTGAAGCTGTAAAGGCTTTCCACGCTGTCGCTTCTTCTGCTCATTCTATAGAGCTTTTTTCAGCCCTAAATTCTGCAATTTGAGAAGAATATTCTCTGTAGAAAGATGCAGTATTGAATCATTTAGTTTCTGGACATCTTTGGGGTAAATATCAGAAACAAACTTTCTTAAGAAGCTTCTCAACGCGACGCCAGTCTTCTGCCTTTAAAATAGATTGTGAGGACTCGCTAGAAGAAGGTATTTCTTCTTCTTTCCTGGTAAAGCGTGTCAAAACAATCTCCGGATCTCAAGGATGTAAACCAACGATTTCCATGCACTGTTGATATTTTTGATTGAAAAAGCCTTATTCCAGCTTGACCAAAACAGTCTGAAGAAATCCCGCTTTGTAATATGGCTTAATCCTTGACATTCGTGCATAAATTGCTCCAGTTCATCATTATATGCATAAGAAAGAGGACTAAAAAGGCTGACATCAAGAGGCCGCAAACTGTGTGTTGAATGAGGTGGGTAAATAGCTAGAAGGATCCTATTTGCATCACAGAAGTTAATAAACTTCATGGAAATATGGGAGCCGTGGCCATCAAGAATTAGAAGTCATCAACGCCTTCGTGGCTTTACTTTTGTTTCGCGATCAAATAAAGTAGTAAGTCATGCATATCCCAGCCCATCACTTGTCCAGCGACTAGGTGATGATGTGAAGAAGCAGTGGTGGTTATTAGGATTAAAATCCTGCAGCGATGTACAGTATCTTGGATTTTCCCGATCCGCACAAATACAAGCAATTGTAGTAATCCACTCTCTATTTCCATCCTGCAGGCGTTGTTTGAGCACTCCCTGCTCATATAATTGTCGTGAAAAATTCTTTTTACCTTTTGATAGTACACCGATAAGAAATCCTTTCTCATCCATATTGTACATATCTTCAGGTTGAATCTTATATTCCTCAATCTTTCTGACCATAAGTTCGAAATATAGTGCATATTTATATGCAGAATCAGCCCGCTTGTGTGAAGAATCAATCCCAGTAGTGTAGCAAGAAATAAGCTGATCTTTATATCTTTTAAGAAGCGGTTTGGCCAGCATACTCCAGGCTTATTTCCAGTGATTTCCTTGGCAAAGTTTTGCAACATTGATGAAGATGGTGGTAGGCACACTCAGCGAGAGTATTAATCGATTTAATAAGCTCTTTGGCTGCTGGTTGTTGAGAACTTGCCGATTTTCACACTCTACTTTGCGAGAGCTCTGTATACCGCGGTGATGTCTTGATAGAGTTGACCGGTCAACAACATGCTTTTTCGCAAATTTTGTATAATTGATCTTCTGGGCCCAGGGATTCTATATATGCAATTGCTTCTTCAATTGAGCCTATTTTGAAGGTGTTGTGGTCTATCTAAAACGTCGGTGTGTAGATGAATATTGGGCATTGAGACCAAGGCCGAAGCAGGCAGGCGCTGGAGGATTCTAATCTTAGATGGCTACGGTTCTCATGTTACCATGAAGTTCTTGAACTATTGTGAAGCTAGTATGACTCTTGTGGCCACTTATCCGCCTTATTCTGCTCATTCCTTGCAACCACTAGATGTTGGTATCTTGGGCCGCTTGTAACTGCTTATAGCAAGATTTTGGAGGCTTATCTGAAAGAATGCCAGGGCCTAAGCTCTATTACGAAGTGGGACTTCTTTAGGCTATTCTCGCCTGCCTGGAAGAAGGCCTTATCTGCAAGAAATATTGAAAATGCATGGAGATCGGTTGGCTTATGGGGTTTTAATCCTGAAGTTGTATCTACCCGTTTTAAAAAAAGTAGAGGACCAACGGCCCTCTTCCAGTGGCTCTTCTAGGTCTTTTTACATGCAGAAGATTGGAGAAAGATCGAGCGGCTTATTAGAGAGATTTTGCAGATATTAGAGATGAAAACACTAAGCTGTTAAGCTGTACCATGCACCACCTCTCTACAGAGAATATCTTTCTTAAAATGGAGAATGCAGGCCTCAGAAAGACATGTGAGTGTGAGAAGAAGCGCCGCCAGCATGGAAGACCTGCAATTTGAAATCCAGGCCCCTGAGGGTGGTGGTACAGTCTTTTACTCTCCAGGGAAGGTCCATCAGGTTCGGCAGCTTCACCAGGAGAAGGCTCTACAAATACAGCTTGCTAAGGCCTCAAAAAAAAGGAAGTGAAGCTACGCCATCAACAGGCAAAGGAAGGGAAACAACGAAAGTTGCAAGAACGGAAGGATATAAGGGCCTCTGCACGAGAAGCCCGCCTCCGGAGGCAAAGGAAAAAAAGCGCCAAAAGGAGGAGTGCCTGGCCAAGGAAGCATCTGTACAGCTTCAAAATGACTTCAAAACGACCAGAATAGGCAAGAAGAAGTCCCCAGTAACATCAAAATCGAAGAACCAAGAAGTTGTTGCTGCCCCAGCGCCTGAAGTTGTTGATGAGGCCCCTCCTACTAGAAACTGTCGAGGTGAGCAGATCCGGCTACTACAGCGCTTTCGGAACTAAATAAATAGTTGTATAGGCATATTAGGTGTTCAATTTTATTACTTTAAAAGATCTCTGTATAATTCTAATTGTATGTGGCTCTAAATCTTCATTTTCAACGTGGTATTTCGGGTGGAAGGTGTATTGGGTGGTAGGCGGCAAAGTACGTTTGTACGTTATTATTCAGCATCCGCTTGGTCCGACTACAGATAGAGACCTGTTAGATTTTCTGGGGAATCTGAAGTCGTTCTATTCAGAAGGATTGTCCGCCCAACCCCTCTATGAGGAGTATTGGGTATATATGTTCACATGATGTCCCAATCTGGACTAGTTATTCTGACAAGACCTTAAGAGATCTTATTCTTTTCAATCCAGATCCATATTCTTATATGATCGGTGATACTAGCTTATACGCGTATTCAGCTGACCGATACTTCCCTACTTCTTGTCTGTATTCGAAAAGCTGGACGGAGGTGTAAAATTGGCGCCGAACAGAACACTAAGCGCTTTCTGCTGCTCACCCGTGAGGAGCTAAATTTGTCGACGGTCACCGTGAGCTACAGTGCAGCTGTCAGCGTTCAAAGTATCGCAGTTTGTCATCTGAGCTTCGTAACCGGGGTTTTGAAGAAGAGCTCCGGCCACCGGTCGTTCCAGTTACCGAGCTTGCAGCCGTTTGCTTCGCCACCGAAAGTGCAGATCCGGTGCGTCTCGTCCGTGAGCGACACTATGAACTGATCCACCTTGATACTGATCGTGGCGAACTTGCCCCTATACTCCTGAGGGTAGACGTGGTGTAGCTGCGTGCGCTCCCAGGTAACGGCCAACAGGTTGCGCATTGTCGTTTCGCCTTCGGCGGCGCCGCCTCCGTAGCTGGGATAGGCGGCGTTCCAGCCAAGTCGGCTCGGATGTTTTTGATCCTGGTATGGCGGAGCTTCATCCGGTGCTCACTCTGTTCCTTCAGCGTCTTCTGGATCGTCTTGGTGACCCCAAGCCTGCTGTTTTGTCCACATATCCCATTTGGTTCTTGACTTTCACGAGACCAGATGGATCGGAATACCCTGTGGGTTTGCAGCTCATCCAGCTACCGAGCCAGGGCGCGTAATATCGTGCACCCAAGTAATAAAGCCCGCCCTCTTTGTCTCGCTCTTGCTTGCCCAGCGGAACCGCTTTGGCCTCTGCGGGTCCTGCATCTGAAAGGTGTGCTGCCGTAGGGAGAGTATTCCTCGTACGAGACCAAGACTCCGTCCTTGTCCACTTCGACAGCGACCGCATCGAGGTGGGTCGCTAATCTGATACCGGGCAGGCCGGTAGAGATGATCACCACCAGTCCAATCTTTAACTAGTGCGATCCGGCCGTTTGACCCGTGAACGTGGAATGTCTCTCTTTGTGAAGATATCGCCACTCTGTCGCCGGCGTACTTGCGGAACAGTTCGTAGTCCCCCAGATAGACCCACTCCTTGAACTTCCTCGGGGACGTTGCCGTAGCGCCTTCGCTCTCCTGTCGCTCGGTTATCTTACGAATCCTCGTCCCGCGGCTATCGTAGACGCACCACGTACGCTCCGGCGTCGCGCCGACGTCATCCCTCACGACTTGCCGGCTGGTTGTCTGGAGCTGCTGCAGCGCGTTCCAGTCCATGCGCGCGAGGTGCGGCATCGACGTCAGACCTAAACTCGCCGCCCTCCCAGTCGTAGCCGTAGTTTTCAGTCAAGGAACCCACCCGGGCGCTGTTGAGCTCACACAGTACGCCCTGGTCCAGGATTGGCCCCGTCGTCGGCGGTGCGGTTCTGGACGGAGAGAAAGTTGTGGGCGGAGTCGTACTTTTAAGTCTCGACGTAGCGGCTTACGGCGATACCCTCCCTCGGCGCATCTGATGCAGCTTTAAACATCTGGAAGGCTCCTAAAGCGTTCGGACCGCTGCTCCCGCCCTGCAGATCGTTTCCCTTGCCTAGCTGTTCGCGGCCTGAAGATTCGATGAGGCGGTACGTGGGATTGTAGGTATACTCGACATCCGGGTTGACCACGCTGTTGCGAAGAAGACGTTCTGTTGCCGGATGGGTCGTATGCATACTCGGGACGCTGGACTTTAGAAGAGGCCCTTTGGTTTGGTGAGACAGAGTCCGGCGGATTGTCAACTGCAGTGTAACAGCATCGAATTCGTTTATCGTACGGTGGCCGTTGCCGAAGTAGACTGTCGTTGCATACGAGAGCTCGTTATAGTCTACGCCGGCGACATACGTTTCCCACAAGAGATCTCCGGCTGCCCTCTTCTCGCCTCTGACATTTGCCTCGATCGTCTCCGGAAGTCCGGCGTCGTTGTAAGTATAGCGCAAGATATACTTCTGTCCGGACTCCGGGAGCAGGTGACCTGGCCGAGAGCATTTTTGCGTCCCCTCAGTGTCTAATGTCCGGGTCCAGCACGATGCGTCCCGCGTCGTTCCAGTCCAGAGTTGAACTGTACGCGAACGCAAGCTGCCTCTGTGGGTGACTAGGGCACTTGTGAAGTCGTAGTCGAAATTCGTTTCAGTACCTGCCTGGTCGTATATTTGGAAGAGCTGACCTCTCCAGTTCCACTTCTCCGGCTCTGATTCGCTCTCTCCGTAGGTCCGCAACTCGAACAAAACCTCGCTCTTTGTACCCTCGAGCAAGAACTTCTTCGTCTCTCGACCTAAAGCGTCGTACTCCTTTCGCCACTGCTGTCCTGGCTATGCTAAAATAGCACCAAGCTACCCGTGATATCGTAAAGCGTCCAAGAGCTCGAGGTGTTCATAGTCTCCTCTAGAGCGTCATTGCCGCTTTGTCGTACCTTTTCCGCTCAACTAGGCGACCCTTTGCGCCTCGCGTCTCTCGTGATAGCCCTTTCGCATCCATCGAACACGCGGTACGCGGTAAACTCTTCATCACCATCCTTGGTCAAGAGGAACACATTCCCATCGCTCTGCCGCTTCTCTAATCGTTCTATGGGTAGATATTCGCTGTCTGCCAGCCTCGAAAAGTAGCCGCCCACATCCGTGTCATGCTTCGGGTCCATGAGCATTGTATCGTTGGCGTCAAATGTTTTCGTCGCCCATGAACTGTACATCACTTTGGACCACGTGTTGTTCGGCATCGCTGACGCCGGCTCTATGGTCGACCTGGAAAGCGTGCGTGCCGTCGAAAAAGGGGTTGAAGACGAGCAGGGCATTTTGCCCTTGTTGTTGAGCACTTTTCAAGCGCTACCGACCCAACGGGGGTCAGCGGCGTCTCCGGTTACACTCAGCGATGGCCTTGGTTTGGATGGCACGGCCAAGACCGTCAAAGTGGCTGAAGAAGATTATAATCTTTGTCTTGGACCCCTCGGCGATTTTGTGCACGTGTGTGACCCTGCTGAGTGATGTAGCGTAGATCGGTGTGATGCCCCTTTTCCCTTGGAATACTACTCTAGATCGTAGATGTAACGGACCGTAGCGCCCTTGAGCAGATCTGCAGAGTGTTCTAGGGGTCCACGGCAAAATCTGCTCTTTCGTGCTCTGCCAGCTCTGGTGGATGTCTTGTAGTGAGTCGCTAATTTGCTCGTTCGCTTTTTCCGTGACTGAGCTGGCGATCAGTCGCTTGAGACAGCCGTACTTGTAAGCCGAGCGGTTCCCATTCGGGTCCGTCTCGAGCACCAGCTTCATGATGTGGTAGCTGTGCACATAACTTGGGACATTCCCAAGCGCATCGGTGCTGCTCTTGAAGGTCAGGAGGTGACTGTCGAGCTCAATTCGTGCAAACGAGAACCCATAAGGATCGGTGATCCGGAGCGGTGTGAGGAAGTGGCTTGGGCAGATCCGGGTGCGGCGGACGGCGTCGCAGTTGGGTCGGCATAGAAGTGTATCTGTTGCTAAACAGCTCCCTGTAGCTCTACAGAAGCTGTATTGCCTTTGTAATCGATCTTTCCCCAGTCAATAGAAAGACACTGGCGTTGGAAAAATTGCAACTCGTCCAGGCTCGACTTGAAGCCAGTAGATAGATTGATAGTCTAGGAGAGCAATCGCAGGGCATTCTGCGCAAGGACAATGGTACCGTGCGCAAGCAAAGCGCTGAGTGGGAAAAGTTGGCAGGGACTCTGTTGAGTCGAATAGGAGCGCTCTGCTAACCCGCCGCTGTCGGAGCGCGCAAGCTGTACACCTGTCCGTTCTGGAGACGGAGCTGGTTTGACGTCCAGCCACCTGCGCCTTTGTCGAAAATGAGGGCGCTGCGTCTAAGGTCACCTTGGTGCTGAATGCCAAGGCCGTGTCTGGCAGTAGAAGCGGTACAAGTCTGCAGACGTGAGACTGAAGAATACATCTGACGAGTCTTTCCCGAGAGCAATCTCGTTGGAAGCTGCGAGGACCCTCAGGATATCCAGTAGATATCCAGTATGGGCTTTCGGGTTGGAGACTTGTCCTGCGACTCAGGTCCACGGACGGTCCTCAGCAAGGGCTCAGCACAGCAATATTCAAGTCTGGGAAAAGGGGCGTGAGGGATTCTAGAACAGTATCACTGGCTAGCCGAGTTTGAAGTGGCCCTATGATGTGTTGCAAGAAGAACACGCGCCGGGCATTCAGCGTCTCTTCGTGTGCACTATCCCTCTCCTTGTTCTGGTACACGGTTGAGTCCTCGGTCAAGGGTGTCCCGGGAAGCACGAAGGATATAAGTTCAGAAAGGCGTGAGCAACTTCGTCATTGCGTGAAGGCTGCAATCTGGTAAACTTCCTCTCGATAAATGCTGTGGTTAGCCGTGCGGCCAGAGGATCGAATAGTTCAGCCAAAGCGGCTGCGGCGTCAGATGGCGAAGGCGTTGTATTGTCCTTATCGACTGCTGGCAACGCCTCCTTGCTGCTTTGATGTTGACCATGATTTCCGACGCGGCGCATGCCGCTTGCTGGGGCGAGAGCTCCGAGTCTACATCCTCGCACGCAAGGCTTCTTCGTTGCCGGTGAGGAAACGCAAGCTAGTCTAAGCTTAGGGCGGCATACGCACACTGCTGGAACCGTTTGATGATGTCGAGTGCAGTCTGGGGGCTCACAAAAGCGGAATTGTTCGGATCCACAACGCCTGGAACGCTTCAAAGTGGGCCAATTCCATCGCGGGTATGTGACAGAAGACGGATATGTGGTACATAGCAGTCACCTTGGCCAGGTCAAGCTTGTTGTTGTCAATCTTCACAGCAGCGACCGTCGCCGAGAAGCCCTCCTCAGTCGGCCTGCATATCATTAGCAGTGGTGTATGGTTCGCCTTCAGGCTTGCGTCGGCGCCGGTTTTGCCTTTCAGGAAGAGCCGTGCGCAGCGCGACTTGTCCCTATTCGTGTCCATGAGGCCCTAGAGCGGCATCAGCTTGAGGATCTCAATGCCCGTGAGAGTCGATATGCACTGCACTGCCGCCATTGTAGTGACGGTCTGCGCTACGACACTCATGCCGTTCATTGCGTCGCCAGCGCCAAAGAATGACAATGCAGTCGAGATCTTGCAACGTCCCACCAGGTCTTGCGCCAGAGCCGGATGCACGACTGCAAAAGCCTATAATCCGGCTCCGTCAGCGGAGCGCCTACTTTGTCCTTAGTCAGGTAACGCAGTCTCAGGTCCTCGAGCTTTCCAGAAAAGGTGGGCGACCAGTCCGGGCCTCGAGCACGAGCCGGCCCTGGAGAGTCTCGCCCCCTGAGAAGCTCCAGTGCTCGACCGTCATGCACGCCTGGCGGAGCAACTGGGCCTTTACGAACGGCCGCCTCTCCTCTTTCTCCTTGGACAGCATAAGCTGGTCTGCCGTCTGTCCGTCAGCCGTCTCGTAGCACCAGTACTGCCCCGTGCCTAACCGTTCTATCTTTTGTATGTACGCCTCGTCTTACATGCTCAGGTCGTATATCGCCTTAAAGAAATTGGGAGGGACGATGGAGGAGCTTGGGGTTGTACGTAAGTTGCGGGGACAGCCTAAAATACTCTGCCGCACACGCGCTCTCCAACACGCTTTTGGCTATTCTGAGAAAATAAGGGTCAGGAGGTGTGACTCTATCCTTTGCTGCCAGAAACAGCCGAGACTCTGAATCAAACAGCGCCCACCACCTCTGAGAGCCATGTGTTGAGAGGTGCGAAGAAGAGGCACTGGAGATCGAGCGCCTGGCTGTAAGGAACACGGTGAGAGGAAACGTCTGGGCGGCAATCTGATCATGGTAGATGCCTTGGTCTGTCATACTGAACCCCTGGATCGGTACTGGCGATGGCGGGACAAGGCTGCCGACGTTTTTGACGAAGGACTCCATCACCCCATTGGCGAGGTCGATGTACGGGATCAAGGACAGCTGCAGAGTCCACAGGCCCGGTCGTGCAGCAAGCTTGTCAAAGAGACTTGGAGAGGTTGGCTTGGTGGAATTTCTAGGGGTGTTTTAAGCATCCGGAGGTCAACGTAATAGGCCGCCGGACTGGTGACAGAGTTGCTGTCGTCACAGGCTTCAATCGTGACATCGCCAAAGATCTTCGAGTAGCTCGTCACCTGCTTCGAGGGAGCTACAGCCGGTGCCGCCAAAGAAGTTGACGGAGCTGGATCTCAAGGCGTCGAGCGAGACGTCGTTTCTAGACGCCAGGAGCGCCGTCCATCCTGCTTGCTCGTTGCGCATGTCCACGAGCGTGGCGTGCTCGTGGACGAAGGCCTTGAGCGCTCGATGTCGGTGTTCTCCCCAGCACTCGGTACTTCAGCCATGGCGAGCAACTGTCTGTCGAGTCCTGACCTATGTTGAACCCTTTCGGAACGGCCGTATCGAGCAGCTTGACCACCGCCGTCTTGATTTCCGCCGGTGTTACGCTGACCTGTCCAGCCGACACCAAGCTGTGTAGATGGTCGCTGTCGGCTACTCGGCAAACAGCCTTACCTGGAACTCCTGAACGCCGGCTCCAGCGCGACTGAGAAGAATGCTGTAACACCGTGCAACATGTGAGATGGACAAGACCTCTTTCTGTTCCCAGAACAGGCTGGCTAGCTCAACATGACCAGCAGTAGCTCTGTCCAATGCTGCGATGAGGGCGAGTCAGCTTTGCGACTTGGAGGAGTTGCCGGCACTTGTGCCAATAGCATCAATGGCCTGAGAAATACTTCTGGTGCCGTAGAGAGCGGCGAAGAGTCTGATGTCGTCCTGTACGAGACCTTGCAGGAGCTTCTTGGCCTCCTTCGGCTGTTGTGGGACTATTGTCTGTGACCGAGTCATCAGAGGCTGTGAGCACCGTCGAGGCGAGAGACGCTTCTAGGGCTCTCAAGGGCTCTTTTACGCGAGGAGGAGTATGCCACGGACGGCACTGCCGCCACTCACCGTGCATATTAGATCAAAGATTATGGTGTCAGCGTCAAGATTCTCCAACAGCATGGCATCAGCGACGTCGCCTTATGCCAGATGTACCAGCGAGAGCAGATTGCGTACCTCTCGGAGGGGCCTCTGGATGACCAGCGTATCCAGCAGACATCACCCTCAAGATGGATGACTACGACAACATTCTCAGTTCGGTTCAAATATACGGGCGATCGGCGGGGAAGTCACCGCTCGATGGAGAGCCTGAGAAATTGCAGGAGACCATGCGCATAGCGCTTGACATGTTGTACACCAGCGCTGTGGAGGACAGTCTTGAGTACCATACGCCGCTGCAAAATTCTGCGGCCAAGTTTGAGCTTTTGGTATCGCCATCAAGGACGGCCAAGTGATGTACCAGCCCGACGATTTCATTCTTCGCCAGTTCAGCGAGGTGCCTTCCGAAGGTCCAATCGCCGACGATGCCCTTACAAAGCGCGTCATGGCCAAAAGCCTCGCCTTGTTCCCGCAAGAACGATCCGACCGGCATGTTGGACCAAGACGAGCTAGACTTCAGGGCATTGGAGGGCATATCGTACACGCTCTCTCTGACGCCGGAACTCCTTGCAAAGTATCAGCGCGCTGGCAAAGCCTTGATCCCAGACAAAGCAAATATCCTGGGCAAAACTTACAAGTACGAGAACCTGCATGGTGACGGGAGCCGGTGGCTACCGACAGCCTGCATTTATGCTGGGCTTCCTGAAATGGCGCGTTGCGCTGGTGAACTACCTCCTATAGGGTCGATACATTTCGGGCAGAGGCATCACAGACGCGGACGGGATATTCGAGTTCCTCCTCATCGACGTGCAGATTGGGGTGTGTCTGCAGGAGTCACGCATCAGGCAGGCCGTCTCCACGGTGCAGCTCTACTTGCGAAGGTGCACCCTCAGGCTGGGGAAGGTGGAGCAGGTCGCGAGAAATACGGTCAACATGGACCGTTACAGGCTGTGGGAGGTGAACCGCAGGGTCTTCCTCCACCTGACTGGCACAACCATGCGCGACGACAAGACCGAGGTGTTCAGGCTGCTCTCGTCAGACATCCTGCAGAACGACCTCAACAGCGCCAAAGTGGTCGGTTTAGTCAAAGGCTACGTGTATGGCATCGACACGATAACCGACCTTGACGTGCAGGTCTACCTGTGGAAGAATGTCGAGAACTGGAGCGGCATGTTCCACTTCTTCACCCGTACGAGGGCCGCACCGTACATCGACTACTATCACACGCTCGACATTGTGCCGAGTCCCATGGGCAGGGGATCAAGATGTACTGGCAGCCCTGGACCAAGATTGATGTCGAGCTCCCGGTGCACGAGGTCGGCGCCGACGACAACCCCCGCCCAAGTCGGGATCGCACCTGATTCCCGCGTTATACAGAGAATGTGTGTTTCTCTTCTTCACCCAGATCACCCTCAAGACAGCTCCCAACGGCGCAACCAAGGACAAGGCGATCAATGATATTAGCAACGAGAAGCCAGACGCCTCCATGGCGTCAAAGTACTGGCAAGTTCAGATCGGCTAGACCGAGCACCGCAATGGCCACCAAAGCAGATATTGCAGACCACTCTAGATGTCAGAAGTGCCCAGAGCACCGACTTCCTAATTCAGGGGCACGCTTCCGGCGAAGGCTGTCTAGGTCGAGACAGAGAATCTCCCAGACGTATTCTCGCTCAAATTCTGGATCCGGTCTACGCCAAGCTCCTCGCCCCTCCTGCTGGATCAAGCAGGGCGGCGGCGCCTTCGCCATTGCCAAGCAATGTTCCCGCACCGAGTACCAGTATTTTTGTCATCGATGTGGAGCGCTGGATCAATGCAGGGGAAGGCCAGCAGCCTCGGTACCTCAACTATCCGCTAGGAGGTGGTAAGTCTGTCTGCCTAGTGGACAAAAATACAGTACTACGTCGTAACAATACATCGGTCATGTTCGACACGACAATTAAATAAGAAACTGATTGGTATTCCGTCCCCCGTTTACCACCAGGGGAGGCCTACGACAAATAATTATATGCAGCATAAACAACGAGGACTAAAATCGAGTAAACCAATTTACCGGTCCATTATATTCGTTTACAAACCCCTATTCTGTCGCATGCACAAATCCTATAATGACCAAGAGCTAAGAAGCTGCGTCTCGCCTGCAGGAGTTGTCCAGGAATCTTCAAAATCGCATATTTTTTCCCCTCCACAACAATCCCATACCCTAGTAAAGCCTGACAACAGTTTGATACCAGTGTTTGACTAATCATTATGGAGCTTGTCTAGAGCTGGTCGTATCACTTGTCCTCTCGCAGAACATTTAAGGAGAGCCTAGCATGCATTATGGTCATTTTGATCCAATCATGGAGAGGGATTGCCGCAATTCTGACTACGACTGTGAGTGTCGCTCATACCGTGAATTTACGTGTCTCACACGCATATATAGGAGCTAGGGTCTCCCATGCGTTTCAAATAGATTCGAATGCTTTAGGGAGAGCTACTCTGTAATTCGAGAAAGAGATCCAGCACGGGTATATTATCCTGCTAAAAACACCTACTTCCTGTTTTGAGGTTCTTACTTGCACTAAAATCATGAAATATAACGATATCATGAAGATTAATACGAAAATAGTATTTTGGGTGGCATGCGAGGGCATAGGCTAGCTTCCAACTTCTCACTCACCGTAGCCTTTCTCCAAAATTGAATTATCATCACACGCTAGCCACAACCTAACTGGAGATCAAAGTTGGTGACGACAATGTCACGTAATGATGGGAACAGATTAATGTAAGATACACTCGTAGTAGTAGTAGTAGTATTCATACGCTAAACCCTCGCCTTCGGCGTTATGCAGGTAAACTAACTATAGTTATCTCTGTACTGTATGTATCTAGTTATAGGACTATTACTTAACACGAACTTAGCCTCAAGGCCTGTGGTGGCCCTTTTGCCTTGGTGTTATGCTATGCGGCCCCTCTAGACCGCGGCTTCACAATTCCCTTTAAAGAAACAAAGAGAAACAGAACAAAACCAAACCAAAACACAAAAGAAGGAAAAATAGGAAAGCCTCAGAGGCATTTCCAGCAACCTTTTTGGCCCCATTCCTAGGGAGTAATTCGTAATTGCTATTGAAATAAGACACATTATAGTGACTGGTTTAGCTGTAGGTCACTCAAGACCTAGTGTAGATGTCGCGATAGACCCAGACAGCGGAGGTCTAGTCATCTCCCACTAACGATTATAGTGATAATCATTGAGTTGATCTTAGCGAGATAAGGCAACCAGGTAAGCCTTAGTTATTCTTCATTGTCGCTGGTACGGTTGGGTGGAGGCAAAAGCGCATCCGTTAAATTCAAGCCTGTGGACTATCGGCAACAGGGTAAGCCACAGAACAGATCTATTCGCCGTATAGGCAAAAGACCAGCAGACTTCTTCAGTTCACCAATTGTAGCGAGGCAAGATGGGAACACAGCATCTTGGCTATTCATCTTTGTTTGTTGTTGGCTGCTTGTCAGGACTTTCACGAACGCGTCGGGTTCGCGTTCAGCCATCTCAGACCACCACTTGGTTTCCTCAAGCGGCACCACCATGAATTGCTTGAGTACTGTACTCGTCCCCAGCACCACAAAGAGGTGTTTGCCCATCGCTGGGGCTGTACATACATAGTAATAGTCTGCTCCCCCAGTCTTAACTTCTCCCACTCACTCAGCTAAAATCATTTTCCTGCGCAATCCGATTTCCGTACCTATTCATGTTCCATCTTTAAATGCCAGTTGCTACACCTTCGTTTGTTTCCACGACACCGGAGTTAAGATCGTATTTTGAAAATGAGAATTATCTCACAAAGGGGAAGTCGAAACCTAACAGTCGCTCACAGACTTTGATCTACCATAAATGGTGGATTAAAGTGACATTCAATGGCGCAGTTTTCCATGTGAGTAATTCCCAAGTCAAAACGCGAACGACGCGAAGAATACCAAGGTTTTACCAGATGAAAGATTTTAAATCACTCCCTCTACTCGATGATACCGTGACAGAATGAATTTTGGAAGAATCTCCGGAGTTAGTGGGCCTTATCAAGGCGAAGAGTGAACCAACGAATGCAACAACAGGTTTATAATAATCGCCAGCAAGATGCGATACACGATTCAGGAAGACCCACCAATGGTCATGTATGCATTATGCCTCGACTTTCATTCCTTCCGGGCAGTCCACTCGGAACTGATGTGTACGATGTAGAGATTACTGATGGAGTGTTCAAAGTTTCCCTTGACAGCGAAAAGATTCCATACATACTAAAGGTCATTAATCGACCTCGTTATCAACCTCAGGACATGGACTTCATACGAAAGGAGCTGGAAAATTTCGAACCTTTCAGGGTATTCCCAGCATTGTACAGTACAAGCCTGCAATCGATGGCTAATAATAGGAAACGCCGAGTGAGGTTGTATTTAGCGGACAGCACACTTCACTTATGACCATGGGGGGTCTCTTTTATTATCAACTTTATCCGGGACCAGTATACTTAAACCCGCGTTAATAATGCCCGCATCAAACTCACAATGTCTAAACCTCTGCGGCTTCGATGCCAGCAAGAAAGTCGCACTATCTTCTCTTCCTGCCGAGATTCTCCTCATGTTCATCAGGCTGCTATCCCCACGGGATATTCGCAGCCTATCATTGTGCAGTAAGAGGTGGCGGATTTTCACTCTACCAAGTGTATATTGCCATATTACGCTGTACTTCTCGAGTAAAAGTCTGAACAATTTTCAGTCACTAATAGCTTCGTCGCACGGGCAACACATTCGGCATATCACCTACGTCGCCCCCTTCCTCACCAAGCCAAAAACTAGCGTGAACTCAATTTTTCCGCATCCACGTGAGTGGAATTTCAACTTGTAGATAGTTGCCCGCTAATATTTCTAGGGACGTTATGGTCCCAATGCCCAAGTTATCTTCACCTCACAGAGCAGCACCAAGCCCAACTGTCTGCTGGTATTGAGGTTGCTTTACAAAAGGCGGCTCTGTCATTCCCCAGCATAGACTCATTTTCAATGAGGCTGGAGCTATTGTATATCCCGTTTTGCCGTCGGTTTGACACTGATATCTTGTTTTCAGAATCCATCGCGCAGCATCTACGGTCGGTCCTGCCTATGCTGAGTAGTCGCAATCCCCCATTTGGAGAACTTGATTTGGACGTATTCCTCTCCGATAATACCAAGATTGACTCAGTCGATCCTTATGACACAATATTTCAAGGATTGGAAAATATTTTCAACCAAACTAAAACACTTCGACTGCGGGGCCAAAGTCGATTTTGGGAACCCATACTGGATCGTGTCAGCTTGCGGTCGGTGACTTTGCTTGAATTGAATGATTGCACATTTACCTTTCGAGCACTGATAGACTTCCTAAACCGTATCAAGCAGCGGCCGATGACAGTCAAGCTAGACGCAGTTCATGTTCTTTCAATTGTAAACCTGGGCAGTGAGAAGATATTGGGTTCACCATCTGAGGTTCACAGAAAATTGCATCTAGATCTTCAACAAGTACTAATGTCGAAAAATCAGAAAGAAGAGTACGTCTCACTCTAACTAGCATACGCACTAAGTTACAGGTGATACAGATATCTTTGTTGTCCCCCCAGGTCCCAGGCCGTGTCCAATATTGTCCGACGTATTCTTGTGTAAGACAGGGCATCGAAATGATATGTTTTTACGCACATGTACCGTATGTATAGACTGATTCCGGCTCTCTGCATGAAGAGTTCATATTTTCCCCGTGTGTGAATAGTCAAAAATAGGCCCATTGATCTTGAGAATTATGTGGTCCTTACTCTCTTGGGTGTAGCATCACACGCAGTACAATGTCGTGTGACAGAATCACAGAATATATAGAGAGTTGCCGTGGGGGGGATTCTGAAAACAATGCATTCTTATATGTTGTAACCAGATGAAGATTGCACTATTGTTATTCTGATCTGAAAATTTCATAGTCTGTACACAAGTTAATCATGTTGGCTTCGAGTCATTCTGATCCTATACGGAATTTATTCTGTGCACGTGTTAGCTCAGGATCTGAATTATACCAGTAGACCATAAAGGCCGCTATGTATGTCTGATCCCCATGGGGTCAGACGGTCCTGAGCGACTTATATAGTAGCACACTGCAACGTTAGGCCGCACCCACACGCACCTAACAGTACGATACTCTACGGTGGTTGGTTGGTTTGTTGTTTCATTTACCCTGATCTTCGAAATTAAATAATATGCAGGCTTCCACAGCAAAAACTATCCATTTATTACGGGCGAACTTCATGCCTCGCCTAGGGTCCTGTGGTGGCCATTGTTTTTGATTGTGGTGTTGCGGTCTCCTTCGGTCCAGGGTTTTTACTTTAATTTACCTCCAGAAATTAGCAAAGAGTGGCCGATAACGCCCTCGAATTCTTGCTGTGAGTCCATGCGGATAAACAAGTGACGGCTAGCTTCACATTTAATATCTGGCAAAATCCCCATAAACACTGGTAGTGCCGAGAGTAGAGATTTGATAGCGTGATTCTTGCTGCGGGGGTTAGTGGATGCTGTGGTGTAATCAGGAATTGATTAGGATTATTGCCTCAAACGGAGAGGGTTTGCTATGAAAATGACTGTTTGTCTATAATGAGAGTGCGTGGTGCAATAGGAGGGTCACAGCGTGCTGCACAGCCGGTGTTTTGGTACGGGTGGTGAGGATGATTTTGATCCTAGTCACAGCTGAGTTCGGGGAGGAGTCTTTACAGTAGAACCGTGGTGTACGATGATTTGGTTGGGAGGCAGTCACGTTTGATGTCTCGGGGGGGGGTTGTCCGGGTTAAGGGCCTTCCCTGGTCTCAGTGCTCCAGAAAGTGTCTTCGAGAAATTAAGCGTCTCGAAGCATGTCCTCCCATAGACAGTCCCCTTTGTGGTACTCAAGAAGTTCTTGGGCGGAGAAAGACTCCACTGGTCAAGCTTAGACACCTCAACTCTGCTGGCAAAACAGTGTATATTGTCATAATCTTCATTAGCTGGGTCGTGGTAGAATCCACACTTTCTCAGTTGCTGCAGTAATTTAGAACGTATCGGAAACGAAGCCAGGTATCAAGCACCCACCATTCAGTGATATGCGCCGCGTCACGCAGCCAGATTAGGACATCCTCCCCATAGTCCTTCTCAGGTGCTATGGTCAGTTTATCCAAGCCTAAGAGCTGTTACGCCGCCATCATGGGAAGGGACAAACCACTACTAGAAGGTGCCGAGTAAATTCCGTGCTTATGTTAATCATTTAATACACAAACATGGATCACACACTGGTCTCTCGACAACAAGCATTGTTTTATTCGAGCTGATCGTAGCGGTTGGTCACGGATGGCATTTAGACGGAATTCCAGGTGGTGAGGCCAGTGGTGTCGTTGGTGTCGTACACATGGCTCAGAGCTTTGGAGAAATGTGGCAAGCGGGGCTGACAAATCAGGTTTTCATGCTCGCAGTTGAAATCTACCATAAGGGGACACGCCGCACAAGGTGCCGACTATGCTTTTCCACGAGTAAGAGTACCGGTGGACAATTGCTTCCTTCGCTGTGATCCCGTCATATGACTTCTGCGATTTGCTACCAGTAGAACTCTCGAATCCAAAGAATGAGCCAGTTAAAATCTCCGCAGTACGAGTCAAGTTCGCTGTCTGTTCCTCGACGCTGTCAGTGATCTGTTGGATATAGTGTAACGCGGCACTGGATAACGGAGTCCTTCTGCAGCGAGAACACGTTTGTCTGTGTTCTCTCGAGTTTCATCAGAACAACATGCTTGATATTGACGCTACAACTTGCTATAATCTGGCGAGTCGAGTCAAGAAGGGACATTCTGAAGGTTGGATATATGTAATATGTCTATGTTCGGTCGAAACTAGAAAATCGCAGGAGGAGGAAGTGCGGGACAAAGCGCTGGAGTATTCTATCTGACTATTTCTCAGTAGCAGCATGTACTGTAGCATCGGGGCTCTGGTAGAACAGTAGACTCCCTATCCTCGCTTGTATTTTCTGAGTATTTTCTGAGTAGTATTCAAAGCCTATTCGCTCGTACGGCAGGGGCTTCCACGGTATTTTATAGTATACGTAGAGAATAGAGCCGCATTATTGCTACTCTATATGTGCATCTGTTTATAGTAAACTATTATTTGGCCGATGCCTGGTGTTCTGTTCTGCGGAAATGGTGGCGCGCGACTTCGAAATCTCTCACATACCTCTGCAAATTCCAGCACTTAAGATGCTACTATCTACACAACATCTTTTAATCTACCCACTTTACCTTACCCTACTCCTCCCAGCATAAAATATTATTAAACACTTTTCCAATATTTCCCCGTAGTTCTTGTTGCAGCCCACTAGCCGCGGGCAATCAATCAGTACTGTAGATCACTACCTTCCCCCAATTTCAACATACCCCGACCGTGTCAAAAGTGAAGCTTTTGAACCACATACAATTTGAATTATACAGAGATCTTTTCAGACACTGAAACTGAGGTCCTAAAAAAGTTATGCACGAATTTTAATCACTCCGAAAGCGATGTGGTGACCGGATCTGCCTTCCTCGGCGATTTACCGTGGCACAAGCCTCTCCAGCACCTGAAGTTGCTGGAACAACAATATTTTCCTAATTCTTTGCTTCTGGGGTTGCTGGAGGATTCTTCTTGCATTTTTTGGACTGTCTGAAGTTATTTTGGAGCTATATATTGGCCTCTTTGGCCAACCGATCCTCTTTCTTCAGGCGTGTCTTTTCCTCAGTTGCTTGGGCACATATCTCTTGACTAGATGCTCTGACTCTCTTCCTTTCTTCAATTAATTGTAGCTTCTCTTCCTTTCTTTTAAAGCCTTTGAAAGCTGTGTCTACTTCTCTTTTTTCTGAATGAAGATCCCGAGCTTGCTGGATTTTATTAGGAGAATAGAATACTGCATTGCCATCTTCAGGAGACCGTAATTCAAACCGTAAAGGCTTTGCACGTTGGCGTTTCTTTTAATCATTCTGGAGAGCCTTCTGCAGGCCCCTATTCTGCAGCTTAAGCAGGATATCCTCTGTGGAAAGATAATGCATCATTCGGCTCAACATTTAATGTTTTGTTCCCGGAAGTCTGCAAAAAGTTCTCTAAGAAGCTGTTCAATATTTCTCCAATCCTCTGCCTGTATAATAGGTCGAGAGAAACTGCTAGAGTAAGGTCTTTCGTCCTCTATCTTGCTAAATCATGCCAATACAACTTCAGGATTAGAAGGCCATAAACCAACAGTTCTCCACACGCTTTCAATATTTCTTGCAGATAAGGTCTTAGTCCAGCTTGTCCAGCATAGCCTAAAAAAATCCCGTTTGGTAACACAGCTTAGGCCTTGGGATTCATGAAAAAAATGCTTCCAGTTGACCTAAATAGGCTGCTGAAAGGGTCCAAAGTCACTAACATCAAGCGGCTGCAAGGAGTGCGTAGAATGAGGTGGGCAGGTACCCACAAAAGTTTTATTAGCTTTACAGTAACTTAAAAGCTTCATGGTAACGTGGGATCCGCAGCCATCAAGAATTAAAACCCTCCAACACCTTCTAGCTTTGGCCTTTGTTCCCCGGTCAAATATCTGCTGAAGCCATGCAAATCCTCGCTCATGGTTGGTCCAGTCAGAAAGTAAAGATGCAAAGAATCATTGCTGGATTGTAGCATCAAAATCTTAAATCCAGGAGTCTTGTAGTTTACCAGATACCTTTGATATATCAAACCAGGAGAAACTAAGGTCTGGTCTGCACAAATACATGCAAGTGTAGTAATCCGCTGATTACTGTCCTGTAGGCATTGTTTGAGACCTCCTTGCTCATATAATTGCCTAGAAAAGATTCTCTTACCCTTAGGAAGCAACCCAGTAAGAACTCCCTTCTCATCCATATTATATATATCCTCGTGCAGTCGTGCTGTATATTGGTTCCATGATTTTTCGGCCCAGATACTTAAAGTATAAGCATATTTAAATTTAGAATTAGCCCTCTTGTGTGCAGAATCAATACCAGTTGTATAGCAAGATATAAGGTCCTTTTTATGCCTTTCTAACGAGCGGCCAGGCCAGTTCTTTCTTGGCTTCGTTCCAGCAATTTCCTTTGCAAAATTCTGTAGCATCTCATGCGTATAAATAAAGGTCTCGCTCCTATTGCTTATCTGTAAAGACACAAACTTTGTGGCCTGCTGGTTGTTGAGGAATCACTGGTCTTCATATTGCTCCTCCCTCGACTGCTGAACTCCGCGGTGAGTCGGTGACACCTTGATAGCGTTGATCAATCAACACCTAACCGTTTTGCAATTTAAGTATAGTTAATCCGTTCTCCTGGTCCCAACTAATTGACTGCAGCTAACGTAGCTTCCATTAAAGCCATATTAAATAAGATATGGTGAATTAAACATCTGCGTTTGTAAAGTCGGTGAGTAAAGATTTTAGGCGGCAGGCGGTTCCGGGCGGCAGTTGGTGATCCACAGTAAGTCAACCACAACCACAATGACGTCAGCCTAAGGTACTGTCAAGGTATCAATCCTCAAAATGCCATGACACCTAGAGTCCTGGGAGTGCCGTGCGTAGTAGAAAGTTTACCACATCGCAAATTGCGAGGTGCGTAGATGATGCTCTGTGTTGTGAATCTACAGTAGGTCAGAGGAATTGGCATTGAATAGAGTGAACTAAGCCATTGAATTGGATGAGCGAACTTAGTATACAGGAATTTCGTCTGTGGGAAGACATACTATATAAGCGAGTACTTCGCCGATCGTGCGGGTAATCCGATCCCATATTCATAACACTCTGTGACAACTATCTGCAAGAAACCTCAGTTCCCGGATCCCCTCCAAGCCTTGTCTACATTGTCTAGTAGCATATAGAGAGATAAACTAGTGAAACAACATCGAGAGCATTCCAACATAATATTGTCAATCAGATCTATACTACACTTCTTCAGCTGAAGCAAACAACAAAGACATGGGCAGCCATATGACGAAGACTAAGTCCAAGAGCGTGATATGCCGGCTCCATTCGTTTCTCCAATTCCAGCAGGTCTCCATATCGGCTTGGTTTCTCTTCGCACCATGGGTGGTTGGTCCCATGCCGTTACAGGCGTCCGGATATTGTCATCTTTATTATGCATCACTGTAGTGGATGGCAGCTCGACGATATCAATCGAAGACGGTGGGTATCCCGCGTCTTTCAGTTGACGCATTAGGGAACGTAAACTCTCCGGGCTGTCCGGATGGATATGGATGTGGTAGTTATAATTGCAGATTTTAGTTGATTGCCTCTTTCGGTGTCGTCTGCAGGTGCCGTCCGGACCTAGATGCCGACTCCTGTGGCCGCATCGGCTGCAATTTGGGATCAGGTCCGATGGCAATGGCTTGTGAGACTTGAAAAGCATTATCTAAAACAGATTGGAAAGCCGCGGGTTTCTAGAGTCATACCCGGACACCGGTGTGTGGTATGGTACGGACAATTATATCTTCGCAGACTGCCTACGTGTGTATAAGATCGGCAGACTCTTACTTTAACAGCCGGCTTTTGGCTGCAGCTTATCACATCATAGATGAATTAAGCCATGCCATAAGCCTTGAAAACGTGTACAATAAAGTGTATTACATACATACAGTACACAGAGGGAGGGCGAGGATGCCTGCAGCAGCACTGAGTTACTCAGGACTCTATCCTTGAAACACTTTCCCGTACATAGCAATGATTTCCCCTAAGGTATGGAATATGCGTGAGCGAGCAAGCGGTGAGAGACAGAAAAAAGGAGAACCTATTGACTACAATTTCTTTCTTGGCTGTGAGGCGATATTCTTCGGCGATTCATTCGATGACCAATGTATCCGCGACCACTTCATGCGCACGCTGGAAGTCTAAAACAAGACAGTTTAACGCCCTTCGCCGTCGAAGAGCCTACAACGAAGGGCCTCCAGTTAGTAACCGAGCCCTTTACTGTGCCCTTGAACAGCGCTGCATTTCGGTTATTCTAGTGCATATTGATCAATTTTCTCACCCTAGCCCCGAGGAGTGGGAAGCTTTCATATCCAAGAACATGTGAATATCCTCCGAAGAATCGGGGTCATCATACTGTATCGTCTGGTTATATAAACAGAAAAGAGATTTACGCCCCACGAATCCGATCAGCCGCTACCAGGGTCGGCTGGCTACTCTGTGAGGCGGCTTGTACTGTCGGTAGGATCCGGTCAGATACCCAACATTGTTACAGATTCTGCGGTCCGGAGGGTAAGTCACGAGGAATTTTCAATAGATCTGGGACCTTATCATGAACACCTCATAGTAATGATGCTGATTTCTTCATTCACCTTGCCCAAAGTGCCTCCGGCTCTTTCTTTCCAACGCCACGCTTTCTCTCATGATTCATTGATACCTGATGAAGTAGTACAAGAAACGACGAATTGTTTCCCTCTAATTGTGTGAAAGCAACAAAATCATTGGAACAATATGGTGCTCAGCAAAGACAAAGGCTAGTTACTTGCATTAATTTTTGAGAACACACTGACCCTCGGAAAAACATGTGGATATGTATATTTCTCTTTCTGTATATATCCGCCATAAATTAAGCTAGAATATGGGCTGTTGAGAGCGTTCCAACACTAGACATCAATAAAATTGCCGAACGAAAATACACTAGGGACCCTTGTGGGGGAAATTTCCGTCTTCAGGATAATTTTCACCTACTGTACAAACCCTCCCGGAAGAACCTTCTTTCAGGTCTGTAATGTATCGCCTGTCGTACCCAAATATGCTACACAACCCATGGCTTTCCAGCACGCCAGCTCCGGCCCCGCAAGTGGATTGATAAGCTGACTAGCCAGTAATTATAATGGTTCGCCTTATAATCTAGGAGAATAAAGGTACGGCATACATGCAGTACCCCAGCGGACCCTTTACATAACGGTGCTGCGCCTGATGCCTCCACCCCGACAAAGCAGACTCCCGTGTGTTTGATGAACGGGTAGAACGCGCTCACCCCTCCGCCTCCCGTTCCAACCGTCGCCACGACTGCATTTTGTAGGATACTCCGGTTGATTCGGCAAATTAGGTCATCGTCTCCCTCCCTAGAATAGACTGAAACGTGCAGGTAATCATCAATACGGGGTGTGGACAGATCAGCCAGCACATAACGTGGTAAACTGACTCGACCCGGGAGATGGCGTATCTCGTGTCTTCACTAATAACATCCCTCAAAGTGCCACGGCCAGCACCAGTTTCGGCGAGAATTACGGATGTTCCTAGTAATTGTATCTTTCGGATGCCCGCGGGTTAGCAAGATGCGTCTCTAGCTCCCATGAAGACCATTTTCAGCAATTAGCACAGCTCCGCGCATACCACCCCATGACTCGCAGATCAACACTCTACCTATTGCAGATTCGGACTTTCCTGCTTGTTGGGCGAAGAAAATTTGACCAACGATGCACCATGCATTAATGCTGCCATAAGTCTCCATCTCTTCCCGCTTTAGCCAGATTTTAATTAGCGCCTCCAGCAATGCGAGCCGGGCCCCAAGCTAGCTGGAGTGGGCTCGCTCGTAGCTTAACGTAGATTACTAGCTGCCGCCGGACCCCAAACGATAAAATTGAAAATGAAGCTTTTCGACCACACACAATTCGAATTAGATAAATTATTTTTGGCGGAATAATATGAAGCTGCTAAACATGCTATATACAAATTTTAAGCATCCCGGAAGCGTTGTGGGAGGCGGATTTGCCTGCCTCGACGACTTGTGGTGGGAGGGACCTCATCAACTACATTAAGAGGTCTGTACAACCGCAACCTTATTATTTTGAGCTGTACAAGGCGTAGACGTCTTCTTGCCTTTCTTGCCCGATTTGAAGTCATTTTGAAGCTGCAGAGAGGCGGCCTTTGCTAGCTGCTCTTCCTCCTTTTGGCGGTTCTTTGCCGCTGCTTCCTGACGGCATATTTCTTTATTATATTCTTTTATTTTTCGTCTCTTTTCAAGCTTCCGTTGCTTTTCCTCCATCTATTGCTGCTGAAGAAGCTTTTCCTCTAGCTTTAAGGTCTTAGCAAGCTGTAGTTCTTCATCCTTTTGTGCTGAATATCCCGCGCTTGCTGTACACGCGCAGGAGAAAAGAATATTGCATCACCATGTTCTAGCTCGCGGAAATCAACTACAAGAGCCTTCCCACGTTGTCGCCTTCTCTTCTCATTCTGGAGGGCGAAGTCTAGATCTTCGCACTTGATTTTTGGCAAGATATTCTCTATAGAGAGTGCATACATCGTTTCATTCAACTTTCTGACCTTTTAATCAAGAATGTCATCAACAACATAGTTTACAAGCGCTCTAACCCTTTACCATTGTTCTACGCGTAGAACAGAGTGAGCTGAACCGCCTGAGGTAGGTCTTTTCTCCTCTTTCTTTATAAAACGCGCCAGAAAAATGTCAGGATTAAAAGGATATAAACCAACTGCTTTCCAAGCGCCTGTAATGAAGGACTAAAAGCCTGTACATATCCCCGCCCCGCTTTAGCCTTCGTCCTTTTATCAAAAATATCCCGAAGCCATGCAAATCCTAGCTCATCGTTGGTCCAGCCAGAAGAGGAGGTAATATAAGCGTCATGCATTGCTAGATTAAAGTGTTGCAGCCAGGTATCTTGTACTTTGCCAGATACTGCTTAATATATTAAACCTGGTGGTAGAGCAGTTCCGTCGGCGCAGACACAGGCAATTGTAGTTATCCACTCTTTATTACCATCTTGCAGGCGGTGCCTGAAGCCTTCTTTCTCATATACTTGCTTTGAAAAGATTCTTTTGCCTTTAGAGAGTATTCCAATAAGAAATCCCTTCTCATCCATATTGTATATATTCTCCGGCTGTACATCCCATTTCTCCAGCTTAAGACGTAGATAGTCAAAGTATAAGGCATACTTTGATAAGGAATCAGCTCGTTTGAGTGCAGCATCAATGGCAGTTGTATAGCGAGAAAGAAGGCTATCAGGATGACTCTGTATAAAGCGGCCAGGCCACTGAATTCCTGGCTTTTTCCCAGTAATCTCTTTGGCAAAATTCCGAAGCATTTCATGTGTAGGATACAGGCCTCTCTCTGTTAACTTATTTATGTACTTTATAAGCTCTGTAGCCTAGGCGGTTGTTAAGTACTCGCTGGTTCTCATATTGCTGTGTCCTGGAGCCTTGAATGCCACGGTGATGCCGTGATAATGTCCTGGGTCAACACCAAACTCTTTCGCAGTTTTGCATAGCTAGATGATGCATCTGGGACCGCTGATTCGATTGCTACTAACGCTGGTTCAAGAGGATTCATATTGAATGAGATATGAAGTCGTGGCTTGGTGGATGCAAATTGCGGTGAGGGCCCAAATCCGGCGGCAGCTGGTAATCTACGTTATGGCAGTGTGCACAGGGCTCCAAGAATATCTCACTCCGGATAACGCTTCTGAATGCGACTGCGAGATCTTGAATAACATCCATGTAGGGCTGGACACGAACAGAGATTTTGTTTATACGTACTCACGTCCAGCCCTACATAGTCACCAAAGTGCAGGCAAGGATTGGACGAGAAACAAGCTTTCCGCGTACAAATCTTGGAATATTTCGGGAGGTGTCTCTAGTGTTGGTAGCCTAATAGGCTCCCTGACAATATGTCTTATATAATTGACGACTGCAGGTCCAGAAGGTGCTGACGGTACTGATGCGAGGCTTGTTCAGATCTAGATCTCCTTGCGCACTATATTTTGTCAGCACTGGCATTGGGAGCACGCTATCCGATTGTGTCTGCCTCACGTTAGTAAGAAAGTGGGTGGTTTCCTAAAGCTATACAGTTCGCTCTACCTCCCTTCCCTATTTCTCTTTCAGGTGTTTTTTTCTTTTTCTCCCTTTTTTTCGTCCTTTACAGGGAATTCTCAATAGCAGGTGTTACGGAAACACTATAATCCGCCCGACTTGGCGGTGCGGAGTATTTGACGACCGATTCTGTTGTGGAACTCAGGGGAAATGGGCGTAGGGAGCTATTCCATCAGCTACAGGCCAACTAGCCACATTAGGAAGTAGATGTCATTCAGTGGAAACACCGGGAATCACAGTATCTCAACCAACTGAGTCTCTTGCATTCCTATCTAGGTGCTCAACTATCTAAAGGATTCAGGGGTTGAATCGATCGCCAGATACTCCGCACCGCCAAGTCGGGCGGATTATAGTGTTTCCGTAACAGATTCAACCTGAATCCTTTAGATAGTTGAGCACCTAGATAGGAATGCAAGAGACTCAGTTGGTTGAGATACTGTGATTCCCGGTGTTTCCACTGAATGACATCTACTTCCTAGTTAGGCTAGTTGACCTGTAGCTGATAGAATAGCTCCCTGCGCATCACTTCTCCTGAATTCCACAAAAGTAGAAACCAGTTAATGTAATGCACCGAAACGAAACAAGTGGACTCGAAAGTCGGCTGTAGTTTGATGGGTGAAGTTAGCGAGTTACATGCCCTGACCAGTTGCACAAAACATAATCAACTACCAAAATGGACCTCTGTAAATAATGATTCCCAATGTTTCTGCACCCCCTCACATATTCCCGACTTGCCTTTCCATGTCTCAAACGCATGCTCCAGAGTGCACGCCACTGTCTTTGCTTCCTCCCATACCACCTTCTCTGCATCATATCCTATTCTTTGCAATGCGTTAATACTAGCTGTCCAGAGCCGACTTGGCTGTCCTTTCGCATCTTGCGCCTTCTCTCCCAGGAGATCTCCTCCCGGATTAAACTTTGGATTATATGAGTGGATAAAGAATCCCCGGGCCGCCTCCGCCACCGATGGATCCTTTACACGCCATTTCCCCCGGCTGGTAAGCGCATAGTCTTCCATGGGATCTGCCTGCAACATTGCGGCACCGAGGACCCCTTTGCCGGAACTATCTGGGTGGCCCAGATCGGCTACAGCCTCACTGACAGCGTAGTATTCTTCACCGACGGCTGTCGCCGCCTGGAGGAAGGTGTCCTTGTCACCTTCGCCGGGGGCGCCTTGTCCCAGAAGCCGGTAATAGAACGAGGGCCCGTAGTAGTTGTAGTAGGCGGCCAGGAGCAAAGTCATCCAATGGCTTTTCTTAGAGATCAGCAACATACCAGCCTCGGTTGCTTGGCGTGCAGTGGTGGGCGGCTCAGGTTGACGAGATATCTGGAAGTACAGCGGCGAGGCCGTATTAGTCCAGAAATCCGGCCAGGTAACCAGACCAGTTGAGATAAAAGGCTCCGAAGATAGCAACGGAGAGGGGTTGTACAGTGGAATGCAGTCCGCATCCATCCACAGAACACTTTCAAACGATGAAAAGAGTATTGCAAATGATTTAATCTGATAATGCTCGATGGTGTAACGGGGATCGCCGAACCCGCCCAGCACAATCTCCGAGAGAATAATGCATTGGGCCTGGAGAGGCGGGAGAACTACCTCGCAAATATATGGCTCATACTCAAGATAATCCCGCATAAAGAGTTCCACGGGTAAAGTGGATCCAGTTCGTCGCAGCATCCGTAGGGTAACCACAAAGGCAGGCAGGTAGGGTCCTCCAGCTGCGGATACAATCCCCTTAGATCCAGCGTAATAAGCTCGTTCGCTGTCAAGTGTACGCATGTCCTGAGTAAAGCCGTCATGTGCAACCCGTAGGGGCTCTCGGATCTCGTCGGCATTGTTAATATAGTTTAGCCGATGAGACTTCTTAATAGCATTAAATCGCGGCAGTCCCACAGAGTCCCGCAGGGTTGGCGAAGGGCAGTGTGGTTCATGTTCCGTAAAAAGTGCATGTAGCTGATGCCAGAGCCGAACCTGGCAATTAGGCAGGGGATCTGGAGACGTCCTCAAGACCCCAATTAGGCAGACACAAAGAATGTACGAGCTGACAAGAAACACAGTAGCCACCAGGGTCACAGGAATTTTCCGGCGTGAGCGATATTGTATTTTTGACATGGTGAGGTATTAGAAAGTGGTATCGATATGCTTGTGGTTTTCTGTAAATAAGATATCTTTGCATGATAGCTCTGGAATATCAGGATCTATAAGGTCAAGAGGATGCTCTAATCTTAAGTATCTATTAGAGTAACCCGGTCTATGGCTGAGAGGTAAAATTTTGGGGGGATAATGGAAAGGCTCTTGGTCCAATTGGAGGGGCTCTTGGGAGTCCATGTAGCCGTCAAACTCATGTCAGAGTGCTGAAGAGTCAGCCCTCTATTTCCCCACCGCTCCTGGAAACAAAGGTAGGGCCAAGGAGGGGGCACTTGTAAATGAAGATGATAGTATAATCATATAGGAAATATTTGACATATTAATATTTTTTTTTCTTGTGGAATTAAAACACAGTCATTTCTCTTCACTCCTATATATTTTGACATTTTTTAAATGGAGAGTATCTAGATTGAAGTAGGAATGAAAATTTCAACAATTATTGACATACTCTGGAGCAGTACGTGCTTACCCTGTCTAGAAAAATTTCCGTGTCTATTCCTCCAACCTTCGGTTTTTCCCCCATGGCGGGCTGGTCTTTCAAAGAAATTGATTGTGTTGATACCCACATCTATAGGATCTTGTCAAAATAAATATTCGACGCTTTACTATTTACTATACACAGTAATGTATAGGTACGTATACTGTAGCCACGCTTCCCCTATTCTTTTTTTTTTTTATTTTTTGAGGTCGCAGGTCGGATAAGCATTCGGGCAACCCAAACATGGAGAACGAAAATGACTGTATCGTTCTATCATACCATGCTAATAGAGTACACCGATCTAGTGCTCTTGAAATCCTGAAAAACATTTAACACTAAATATTATGTATACATAGTATGACTGAGAGAAATACTGAGGCCTTTGGCCTGTACCCTTATTTTCTTGCAGACTATGTCAATTCCATCGAAAGCTATTTCGAAGGGAACAATCACACACCTTCAATAGTGCAAATCCATCTAAATACTAGTCCGCGAACTAATTTCAAGACTACAGGTATGGTACAGTACATATTAATCTAGGAGATTGCCGATTTTGTATGCATATGGTTTTACCCTGGTATCTAGATTAGGTAGTTAATCCGTAGAATCTAGTTATTACTAGTTGGATATGTTCGAAGCTTAATATTCTTGGAAACCCTATCATTGTTGCACGTCACCAATGGTGATACATTATCGTATGATGGCATGCCGTGTCTGGGAGACGTCTGGATTCCAGAACCTGTTTTTAGGGACCGTGATCTGACGTTAGCTCTAGCAGTAGCATAACATCTCCAGTTAGTTATGTAAAATCTAACCTTGCCCAGGTCCAAGTCACTCTCTGAGTATGGTTGGATTGGACAATTATATTAACATCCATCTTATAAATGCAACCATCATGTTTGTGTTGCTTCATCTCATGTAATGTTAGTTACGAATGCTAAAATTAGCTACATGACTGCTTCCCCCATCCCCGTCAACCTTATCTACCTTCCTCGCCTTCCTCGCCTTCCACAGCTTTGCTCCCCAGTCTCGTTATGACACAATCCAAACCTAGAACGTGGTCCCAAATCTACAGACTGAGGGAGGAAATAACTGTCAGTCAGAGAATCGTTGCAGATGGTGAAGATTTGGACATCATTGGACAGCGCTTGTCTGTCACATGCGTACCGTTACCCGAACGCGTCACTCACGATCCGACAAACATTAAAAAAAGGACAAAACAAAGAAAAGCTCACATGACCTATCAAAGAGTGCTATATTCAGATCCTTATATATTTATTCCGTTTATTCGTGCCATCTCAGAAAATGCCTGCCAGAGGTTCAAAGTAGGTGAATTTCTCGAAAAGCATACCGAAAATAGGCGCGGATTTAGGCTTTCAGACAAAGCCCAAGTAGATCTCGAGAATTTAGCCAACAGACATAACATCCTTCAGACTGTAAATTATCAATTCCTGAAGGGTGAAATATTCTCACCCCAACTGTCAGACGAACCCCAACTGCCAGACGAACCCCAACTGCTAGACGAACCCCTACTGCCAGACGAACCCCTACTGCCAGACGAACCCCAACTGCCAGACGAAAGGGTCGGTTACTTCACATACAATGCAGCTCACTTAGATGCTGTGCATGAGTTATTTAGCGACACCATTGTTAAAGCCATTGAAAATGCCCCCAACTACAGTCACCATCCAATAACAGAATGCGTCAAAATGGAAGTTCCGAAAGAAAGTTTTGAGGACGTTAATATTATACTGCAGGTTGGCCTGGATCATAAACTAATAAAAGAATTGTTCCCACGAGCCAGTGAGAGACTAAAATCACTCCTTCAAGAGCAGTATTCAGATGGTTCAAAGCGGTCGCACGCAGATACAATTTCAGAGTCTCTAGGTGAGTAGGGGCCTATTCCCAGAGCCCGAAATAAAAGCTCATATATGCTAAAGACAATGCGGTCTTTACCCTTCGAGGGGCATGTAATTCGGTTGTATCCTCATTATTTGGTCACAGAATTAGTGGCGCTATAGATAGGAGTGAATTAAGAGTATTGGAGAAGGGCTATTTCCTTTTAGAGACAACGGATTGTGTTACTATGAGGATTTCTCGCAGTCGTCCTCATGAATGCACTATCTGCCTGACAATAGGATTTTTCCAATGCTTCGACATTCTCAACGAGCTGTTTGCCAAGGCTGAAATTGTGGCTCATGGCGACAGAAGTACTCTGCAGCTTCACTCTCCTCCCTTCCTCCCTCCACCTTCGGGGATAATTTATCAGTTAAATCCTGCCAGTGCCAGTAGCCAATGTATGCATGTCTTGTGGTAGCTGAAATTAGCTGCAGGCACGCTGCAGCTGCATCTTCTTCACTTTCTTCCCCCAGTGTAGTCTCGGATCGCATGATTTAACATGAAACGTCGATATTACAGTCTGGATTGCAAAAATGATAAGTTCAGTAGGTATTCTTTAATATTGTGGGTCCGCTAGTACAAGAATGGTTAAATACAATTCGCGAATAAGGTGTTGTCAGATATACGGCTAATCCCGAAGAGGAAATAGAGTACGATTGGTGAAAAGGTCTTATTTGAATGAATTGAGCTGGTTGGGCTCTTCTTGATTATTCTTCTTGGTTATTCTTGATTGATTATTTTGTTGTGTGCTCCGCGGGGGTTTTACCCCGATTCAGTCACATGATTCTGGTCCACCAACGGCCATATTATTTGACAGGTGTTAATTTACTATAGCCAATCCTAACTACTTGTGACCCGCAAAAATAAAAGATAGGAGTACAGAACCCAGCCACCGTTTTTGCAATCCATGTATGTATCCTGGTTCTATCCCCCAGAAAGCTGATAAATGACTACAGTACATATTGTTGTGAATCAAGGCTCGACTGACTCATGCCGTACAATACGATAATGGATAGTTTCTAGCGAGAGCCTCTGGGATTGTACGCAGACAGTCCCAGAGTTTTTGTTTAGAGACAGTTGAGAGGGGCAGTGTCAGGGCCTAGGTCTAACGCTGCCTGAGGCACCAAGTCTGCTTATTCACTGTTGATCCGACAATGTAGAGATTTCCCACATTTCCTGTACGATAGAATTCTTTTTCCTTCCTTCCTTCTCTCCAATTGATGTTTCGTTAGATCGCCACCTCAGATAGAATCATCCATTTTACCAAGGTGTATAGGATCATCACAGACGGATGTAACGCGGAATCTCCCTTTTCTTATTATACCGATCGGGTTAACCTCAGCATCTCCTGTTTACAATAAAGACTAAATGCGCTAGCTAGCGTTTCGATTTTAATTTAGTATTTCCCCCATATAAAATCTTAAAAAAAAATTCATCATCGTCACAATTGATTTTTTATGGTCTATAGGTGCCGTTCCTATTTTTTCTATTTTCACCCCCGCATAGCACGAATGAGAACTCAGAGAGGTCTTGAAATGACTATCAGCCACCTGCCCTACCTATCTCATATATGGTTCGCTTGTAGTCTACTTAATATCTATCTTAGGCGTCATCTTCCTATATTTTCTTATCTTTCTCTGTCTCTTTCCTTTATCCGATTAGAAAAATCATAATACCTATTTCTCTTCCGGCACCTACATCATGGATCTCGCGAAACTCATCAACCCGGAACCGGATCCCCTCCTTCCTTGCAAGTCAAGAGTATCATACCGCCCTTCTCCCGCCGGCTCATACTCCCCTTCGGCCGCAGTATCATACCCGCATGTGCCACAGCCTCCTCTTTCTCACCCTGTGGAGCTTCCGTCTATTCGCTCGCTTCTAGAAGGTGCAAATAGTGCATCGGTGCTCGCAGAAGGTATGGATTTCAAACCCACAGAACTCAACTATTGCAATTGAATATCTACTAACGATATCTCCCCTTCAGAGTGCCAAAGCCCTATCCAACCAGTCCATAGGAAGGTAGGGATCCCAACTCAATCCAAGATCCGGGAGGGGGTCATGCCAACCAGATATCAGGCCAATATGCTGCCGACGCAACCACTGCGTCCTGGTTCGGCATTCCGTAGCAAAGGTCACTCTTCCTCAACTTCCCCGACCTTCACCGTTACCAACAGCATTGCGGTCAACGTTAAACTATATGCACGGCCACAAACGATGTTTCCTATTCTTAGGGGTAGGTTTGTCTGTCAGGCCTTCTTCCAACGTGTACCCAGTTCTCCTTACCTGCCCCTTGCCCCAAGTGTCTCCTCATATTCCTTTCCTGCCGACCCACCAAGCACTTTCGCTATGTATTGTGAAACGTCCGACACCCCCTACCAGAACACGGGAAATATGCCCGCGCATGCGGCTCCCCGGTCGCCGCCTTCCTCCACTCCGAAATTGATCACCACCCCCATTACCATCTCCCGGCAGCATCACCATTCCTTCCCCCCTTCCAGCGCAACACCGTTCCAACAGAACCATGATTGCAACGTTTGTGACAAGTGTCACAAGGCCTTTTCTCGCCCTTCAAGCCTCCGCATCCATTCCCGCAGCCACACGGGCGAGAAGCCATTCCGCTGCAGTCAGATAGGATGCCGCAAAGCATTTAGTGTGAGAAGTAACTTGAAGCGTCATGAACGATGTTGCCACACTGGCCGAGCGGTTGCCACAGTTATGGTATAACTAGTGGCCTATTACTCCAGTTCTTCATATAGAATATTGTATAGATGGAAGGGAACAAGGATGTACTTTGCTGATGGAGTCTGATCTTTTCCTGTCTTCGGAGGTCGGTACAGTATAACCATCGGTCAATGAAAATAGGGATTGACCACGGGTGGAGAAATACAGAGACACAAAGAAAAGGACAAGAGTTACAGGCATGATCTATAGCGGTACATACAGAAAGGGCATATGGTTGAGAGGAGAATAACCCTAGAGTGTTTGTATTCCAATGCCGATTTCCACTATTATTCGCTCAAGACAATGCCCTCACACTGGCGATAGTCTAGAGGACTACTAGAGATCCCCATTTCAAGTTATTTATGGAAGGGACGAACAGAAAGGGTCTCCATGTATTACAGTTTCTGCTAGGAAGAAGGTACGGGTCATAAATTCAACCAACGTTCTCGAACAGCCCCACTAGCAGTAAAGCTGTGACCCCTAACGCTCTGGCTTGCAAACCGATTTTTCCCATCCATTACCACATCATGTTGGCCAGAACAGCGGATACACGTACTGTATAAGGAGAGGGATCCCTTTTCCTCCCCTAATGTGTGGAGACCCCACAAGAACACTCTAGATGGTAGCAGGCATTAGCTAAACAAATATAAGACAAATTTCTATCATATCTCTAATGGACTATGGTGGAATGTTGCCGACGGCACGGGGGTATTTCGAGCTGATTCTGAGGATGAACTCATCATCGCCTCTGGAAACCCCGGCCGGATGCAGGGAGACCGTATGCTTCACAAGCATCGATTATTGTGTTTCGATGGAAGCT